>NC_089912.1:75453633-75808633 GCF_040182565.1 Anser cygnoides
AAAGTAGTTTCTCTGCTCTGCTGTTGAACTTTGGCTCATTGACTTTAGAGACATGGAGGTAAGCTCTTTGACACTTACATGATAGCATGATCTTCAGCAAGTTAGCTGCCAAGGAAAGTCCACTTCTGACCTTGAGAAATGCTTGTTTTGATCTCAGTCACATCATCTGAGATATGAAAGGAAATGGACCAGCTTGGTCATATGAAGAGGAGATCCCCATATAGCTAAAACAACAAGTTAAACCATTGATAGAAGAGGGACAGCAAAACATGAATGCTATGATTAAAATGGATGAAATAGCTGTTCACTAGAAATAGATTAATAAACAAGTTTTCTTGCTATCTCTCTTTCAGCCCCCAAAGAGCCTCAGATTCTGAGGAAAATGGGAGAAAAAACAGCTGAAGCTTTTCCAAGAGCACAAATATCTTAGCTCTGATATATAAGAATATCTCCAAAAGGATTCAGCCTATTTAGAAACAAAAACAAAACAAAACAAAACAAAACAACAACAACAAAAAAAACAGAGTAAATCTCAACTGAAAGGGGATTTCAAGTTAATTTCAAATTGACTTTTCCCTGCCTAAGCAGGGGATTTTCAGCAAAGGATAACAATGTTATTTTTAAAAAGCTAGATTGTCTTTTGATTTATTAAACATGTTTTAAAGTATGTGTAATCACTAAACTCCCATTGAAAACATTCTGTATTGGTTCTTTCAAGTCTCTTAAACCCTCATTCTAAAGGATCTGCCATTTCAACACATCACTTTGTGAAATTCAGTGCTGTGCTATTTTGCATCTAAATGACAGTCAAGATTGTCTGATCAAAAACTAATATATACACAAAATACTTTCCCTGACTAAAGTTGCTCAATGGTAACTATGGTACTTCTAGTGGCAGGAAATAAAAATATAGCTAATACAACATCTTAGCTAATGAATCCTGCTGCTTTTTGTCATGCACCCTTTTAGCTTTGCCCCAAAATGATAAAATTAAGATTTAAAAATGATATATAAAAATATTCATTCATATAAATTCATTAATAAGATTCTTTTTATGCTGCAGGGGATGAGAAGGCAGAATCACTCAGAAAACCTGTCAATTATTATTTCTTTTTTTAAACTCTTTCATCTCACCCCTTTCCTTTCTTTCTTTTTTTTTTCTTTATTTTTCTTTTTTCTTTATTTTTCTTTTTTATTTATTTTTCTTATTTATTTATTTATTTATTTATTTATTTATTTTAAAATAATAATATTTGACCAAGTGGAGAGTGAAGCTCTCTGCCAAGTTCCTCTGAAGCCCTCATTAACTGCCATAGCCCAGGAGCTGGACAATGAGTCAGGCAACTCAGATCAGGAAATGTTTTACCTCATGTTTGCACCAGTATAACTCCACTGAAAGAAACAAAAGTTGTATCAACATCAAATTGATATGTAAGGATTAATTTATGCTGTAAGAGATCCAAAGAGGACTTGGAGACCAAATCCTAATTTACTCCAGAAAATAAAATCCTGGCTGGATCTCATGAGGTGCAATCTCAAGCAGTTACTTAGCATATTTCATCCCTTTCTCCAGTGAAGACTCAGGTCCTAGAGCTCGCCCTGACCAGTAGCACTCCAATTGCACAGTTCTGAATTCCCCATACTCAGGCACATGTGCAATTGCTACACTGTGCTCTCTTGTCTTGACAGAGTAAGGGGAAAGCTGCTTCCTTCGATATATACATAGCTGCTCTGCAGAAATGTCTGATCCAAGTTATATTGTAATGCTGATATTTCAAAATTAATGGCATTCAGGAGAGTTGGATTTAGCTATTTTTCCAATGTGAAGAAGTTCAGACATAGCTGAGACTTCACATTTTGACAATATAGGAATGTAACTCGTATGTTTTTTCTTGTAGAGAAATTAGTAAAGTCTGAGCTTAGTTCTGCAAAAACAGAAAGGAGGGGAGCAGGAACCCAAAAATGCCTCCACTGACCTCACGCAAATTTTTTTCAGTTTATAACATTTTCAGGCCTCTGAATTCTTATTTTGGCAGAATGGGTGGGAGAGGGAAGAGAGAACGAACACTAGTGGCAATATTAAAGAACAGAAAAATGTCCCCAGTCCAGCTCTACAAATTAGTTAGCCTTCAGATTTTATACTCTGCAGTTCTTTTGTGAAACAAACATATTGTGAATGATTAAGTAAAACTCATTTTTCATGCAACCTGTTCCTGTGAATTCTTGCATATTGGTGGATTCTGGAAATCTTTGTGGTAGTCCAAGAGACCCTGTTAACAGATCACAGCGCAAGACCATAACATAAATCATTTTAAGTTTCATATAATTTATTAATAGAGAGAAGCACATCTATAAACAAGAACTGGCATGTTATTTCCATCCCAGGAAATCTTTTAATGGATTAATCAAACTGTTGTAACTGAACTTAAAAATGCCACTCTGGGAGAGGGTATAATTTGGGATATTTAAAATACTCTTAAAAGTAATGGTTTAAAATAAAGACAATAAGCTTATAATGTTTGTGCATATCAAAGGGCAGTAGTTGATTGGTATTTAAAATATAGTAGGTATACTGTAGCTTGATAATCAGGTTCTTAGTTCCATAACTGGTTTGCTAATTCAGAGCAATGACTAAATTCACAGAGTACTTTTGTTTCTTGTGGATTTGTGTTTTCCAAGTGATGTTCCAAAGACCTTTTAAAATTATTTAGCCAGTTAAATGTGTCAGTTTAAATTTGCATAAGTATCCATAACATGTGTCAGGGACTGTAGGGAGAATTTAAAAGGAAATGACAAATTATGAGAAGCCAAAGAGATTTCACACACAGACACACAAACACACACACACACAAGGAACTTTTAGACAAGACAGATTCCTTTTAATATTCTTTAAGATCACTAAAATAGATGAGGAAAAAGAATATAATTTCAGTCATGGCTATATTTTGAAGTCTTTCTCAAATTCTGTGTTGGTAACGAACAAGTGCAACCTGATCTGCCAAGTGAGGCCATTAAATAATTGAAAGTCACTACTGAAACAAGTCAAAGTGATTACTGATATCACTAAAAACAACTTGACATGGAAAAACCTAATGGGAATATGGTAAATACTAGCTTATGGGTTACCTTGTGCTTTATGTAATTCTGTAACTACAGAAAATGGGACACTATGACTTTGCTAGACTCTGGGTAAAGTATATTTTTTTTAGAGTTTCTGAAATTTAAAGTGCTTTTTCATGCAACTTGAATCATCTCTGGAATAGATTTTGGTATATTATTGTACATCTAAACTTCGAACTGTAAATCCCCCTATCCAATGAACCAGAGTACAGTGGTATATGTCAACTGGTTGTAATGGAACAGCATCAATTTACACATCTGCAAACAAGGTCACATTGTCTCCTCTGCACTTAGCATAGGAAGGACATTTGTTTTTTGACATAGCCATTGTTTTATCTATTCAAGATAATACTTGAGGAAGTCATCACCTACTGCTTGCAATAAAGAGTAACTATCCCAGGTCTTGTTAGAGCCAAGGTCAGGGTTACTGGATTACTTCGTGAGAAGAGAAGGCTGTCCCTTCTCTTTGCATAATTTGCAGTGGTGCAAAGGTTCCTGGTTTCCCCATTGGAGAAGGCTGCATGAAAAGCTCTGGAGGCTGGGAAGGAAAGCTAAGTCACGGTGGTGTGGGACTGAAATCTCAGTAGGCAGAGTCTTTCCAAAATACTATGTCTCTCCTAATATACCACAGCAAAATCATTATTTGATACTTGAATAACTGGGTTTTAATGTAAACACAGACAAAGAAAAGCTAGTGAGGAGATGAAAGAGGACAGTGGAAACCTGACTGGGAGTGGAAGCTTGGTGTTACCAGATGCACAGAGAAATAAATATCAAGGCTGATAAGATGCCAAAACTATGAAGAATTTGAGGTTCATAAAAATCTTACTTAAGGAAAAAGAAACACTTTGGCAGGTAGGATACAGCAGATTGTTTCAGGAAATGTGAATTTCACATTCTGCAGAAAGACTCCACCAAGAGATGGAAAGCCACTTGGCAGCAAAAGTTCATGGGTAGATGCTGTACAGATGTTTGGTCCTTTCTTAAAGACAGAAACTGGCAAGTTGCTGGTGGCCACAAAGAGACTCACAAAATGTCCTGTGTTTACACACCAAGAGAACATGAGATTAAGTGTAGCATCAACTTTAAAGATCAAACCCACCAGAACTTGAGTCACAGAAAAATTATGTTTAGGGATAGCTGTCATATCATAAATACCTTGCATGGTTTTTGAAAGTTCTGAGACACACACCACAGCTGTACACTCACAATCCAGTATTGCTAAGTGTATCAGAGGGCATCCTCCCTGACAGTTAAGCCTGAAGACGGTGAAAGTATTGTTTCCCAGTGTTGCTTTTAATAATTACACGAATTCAAACTGTCCATTAATCTGTTGAGTTTCTCTGAAGAAAAACGGAGGAATATGGACTCTCATATTTCAGGTACTCTTTCAGATCCTAAGCAAAATTTTGATGTAGGCTTGTTTTGGATTATCAGAAAGCATGTGTGGTCACTCAAACCATCAAAATTAAATATGTTGATATGGTTAAGAACACACTTGGGTTTCCAAGACTGGAAAAGGAAAATAAGTCCCTGAGAATAACATAGCCATAAGGAAATATTAATGGTTGGGAGGGGGGGGGGAGGGGGGGGGAAGGAAGGGTTGGCGAATGGTAGACGAAAAGAAAAGAAAATTAGAGAAGTTTGAAAATTATCTCACTCACAGTGACAAAGGATCAATAAGCCCCAAATCTCAAACTTATTTGTTATCCTTAGGCACATATGAAAAGTAAGTGAAACACAGTTACAGATTATATGGACCTTCATTTGAAATATGAAACAGCTTAACTATATGAGAATAATGAAAAAAACAGGTATCTAATATGAAGACAGAATTTGGGAAAGAAAAAGGGGAATAGTTTGCAAGATAAAGCATTGAGCATAAAATATTTGCAGATCTGTTCAAAAGAAGTATTGAAAAGCACTTGGAAACACTGCTGCTACTCGGAACATGAGTATGAGAAACAGAACCCAGTCCAGAAGAAGAAGAAGAAAGTAAAATTATCTGGGGTATTTAGGCAACTCTAAAAACCTACCCAGGATCACATCCTGCCAATCCCATTGGAGTCCTTTAGTACAAATTATTTTGGTATTTATCACCAACAAGATAGTTGTATCGCACTTCCTTTTTCATGTACTAATTGTTTTGTCTTGTTTAGTTTTGTTTTTATGTTAAATATTTTTTCAAGCCAAGTGATAAATGACAGGTAAGACTCAGCCTAAAAATTAAAGTTCAAACACTGACAACATTAACATCATTGGTTTCAGAGATGGAAAAGCTCTGGAAACTTCTCCATTCCCCTTTGAAGAAGCCATTCCTTCCAGGATCTCCAGCCTGGTGTCAAATATTTTGCAATTTGCAACCAGGAATCAGCAGGAATCTCTGCAAATCTTTTTTTTTTTTTTTTTTTTTTTGGTGTGTGTGCGTGTGCGCATGTGTGTGTGTGACTATTTTTTTAAGAAGAATTAGTGACCATTTATGAAATAAGAACTTAATTTGCACACTTGGTAGTGGGCTAAAATGTCTGGTGTTATAGCTGCCTTCTAGCCACATCAAGAAGATCTGCATATTACTCCAAATGCTCAAACATCAATCTTTTGATCTGTATATCAAAAACAAGATATATGAAATTTGATGTGGCCTCATATGTCCTGGACACAAATTGTGACACGAGAGGTTTCCCCTGAGCAACAGAAAACACGTTAGTGTGAAGGTGACTGAGCAAGTTGCCTAGAGACAATATAGAATCCACCTCTTTGGAGACACTCAAAAGATGTCTGGACATGAACTTGGGTAACATGCTCTAGTAGGCCCTGCTTGAGCAGGGGGATTCGAACAGATGACCTTCACAGGTCCCTTCAACCATTCTGTGATCACTCTGAGATCAAGCAACCTTGAGCCTTGCTAAGAAATTTGGTTAACAAAGCAATACCTGCTTAAAACTGGGGCATATGACAGTGTGAGATATTGTTGTATATCTGTACAACAAAGAACATAACTACTTATTTCTCACAGTCCTGATGTCCTACACATACACTCTACCTGCCTCTAGCCTGATTTTTTACCCATATTTATAAGCTTTAAGATCTTGGTCTGACCTGAGTTCAAAGAGGAATGATTGCCTTACTTGAAACAATACCAATAAATGATAATAAAAAGCTTGTATACATACTTCTAGCAGACAAAATAATAATATTATTTGCAAATAAATCCAAGGCCAGTCTATATAAAGATCTATTTTATTTCGGAAATAAGTTACCTTCGTAAGTTTATTACCTTTGACATTCTTGAAAACATTCTTCTAAATCAAAAAATCTTGACTATCTCTGGTAAAACACTAGTGAAATCCCTACAGCTATAGCAGAACTAAACCATATACATTAAAATGAGTTTGCAGATTTTCTCTAGGGCTATGGGGTTATTTCTAGACATGCCAGACGGAATACGTTTGCTTAAGTGATAGAGCCTTATAGTTGGTCTTGTCGTTTCACCAGGTAAAGATGTAACATAGAAAGGACTAAGGAAACACACAGTCTGTTCTTGTGTTGTCTTAAAAGAGCTCTTTCAACACCTCTCTACCAAAAGTCTGTCATATTGTGAGACCACAAGCTGCATTGACAAATTTTGGGTACCTGATAATTGGGAAATATTTATCAGTAGGCATACACATACTTAATTTTATATACTTACAAAATTCTATTACAGTAGATTACAGCTCAATCAGGCAACCATATGGTAATTAAAACATCCCTTTCTTAATTAACATTAGTTTATTGGAGGCACATTAACTCTTAATGGATTGAAATGGGAAAATTAGGTAATTCTGTGTGCTGAGATTCCAGATTCACTTTTTGATAAGTTCTAATGGTGTTTTATGATTTAATTTCAATTTTAGTATTATGTAATTAAAAATATTTTCATATAGTTAATCCAAAGGTTCCTTTGTAGAGTACTATACTCCTCACATGTTTTCTATCTCAGATGTGTAAAATGACAAGAACAACAATTTTATCTTAAGTCCGTACTTCCTTTTCTACATCCTATTAATTTACAGATATTTGCTTACTGCTTTTTCAGGATTATTATTAAAGGCAATAATAAATATCAAAATAATATTGACTGTCAGCAAGTGATAGGCCTCTTAAATATTGAGAAACAAGAGTAGAATCAGATTTTAGGTTTTATCCTTATAAACTTTTCTTTAGTAAAAGCAAGTATGTACCCTCGTAACAGTTGCTTCTAACATTGTGCATGCTAGGTTCATTGCAGTGAAGCTGCAGAATAAAATTGTATGGTGATGGATTAAACTAACTTGAGAAAGGAAATAATTTGCATTCCAAACCCAAAAAGAAAGATTTATTTATTTATTTGTTTGTTTGTTTATTTATTTATTTTACTGTACTGTTTGCATTTCCTTTTCCTCCCACCGTGTATTGCTTAAAAAAGTAGTGTCTGGTAGCCCTTTATGTACACTTTCAGTATTGTGTAAGTAGTATATAATACATTTCCTTGCTTTTTCAGGTGAAGACAGACAGTACACTTTAAATTCAAAGTCAAAATATTATCTAAATCAGCTATGGAACCTTTAACCTTAGCTAGATTTATGGTCTGAGAAATTTAAAGGAAACTTTATGTGTTACTTTAGCTGGGTATGAAGTTAGCCCATTATGCTTTCGGGCACAGTTAGTCTTTCTTGGAGTCCTTCCTCAGGATGCACATAATGTCTTACTGGAGGATAAATTTATTATTTGACCCTCTATTTCCAATTTGCACTGCATGGTAGACTTACAATGTGGACTGAATGATTTTCACTGAGGAAGTAGTAGAAAGACAGTAACAAAATTCTGTGGAGATAGACACTTCTGATGCTGATGAATAGTTGGTTTGATTCTCCATATGTGCACTCACTTATCTGGAGCAGCAAGGAATTGCGCTCATTCATTAAGAGGTCCAGGATATAGTAGTGGCTCAGGAGAGGCCAAAATACTTCTTGGGGATTTGGCTGAAGAAAAGATGAACATATTACTGTGTATTGTATTGAGGAGGTAGGAAAGAGCTTTAGATCTGCTTCTTCTGTGACGTTTGTGATAAGCAATCCACTCACTGGTCTGAAATTTAAAACATCAGCACTGTCAAAACTTCCCTATTGTGTTCAGCTACTTAATATGTTTGAGCTGTTGCTAAGATGTGTGCATTTTTAAAACATGAGTCAAAACAGGCTGTGCTTTTCTACTTTTAAATTAGGTATACGATCTTAAATTTTACTAATGCCTTCTAGCTTTACTCCTATCAGCCTACTTGATGTGTTTGTTTTCTGTCCCTTAGTAACCTTAGACTTTATGTTGACGTATTGAAACACTTTGTTTCGTGGCAGTAGTTATAAAGTAGTATGCTCAATCAGAGAGACTTTTTTCACAGTATTCTACATAATCCTGATGCTTGAGAAGAAAGAACAATTCAAAACACCCAATTAAAATGCTTTTTAATGTAAAACTGTCAATGTCTGTGCAATAATAGAATATTCTAAAATGATGTAGATTATTTTAGAGGTGAAAGTCTACATCTTCAAAAGAGCCATCATTACAATAAGTTGCTGAACTCCTTTGAAGATGCTTTGAAATTTCTAGCTTAATATTGTTTACTCCTGTGAAGTGTGTCATTTGAGTACACGAGTAATATAAAATAAAGTGGACTCACTCTTTCCAACCTGTATATTCATGGCTTCATACAATCTGGAAGGAGTTCAGAGGGGTTTATAATCCCTTTCATACAAGGCTGTTCTTTCTTCTCTATGGAGGTTTTAGTGGGTCAGAGCTTAATAGTTATTTCCTGCTTCAAAATTATAAAATGTGTTTCAGTAGTGTTAAGGTGTTGGCAAGCAAGACAATCTAAAGGATTATGCTATACAAGGTAGGATCTCTCTCTCTCTTTTTTTTTTCTTTTTCTTTTTTTTTTTTTCTTTTTTTTCCCCCCCTTTTTAATGAGGAGTCCTTGCTAGAAAAGAGACAGAGAGAAAGAGAAGTATGGTCTTGCCTTTCAGCTCAGAACACAGACCAGTGTTCAATGTAAAAATCCAGCCAAGGAAAAGTCATAGAATCATAGAATGGTTTTGATTGGAAGGGACCTAAAAGATCATCTAATTCCAAACTTTCCACTAGACCATGTTGTTCAAAGCCCCATCCAACCTGGCCTTAAACACTTCCAAGGATGGGGCATCCACAATATCTCTGGAAACCCTCTTTTAGTGACTCACCACCCTCATAGTAAATAATTTCTTCCTAATGTCTAATTTAAATCTGCCCTCTTTAATTTAAAACCATTTCCCTTTATCCTATCACTGCTCACATGGATAAAGAATTACCCCATCTCTCTTGTAAGTGCCCTTAAAGTATTGGAAGGCTGCTAAAAGTTCCCCCCAGAACCTTCTCTTCTCCAGGCTAAACAACCCCAACTCCCTCAGCCTGTCTTCATGGGAGAGGTGCTCCAGACCTCTGATCATCTTCATGGCCTTCCTTGGAACTTGCTCCAACAGGCCCATGCCCTTCTTATGTTGGTATCCTTAAAGCTGAACACAGGACTTCAGGTGGGTTCTCACGAGATCAGAGTAGAGAGGGTGAATCACCTCCCTTGACCTGCTGGCCACATTTCTTTTGAGGCAGCCCAGGATATGGTTGGTTTTCTGGTCTGCAAGCACACATTGCTGGCTTATGATGAGTTTCTCATTTACCAGCACCTCCAGGTCCCTCTCCTCAGGGCTATTCTCAATCCGTTATGCACCCAGACTGTGTTTGAGCTCAGGATTGCCCCAATCCACATGCAGGGCCTTGCATTCGGCTTTGTTGAACTTCATGAGGATAGCACAGGCCCACCTCTCAAGCCTGTCATGGTCCCTCTGAATGGCATCCCTTTCCAGGGTGTCAAAATCACACGCAGCTTGGTGTTATCAGCAAACCTGGTGAGGGCGCATTCAATCCCACTGTCCATTTCACTTACAAAGTTGTTAAATAATACCAGTCACAATACCAATCAATGAGGAATTCCACTCCTCACTGATAGGTGTTCCACCTGGAAATTGAGCCATTGACCACAACTCTTTGAGTGTGAGCATCCAGACAATTCCTTACCCGTCAAGTGGTCTATCCATCAAATCAATTTCTCTCCAATTTAATGACAAGGATATCATGGCAGATAGTGCCAAATGTTTTGTGCAAGTCCAGGTAGATGATGTCACTTGTTCTTGCCCTATCCACCAATGCTGAAACCCCACTGTAGAAGGCCAACCAATTTGTCAGGCATGATCTGCTCTTAGTGAAGTTATGTTGGCTGTCACTAATCACCTCTTTTATTTTCCAAGTCCTTTAGCACAGTTTTCAGGAGGATCTGCTGCATTACCTTGCCAGGCACAGAGGTGAGACTGACTGTACTGTAGGTGTCTAGGTCTTCCTTTTCTCACTTTTTAAAAATGGAGGTTAGGTTTCCCCTCTTCTAGTCAGTGGGAACTTCAGCAGACTGCTATGACTTCTCAAGTATGATGGACAGTGGCTAAGCAACTTCATCTGTCAGTTCCCTCAAGACCTTTGGATGCATCTCATCAGGTCCTATGGACTTGTGCACCTTCAAGTTCCTAAAGTGGTCTCACACCTGATTTTCTCCTACAGTGGATGGTTCTTCATTCTCCCAGTCTTTGTCTTTGGAGCCTGTGACTTGGGCACTGTGGCTAGAGCTCTTACTGGTGAAGTCTGAGGCAAAAAAGTCATTGAGTACCTCAGCTTTCTCCATACCCTGGGTAACAAGTGTTTCCTTCCTGAGGGGGACTGCTTTTTCCCTAGTCTTCCTTTTATCTCTGACATACTTGTAGAAGCTCTTCTTGCTGTCCTTGATGTTCCTGGCCAGATTCAATTCTACCTGGGCTTTAGCTTTCCTAACTTGGAAACTGGATGCTCAAACAATGTCCCTGTATTCCTTCCAGGTTACCTGTGCTCGTTTCCACTACCTGTTATCTTTCTTTTTGTATTTGAGTTTGGCTAGGAGCTCCTTCATCCATGCAGGCCTCCTGGTGTTTTTGACTGACATCCTCTTTGCTGGAATGCATTGCTCCTGAGCTTGGAGAAGGTGGTCCTTGAATACTAACCAGCTTTCTTGTGCCCCTCTTCCTTCCAGGTCTTTATCCCATGGTTCTCTACCAAGTAGATCCTTGAAGAGACCACAATATGCTGTCCAAATGCCCAGGGCTGTGAGCTTGCTGTGCACACTCCTCACCGCCCTAAGAATCTTGAACTCCACCATTTTATAGTCACTGCAGCCAAAGCTGCCTTTGACTTTCACAATCCCCACCAGCCTTCCCTTGTTTGTAAGGATGAGGTCTGGAGGTCTGGCATAACACCTCTCCTCATTGGCTTCTCTATCACTTGGAGAAGGAAGTTATCATCAATGCATTCTGGGAACCTCCTGGATTGTTTATGCCCCACTGTGTTGTCCCTCCAACAGACATTGCTGCAGTTGAAGTCCCCCATGAAGTCCCCCATGACCCCGTGAATGTGAGGCTGCTTCTGTCTTTCTCTAGACATCCTCATGTGCTTGGTCTTCCTGATTGGGTAACCTGTTGCAGACGCCCACTATAATGTCATTTGTTCCTGTTGACCTCTGATCCCTCTCCAGGTTCTGGGTGTCTATTGCTGGCACTGGCATCAAACTGTTAGGAATTGGATGGATTGGCGTTCCCATGCCCCAATACCTTTAATTTAAAGCTCTCTTTAACAGCTTGGCAAGCCTGTAGCCAAAGATGCTCTTCCCCTCCTCCAGCAGATGGATCCCATTATCCTCCAGTAGACCAGGTTTCTCAAAGCAAGTCCCATGTTTCTAAGTAGCCAAACCAGCGCTGGTGGTGGTTGATTTGCTCTTTCAAATCCCATCCCTTTAACTAGGATAATCAATGAGAAAACTGCCTGCATGACAGAGTCCCTTACTGCTGCTCTCAGGGCTCTTGATATTCTTAATACAGAGCTCTATCGCACTACTTAATACTTCTCAGACTGCTCCTCACTGTGTGACTGGTGCCCATGTGATAAAAGAGTGATAGATAATAGTGGTATGTATGAGTGCTCATAGTCTCTTGGTGGCATCCCTGATATGTGTCCCAGGTAAGCAACACACCTTTCTAGAGAATGCATCAAGTTGACAAGTGGGTGGCTCTGTACCTCTCGGAGGAGTCGCCCACAACCATTACAGGTTGCCTTTTATTAGTTGCACTGTTTGTTATAAAGGGAGCAGATCAGGCTGATTTAGTCTGTTCCAGCATCTCCCCTGATGGGACAGGTCTTTCCTCTTCAGTCTGCAGAGCAGTGAAACAATTCTGTAATGGTACCTCAGGCTTCAGGGGAAGTCTCTTCCTCCTGTACATCCTTTCCATTGCAGGCTTTCATTCTTCCACACTGTTGGCATTCCTCCCTTCTGTGTATGCTGGTGAGGGATTTCTTGGCTGTTTTGCTGTGGGTCCACCACACACTGCACTTGGAAGCAGCTATCTAGCTCCTTCTCAGCCTCCCTGATGTTGCACAGCCTTCTCACTGCCTCCTGCAGCTCAGCCACCTGCTGCAGGACGTCCTCCACCTGGGCACACCTTCTGTAGGCGGGTCTCTCACCTGTCCCTCTCCCAGGAGTCCCTCTCCCTGCGGTCTGAGTTCTGCACTGCAGCCTGTCTCTTCTGCAGCTCCACCTGGCTGGAGTCATCGGACAGCACTGGGGGAGATGGTGCGGTCCCCCCAGCTGGAGCTGCAGTGTTTGCTCTCAGAGTGCCCACCATTCTGCCTTGAGGGTCTGGTAGGATGGGTGCTCTTGACCAGTGCAAGTGGTCCTGGAACAGGCCTGTTTGTTGGGTTATGTGTACTCCGAGTCTCCCACTTGGCCAGTGGAATGGCCCTCCTTTAAAAAGAAGCCCTCCTGTGCAAAATGCCATGCCACACCCTGGTCCCAACACTCCGTGGACTGCCTTTTATAGGTGTGGGTTTTGCTGCCATTGCTCCTGGCCCCACCTAAACCTCATGAGCCACTCCTGGCAGTTTTCTGCATTCCCCTGAGGTTTTCCTGGCCCACAGTCCCCTCCCAACTGCTGCAGTCCCCCACTCTGCTGCAGAATGTGTCAGCACCAGAGCTGATCGACCAATGTTTGGGAGTTTTCTGGATTTAGACAACACAGCACAAACCGAATAAATACTATACAATATAAGTACCAGGAAGTTTGCCCCTCATTTCTGGAGGAGTTTCTTGTACTACCAAAAATCATCCTTGAGTTATGGTATCATAAGAAGTTCAGGTACTATCCCTTAGACCTCTTTTGCTGTAAAAGCTCTTTTTGTTGTTCTTGTCATTTTAGAGTATCAATCTCAGTGCTCTATCAGCACACTGAATCTCTGGGAGTATGAAGGCTGTCCTAGACTGGGATTTTGCTGAAAAACAGGGGAACTTCCAGAGGCTTCTGAGATACACAGGACAGCACTGTGCACAGAATGTAGCTGTGGATCCTAGCAGTGAACTAGCAATGTTATTTTATTTTCTGACTGACTTTTTAATACAATATAGAAAAAGCTTTTAGGCTCCAACAAACAGTGGCTTACATCTGGAACTCCTGGTGCAATATGAATTAAGTCCAAGTTACAATGGGCAGAAAAATATAGTGTCATTATTTATTACAAAATTATAGTTTTTTATTCAATTATTTCTTAAATTATTTGGACACTCAGAGTAAATATTTGCACAGATTCTGCAGACTTCACAGTGCTGATACAGTAGCAAGTATTCAAGTATTTTCAACAGCTGGACACTTGCCCATACATGAAACTAAACTAAAAGAAAAAAAAAAAAGGTTAAAGTATTTGAGCAAAAGCCAACAAATTCCATTTTATTTCTTAATGGAAGCAGTCAACCAGGTTTTAATGGGCTTGAAGGGTAGGTCAGTAAATTAAAGAGAGGAGATAAGAGACCTTATCTTGCTTAGAGAGCTTGTCTGCCCTCAGCCATTGTAATGGCCCCAAAAAACCTTCAGAGGCAGGAAGAAACTATTAATTAGAAGGGACTGGAAGCACACTAAACAATTGCTTCTATTTAAGTTTTCTTCCCTTAAAATAAAGAGATTAGAGGCATCTTTATGTGCCACATTAAGGAAATGCAGTATATTGTTCATTAAAATCATTACCCTCTGATGACACTGAAAAAGTGAGAAGACAGTGATATCAGATGAGTACTGTAATAAAAGCTTTCCTCACCAAAACTGCATCTTGTGTTTTGAGTATCAGTATCTCATTCTTATTTATCCAAGCATTAACTCTCTAGTTTCTCCTTACTGTACTGCAAATTTTGATCTTCCTGTAATGTTATGAATTTGCTCTGCCACCTGTGATCTGGTCTAAACTTAGCAACTTAGCTGCACAAATACTGGATATATTTGCAACTCTCATGTCTTCAACCTCCTCATGTACTCAGCTAGTTGAGGTCTGGGGAGTGAATGTCCACGTCATCCATAAATTTGATAGGTTGGTTTGTTTTATTGCTGTTTTCATTAAAATGCATCTCTCAAACTTCCATCACTGAAGAAATAAGTCTGCTTGACTTTTTATCTGTGAGTAAAACACTAAAGAATTTTTTGTATCTTCTTTTATACCTCTGATTATATTTTCCTTCTGTACAGAATGCCCATGCTAATGAATTTAAATCTGAATTTTCCTAACTTTCAAAGCAGGCCACCTTAGGAGATCCTACATTAGAAAACATGCTTTGGATCATTGGTTTCTGCCTTTCACACCCACTTCTGAAAATGCTGAGAAGCAACTAGAAATACACAGTAGTGTATTATTTGTGTCGGTCTATTTTCTAATTGTCTCGGATACATGTCTGCTTTTGCCAGAATTCAACAGATTGCCACAAATGATTATATTTCTCTGGAAAGGAAGCTTTGTATCCCCCTTTGTTATCACTGAGAGAGAAAGGCACTGATGTTCAAGAACTGGTTGGTGCCAGGTGTGCTGTATATATATGCAGTGGAGTCACTAACACAGATTGTCAACATCTTCATCAGTGGTTTATTATTGTGCTACCCTCTTCATTATTAAAAAGGATAGTTGTAGAAGAATCTTCTCCCCCCAGTAGTTCAATGCCCCACACCCAGTGTCTTGTCAGAAAATTTGGAAGACAATTCATTTTTGCAGAGGACAAAGCAGGAAAAAGTGGTATTGGGATTTTTTTCTTTTTCATTTTTCCAGAAAACTTAGTATTTTTGTTCACATCTGGGAGTGAAAGATGTTTCAAACCACTAAAAACCCCAACTGAGTTATTAAGAAACTGTGTTTTGACTGAATGTTTGCTTGGGCTATTCAGAAATAAAAGCTACTGTACAGAGTTGAACATGTGGGACTGCTACAGGCAGAAGCATCAAGTGTGGCCATGAAGCAGAGACAGAGTGTACTTGTCATAGAAAAGACAGCACGGAAAATTACACTGACTACTAATGGCTTTGATTTGCCAAAATTCAGATGGTTTTGGATAGTTTTTAACCCGTACCCTGATTCACTTTGACTAGAGTATTTTGCATTTTGATTGTTACTATTTAGTTCAATTCAATACCTGGTTACACTTTCACTCTTATGTGACCATGATGGAGAGAATGATTTAAATTCAGCAGTTAGTCTGTGATTTAGCAGATTCAACATGACTAGCAGTGAAGGAAACAGAGAAAGGCAGCTGAATGAGTAAACTGAAAGAGTGAAAAGTTAAATGCTATCGATGTGTTAAGGAACATGACAGAAAGATTGCCTTTTATCCCCAAGTACAGAAAAACACTTTCTTTTGAAGCTAACATATGTCATCAGAAAGATTCACCTGCTACAGTGGGATATTGAGGAAACTTGATGATCTTGAAAGAACAGGTGCTATCTTCATCCTTGATATGTAGCCACTGTGGATACTGAATGACTGTTCAGTTTCTCTTCAACATCACTTTTGTTCAGGAGCAGATTTTATTCATAGAAATTGCTAGAAAATAAGCAGGGAGTAAGACACAAAGGGAAGGAAGGGAAGGGAAGGGAAGGGAAGGGAAGAAGAAGGGAAGGGAAGGGAAGGGAAGGGAAGGGAAGGGAAGGGAAGGGAAGGGAAGGGAAGGGAAGGGAAGGGAAGGGAAGGGAAGGGAAGGGAAGGGAAGGGAAGGGAAGGGGAAGGGAAGGGAAGGGAAGGGAAGGGAAGGGAAGGGAAGGGAAGGGAAGGGAAGGGAAGGGAAGGGAAGGGAAGGGAAGGGAAGGGAAGGGAAGGGAAGGGAAGGGAAGGGAAGGGAAGGGAAGGGAAGGGAAGGGAAGGGAAGGGAAGGGAAGGGAAGGGAAGGGAAGGGAAGGGAAGGGAAGGGAAGGGAAGGGAAGGGAAGGGAAGGGAAGGGAAGGGAAGGGAAGGGAAGGGAAGGGAAGGGAAGGGAAGGGAAGGGAAGGGAAGGGAAGGGAAGGGAAGGGAAGGGAAGGGAAGGGAAGGGAAGGGAAGGGAAGGGAAGGGAAGGGAAGGGAAGGGAAGGGAAGGGAAGGGAAGGGAAGGGAAGGGAAGGGAAGGGAAGGGAAGGGAAGGGAAGGGAAGGGAAGGGAAGGGAAGGGAAGGGAAGGGAAGGGAAGGGAAGGGAAGGGAAGGGAAGGGAAGGGAAGGGAAGGGAAGGGAAGGGAAGGGAAGGGAAGGAAGGGAAGGGAAGGGAAGGGAAGGGAAGGGAAGGGAAGGGAAGGGAAGGGAAGGGAAGGGAAGGGAAGGGAAGGGAAGGGAAGGGAAGGGAAGGGAAGGGAAGGGAAGGGAAGGGAAGGAAAGGAAAGGAAAGGAAAGGAAAGGAAAGGAAAGGAAAGGAAAGGAAAGGAAAGGAAAGGAAAGGAAAGGAAAGGAAAGGAAAGGAAAGGAAAGGAAAGGAAAGGAAAGGAAAGGAAAGGAAAGGAAAGGAAAGGAAAGGAAAGGAAAGGAAAGGAAGAGAAAAGAAAGAGAAAAGAAAGAAAGAGAAAAGAAAGAGAAAAGAAAGAGAAAAGAAAGAGAAAAGAAAAGAAAAGAAAAGAAAAGAAAAAAAAGAAAAGAAAAGAAAAGAAAAGAAAAGAAAAGAAAAGAAAAGAAAAGAAAAGAAAAGAAAAGAAAAGAAAAGAAAAGAAAAGAAAAGAAAAGAAAAGAAAAGAAAAGAAAAGAAAAGAAAAGAAAAGAAAAGAAAAGAAAAGAAAAGAAAAGAAAAGAAAAGAAAAGAAAAGAAAAGAAAAGAAAAGAAAAGAAAAGAAAAGAAAAGAAAAGAAAAGAAAAGAAAAGAAAAGAAAAGAAAAGAAAAGAAAAGAAAAGAAAAGAAAGAAGAAGAAGAGAGAAAAAGGAGAAGGAGAAGGAGAAGGAGAAGGAGAAGGAGAAGGAAAAGGAAAAGGAAAAGGAAAAGGAAAAGGAAAAGGAAAGGAAAAGGAAAAGTAGAAAAAGAAAAAGAAAAAAAAGAAAAAGAAAAAGGAAAAGGAAAAGTAGAAAAAGAAAAAGAAAAGGAAAAGGAAAAGTAGAAAAAGAAAAAGAAAAAGAAAAAGAAAAAGAAGAAAAAGAAAAAGAAAAAGAAAAGGAAAAGGAAAAGGAAAAGTAGAAAAAGAAAAAGGAAAAGTAGAAAAAGAAAAAGAAAAAGAAGAAAAGAAAAAGAAAAAGAAAAAGAAAAAGAAAAAGAAAAAGAAAAAGAAAAAGAAAAAGAAAAAGAAAAAGAAAAAGAAAAAAGAAAAAGAAAAAGAAAAAGAAAAAGAAAAAGAAAAAGAAAAAGAAAAAGAAAAAGAAAAAGAAAAAGAAAAAGAAAAAGAAAAAGAAAAAGAAAAAGAAAAAGAAAAAGAAAAAGAAAAAGAAAAAGAAAAAAAGAAAAAAGAGAAAGAAGGAAAAAATTAAAGATTTAGACATGATATGAATGTTGCTACTTCTTATACTACCACCACATTCAACATACCAAAAGAGAGCACTAAGAAGAAATGACCAAAGAATTTTGTCCCCAAATGAACTTCCAGACAGTCATGATTCTAGTGAATCATTAGCTGTTGTAAATAAAAAACTACATGTGAGATCAACATTTTCACTATCCAAACTCTAGCACTTCCATAATGACTACAGATTTTCTCTAGTTTGAGGTTACGAATTCAGTCCTCTTTATGCCATGTTGAAGCTAAAATGCCCTTGGGAATATTTCAGATGAGACCAGGCAAATCTGCAAATGGAAAGACTGAAAGAAATAGGGATAGGTTCAGGCAGAAACCATCCATCTGTCATCCTGCAGATACCTCTTTTTAGACTCTCTTCTACTTTGAAATCTGCAGAAAAGAGACTAAAAGAAAAATGCCCACCACCTTCGCTTTTTCATACATACTGTGACTCACCCTAACAAAAAGGCTAGCTTCTGCAAGGACTTCAGTGGATGCTTCAATGGAACTCTTTATGGACTTTTACTTAATGTAAGCAGGGCAGGAACCCAGTCATTGCATACTGTAGTTGTACATTTTCATGCTTATCCCTGTTGCACTAATCTTTTCCTCTAGGAAAAGCATAACCATTGGTCCATGCACACTCTATAGAGTAAATAATATTCCTTGCCAACAAAGCAGGTGCAGAAAGAAGGAAGGGCCTTGGAGGCAGAGGAAAACTGAGGCTCTGCTCTTCTTCAGTTTCACTGCAGGATTATCTAAAGGAAAATAAATAAATAAAAAAGTTACTGCAGAGTCATGAGTGGTGTAAAGACCAATAAAATAAAAGGTTTCAAGAATTTTCTTCTAGTTATATACATATTTTCTCCATCACTCAACCAGTCACTTGCTTTTGGGTCTTCTGTCTCCATTTTCTAACATATGCCATGGCATTGCTCTGATCTTTATTCATGTAACTAAATTGGAGCAGCACAAGAAGCATTAGGCAAAGTTGTGTGGTGCATTTAGTGTCTGGTTTGAAAAGCAGTCAACCCTCACTCAGTCATTCTTCCTAATGGCAGTCCCTGAGAAACATACACAGTGGGTTTCAGGGGTGAAGAGCTCTCATCCCTGAATAAGCTGTTCCTCAGAACCAATAACCTCTAAATTGTGCAAATGGCATCTACTGAATTGCCTGCAATCTAGATTCATCCAGTCAAAGAATTTGTCCAATCAGATGCACTGCCCTCAAACTCCTCTTGGTCATCACACTCGCTTGATGTGTGCTTAAAGAGCTAAGCGTTCATCTTTTTGTGGAAGGTGCTAAAATGTTCTCTGGCACAAGTGTTAGACTTAAAAGCCCAATAGTTTTCAGCAGATTTTTTTTTTTCCCTTACTGAAACAGGCATAATATTGGCCTTCATCAACTTCTCTACTATCATCCAAGTATCGTATGCCCATTTTCTACGCAATTTACATTTTATTCTGGGGATGTATCCCATGCAGTCATACTAATTTCTTTGGAGTAAAAAATAAGTTTGTGTTAAAGGGTTCCATGGTTAAAAACAGAAGCAGATTTTTTTCTAGGTGAGCAAATCCAGTGAATTCAGTTACATGTCACTCCACTTTGCTTTAAATGATTATTTAAAATGAGTTGAAAAGTCCTCATTATCCTCCTACCATTTTTGTGAAATATTGATTCTGAATTCACATCTCACAGAAAATATAAAATGGAGAGCTTAGCTGTAACTTCTACAAGAAAGCTTTTCCAATTACTATAATTCTCCAAGGGCTGTAAGTTGAGTACAATAACAGTTAACTAGTATTAAAAGTCTAAACTGAGAGAAAAAAAAAATATATATATATATAACATAATCTTTAAAATCCATACACAGATACCATATATTTCCCTACAAGGAAATACCTCTATTTCTCTGTCTAATGTAATGCTACTGTGTCTTCTCATACAGTCCATGAACAAAATGGACCTTGAAGACAGTTAGGACATATCTTAAATGGAATTACATTAAAAAATAAATAAAAAATGTAAAGGCTAATAGTCTGACCTATCTTACTTACGTTTATATTAACAGACTTGATAAATTTGTGCATGAGGGAAAGGTTGTGCACATTGTCTACCTAGACTTTAGTAAAACTTTTGACACAGAATTATCCTGAAGAAGCTGGCTGCTCAAGGCTTGAATTTGTGTACACTCCATTAGATTAAGAGCTGGCTGTGAGACTGGGCCCAAAGAGTTGTGGTGAATGGAGATAAATCCAGCTGGCAGCTGGTCACAGGTAGTGTCCCCCAGGGCTCAGTAATGGGGACTGTTCTCTTCAACATCTTTATCAATGATCTGGAAGAGGGGATCAAGTGCACCCTCAGTAAATTTGTAGCTAACACCAAGTTGGGCAGGTTTGCTGATCTGCTTGAGGGTAAGAGACCTCTGCAGAGGGATCTGGATAGGCTGGATTGATGGACTGAGGCCAGCTGTATGAGGTTCAACAGCTCTGGGTCCTACACTTGGGGCACAACAACCCCATGCAATGTCACAGACTGAGGGAAGAGTGGCTGAAAAGCTGCCCAGCAGAAAAGGACCTGGTGGTACTGGTTGATAGCTGGCTGAATATGAGCCAGCAAAGTGCTCAGGTGGCCACAATGGCAACAGCATCCTAGCTTGTATTGTAGTCAGAAAGACTAGGAAATTATTTTCCCTCTGTACTCAGCTCTGGTAAGGCCTCACCTTGAGTACTGTGTTTAGTTTTAGACCCCTCACTACAAGAAGGATAATGAGGTGCTGGTGCATGTCCAGAGAAGGGCAACAAAGCTGGCAAACCATCTAGGGAACAAGTATTATAAGGAGCAGCTGAGGGAGCTGGGGTTATTTATCCTAGAGTAATGGAAGCTCAGGGAAACCTTATCACTCTCTACTACTGCCTCAAAGGAGGTTTTAGCAGTGTGGGGGTCAGTCTCTTCTACCAAGCAACAAACAATAGGACAAGAGGAAGTGGCTTCAAGTTGTGCCAGGGGAGGTTTAGGTGGGATATTAGGAAAAAAATCTTCACTGAAAGGGTTGTGAAGCATTGGAACAGGCTGCCCAGGGAAGCAGTTGAGTAGCCATCTTTGGAGGTGTTCAAGAAACGTGTAGATGTAGAACTTAGTAGCATGGTTTTGTAGTAACTTGCCAGTGCTAGGTTAACGGCTGGATGTGTTGATTTTGGAGGACTTTTCCAGCTTAAGTGATTCTATGATTATATTGCAAAGCTTATTTTAAAAGTAACTAACATGTCTTGATTGAACTAAACATTCCAAGTGAAAAGTGTTTCGTACTCTGAGTATTGCACAGATGTGCCATTTTCTGCAGTTAAACTGCATTAAAACAGTAATTGAATTGCACTAGTCTATATATAGTTATGTCTTCTGTGACAGGTACTTTATTCAAATGATGAATAAAATGAAGTTAGCTTGCTAGTAACTTTTAGAAATATTTTATTGTTAGCTTTTTCAGAATGCTGTTAAGAGGACTGCATAGCAGCAAGATATGAAGCCACACACTGCATTTGTGGCACACTCCTTGAAAATGTGAGACAAGTCCTCCTTCTGTTTTGCTGTGTGTTTACACTGAGTCACACTGGAGATGAGGTGGCATATCAGAGCACAAAGAGTCAGCTTGTGACGTGATTTTCATTTTACACAGTGACTTTCCACAAAGCATGGCAATGCTGACTACAGTGTAGAGCAGCTCATATTAGGACCATATAACATTGCTGGACTGCAAGTAACTTGTGGTTATATCAACCACAAATAGGCAAAATGGAGGCATTTTATTATTTATACTAGTTTCATGTTGCAGTGTAAAAGTAGAAGTACAGACAACCCCTACAATAAATGTTCGGTTTCTGAGAGATTTATCCAAGAGATTCATTACTAGATATGCAGGTTTTGCAGTGTGTGTGTGTTTTTTTTAAAGGTACACAAATGGTCTGCTGTAGCATTTTAATATAACTACGGTGAATTAGGTTGTACCTGTGTAACAATAGATATTACTTGTCTCAAGGGCCTTGTTTACTTTTGGAAAGCTAAAACGAATGCCTCAGATCCAAAGGGGTCTTGTGTTCTGGAGCACTGCAAGTGACTTTCTGATTTTTGGGGTTTAAATGATTTAATACTTATATTTATTACATTTCATGTGTTATGAAACATCTTGCCTCTGTGGCTTTAAAACATAAACTTCATTCAGTACTGCATATTCCTGGAGTCTTCTTGAACTAAATTCAAGCCAGAACCTGAAAACTTACCTAGTCATCAGTCTCTGTCCAAAATGGCATAACAAGTGGCATTCAAAGAGAAAGTGGAGAGCAAAATCTGGGACAGATATCAACAAAGTAACACAAGAATCTGCTTGTTGCTGAGAGCTTTTTCCATTCCCAGACTAAATTAATGTAAAGTTATACCTTCAGTCTCAATTGCCCACAAGGCACCTAAGAACTGAAAATGCTACAGAGGTATTTTTATTATTTGAATAATGACTGGAAAACTTGTGAGGTTCGGTTGCCTTCAACGAAAGGCTGGCGTCTAGTAACAGTTTCAGCTCCTAGTAGACACAGCTTGCATTTTCTTTTCCAAAGGAAAGACTTAACATTAAGATGTTTCTTTCCAGGCACCAGCAGGTATATATGTAAGCTGAGTTCAAATCTGTTTGCAGACCAAAAACCACCACTCTTGGGGAAATCTTAATTAGACAGCCCCTGATATATATAGGATAGGGCCTGACAAAAATGTGTTGATCAGTGCTGTTTTCTAGATACAGATAGCACACAGAGATCTAGCACAATAAATAAATAATATATAAATATATATATATAGTATAAATATTATGTTTATAATTATTTATAATTATATTTATATATATATATAAATAAATGAATATATAATTTTATATATATATATATATTATGGTGAAGCCAAACATTCCTAGAAGAACACAGAACTAGCTTTTTTGAGTAACTTTGGGATTTGGTTTAAATGATGTGGAAATCAAAGTCTGAGTTACATTACCAGTTTGTGTTGTCCTATAGTTCACATAGTTGTAAGTAATAAAATGCCTGTCACCCAAAATATTAAGCCATTTCTACTACATGTTAACAAAATGAATTACTTTGCCTCTGGTCACAACAATATTTGTCATGATATAAAGTATAAAAATTCAGTTCTGTTTTTTGCATCTAAGAGTGTTGTAGATTGTAGATGAGTATGCAGCTTTGAAGTTGGTAAGCACACAAGTAGTGAAGAAACTGACTACCTTGGCAATAAGATGCATTTACTGTCTATTTTTCTTGAAGATTTGCATCTTTCAAACTATTATTTTAAAGTGAGTTGGATTTAGAATTCATAATGTTTACTGAGTGGGAGTGAACTAAGAACATAGCCCCTTCTTTCTATCCACAATGGGCTGTTTATCTAGAGAACGTCATAGTGGTTTTTGTTGTTGTTTGTTTTTTCTTAATTTCAAAACTATGGATAGTAAATATTACCAAACACTCTGAATCTTCCTTCCTTAAAGTCTGTTCATTTCTATATTATCTCTGTGCATATTTTCAGTTAAGTGAAGTAACATTCATTAAGTAATGCAACACACATATTTTGAAATACATTAATATAATAGTGACTTGGGTGACACATACTACAGTGTTCCCATCCAGGACTAACAAAAAATAAAAAGCAATTTCTGGAGAAGGGACTCCTGTCTGCTCAAAAATATGGAGAGCAGAATATTACCTTCTTCATTATATTTGCTGAAAATGTTCCTCAAGCCCTTTGCAAATTACTGTTAAACACAAAATTGCGAGTCTTAATTAAAACATCTAGTTCAACATGCTGCTTTGTAGCTCCACCTAAATGAGCAAAATATTTAAAAATAAAATAAAATAAAAATAAAAAATAAAATAAAATAAAATCTCCTGTGAGTGTCCATGTCTATTTTCTATTAGAATTCTTCCATTCTAATTAGAAACAAATTATTCCTGTTTTCCCAGTATCTTCATGGGAACTCTCTGCTGGATCAAATAGATCTTCAAGGTCTCTCTAGTTCTGAGAAAGGATGTTAAGAACTTAAATAAAACTCTTCTACAGAAATGAGAACAGCACTATAGAAGTTATTACCTGGGGTTGCACTTAAGTGGGACATTGTGTACTAACTAGCACTTTTATCCTTAAATGAGATGAAATTCAGTTTTACTGTTTACTCCTAAAACTGATGTATCAAATATAGAAAACTTTACTAAACGATTCTTGAAAAAGCATCTGTCATGTTTTGTACATAGCTACTCATGTGACAGAGCTTTTTCTCCTGCCAGTGAGAATTAACATAGTCAAAGAATATAGCATCCACTTATGTGGCAATGGACTATTGATTGGAGGTATTTCAGGGTCATACTGAGGAACGCAGAGGCCATCAACATGTTAACTGTCTTCTTCTATGGCATCTGTAGCATGGTCTGCTACTCATCCTGTCAGCTAAAACTTCTAATGTCAGTGAGGTTCCTTGTGTTTGACAGTTTGATAACTGTTCTTCATTCATTACTTTATATATGGATTTTTTGAGTAATAATACTTCTAATTCTCACTCAAATAAACAAAAATATTATAACTCATTGTAGATTCTCAAATCTCAAAATCATAAAATTAGTAATGAAATATTAACCTTACTTAAATGCTTTGATATGACACGCCTGTTGCCATTTCATCAATGGATGGTGTATTTAATGCAACAGCTAGAATATATAAAACTCTGGACTTGACTGTAATTATTAATACTGGGTCAGTAAAGTATTTCTATATTGAACTTTCTTATTTCATGAGTAGCTTTTGGCATATCTTTCTGTTGAACCTCAGTTGTTTTAGAAAACTGAATTTCCAGATACAAATTATTCTCAGTGGAAACCTAACTAGTACAGACATTTAACTTTCCAAAAGAAGTCAAATCAAACTGTTAAAACTCATCACAATGCTTTCTAAATCTAGAACCTTGTCTCTGATGAGAATAACACAGACTTTATGTTACCAAAACCTTACTGCAGCATGCTGTATTTGAAAATTACAGTAATCTTATGATGTAATATTAAAGGTATTAAACAAGCCAATTACAGAACTGTAAAATCAAAATCATTTGCTCAGATCTTCTTCAGTTGGATCTGCCTTTTCCCCGGAAGAAAGGATTTTCTGGTTTTGGTGCATCTCAGTTTCAGTAAGGCCACCAAGCTCCACCGACAGGTTTCACCTCTCAGGCAATTAATAATTGCTTAAAGGTTCCTGGCATGAATCATCTATATCAGGACTTCAGAAATACTGAACTCAGCTCAGAATTGGTTAGGTGGTTTTAACTAATAAGAGAACAGTGTACTTCAGGCTTTTGTGATTTAAGACTAATGAATTATGAGTACAACATAGGGATAAAGATGTATTATATTTTCTGACATTTTGCTGCTGTAAGAGATCTAAATATATTCTTTCAACACTATTTAAATCTAATTATTACATCTTTAGCAAGAAGTCTAAAGCACCTGCTGTTGTGAATATGGCTTCATAAGTTTTCTACAATCTGGTTAAGTAGAAGACATCTCTGTTGCCCTCTGCTAAGAGACTACAATGATTCCACATGAGAATTTTAGCGCTAGTTTTATTTATTCTGAGATATGACTGCCTGTTATAGTGGCAGAAGTTCATTTTGTTCATGTGTATGCAGTTATCCTGAGGTTGAAATAAGAAATCATAATAAACATCTAAACTGTTTTCTATAAAGTGACTAAATATTTTATTATATATCACACATTCATATATATTTGATAAAAATAGCTAGTTATAGTTGCTTGCCAAGATATTAGTATTTATCCGTTTACATTTTTTTTTCTGTATCAAACACCATGAAAGAGGGTTTTGTTATGTTTTGTTTTCCCTTACATTTTCAAAAGCATCCTCTAATTTTGTTTCCCACTATTTATAATGAGGGGTAATAAAATGCTGGGTGGAAAAGCACACAGAACTTGTGATGCTTTTAAAAATTTACACCTTCACTGTGGTGAAAATTTGACCAACATATTAAGAAACAATATAGACAATATACGGATAAATTTCTAGCTATTGATTATTCCCATAGTTTAAAATTCATACTGATATGATTAACTTTCACTTGCTTGCACTGATGCAGACTGTTTTCAAGTTTGTTGTGGTTATCACGGTTATGACATGTACTAGATCAATCTCTAGACCAATTTTTGAGATTATTTTGAAGAAAGAATAGGAAAGAGAAGAACTGATCCAGTAGAAATGGCTACTTCACCCCATCTCCTTCATACACCTGCATGTAAGGTGGTGGATGTTAATGAAGGCAGGAAGCCTAAAAGATAGATAAGGAGTGATAGTTTATTCAGAATATTAGCAACTCTTCTCAGGAATATCTTTTCTGAGAACTCACATTTTTATCTTCCCTACACTCTGTGGGAAGGTTTTATTTTTGTCAGCATTCTTGTTCTTCTAAACTTGGCAGCTTGTAACACTTGGTTTGCAGCTGACAGTTTTTCCCTTGGTGGACCATTACTCCAGGTTACTTATTCTTCCAATCCCAGTCATAAAAAATGTACAATCTAACTGTAGCACAAATACAGTATTTTCGATTAACTGAAAATGGCTCTATTTTACATGGGATTTCAAAAGAGATGAAAAGTCTTATATTTCCCTAGAGTTCACATCACAAATACTTTTGCATTTTCTACTTCTTGGTGCCAAATCCTTTCTGAGTCATCTGTTTACAAACATGAAATGATTAATATCTCTAAAACCACGGATTCCTGTGACTAACGTGAACACTTTCAACTAAACCCATGTGAAATTGATCTGTACACGAATATGTATGGACAAGCTACAAATTTATTCTGAAATAATAAAAAAGATGTATTTTACTTTATTTTGAATATTAAAATTTGGAAGAATTTCTTACAAGGTTTCACATTTATTAAAGTTTGATAATGCATTTTATCTGGAATAGAAATTCATATATACATGGTAAAGAGAAAAGTCTCAATGCATGTTTGTTTTCTAAAGCAAAAAGTAGATTTATTGGCATTCCGTACAGGAGACAAGGTCAGTATTCACTTACCTTAATTTACAAAGATGCATTTCTGTTCTCTGTATTCATCTGCTTTAACTTCAGGTCTTCTCACCATTTCAAGACCTTCTAGACTCTTTAACAAGTAAGATGAGGCTCAAATTATCTTTTTTGAGGGGAACAAAAACAGCTGCCTGCTAAGCTGTTCCATTTTGAATATTAGTGGTATCAGTCTGTGAGACTTATGTTGTCAGGTGCATGAGGGTGGTGAAATAGTGCATTTACACAAAGGGGACAAACTAAAATTACAGTATAAACCCCAACTCTGACATTCTCCAGCTTCTCAGCATTTACCTTTGCAAAGTCATGTTCTCTTTAACATTGTTTTGTGTGTCATTTCCTGTGTCTTTTTCAAAAAGAAAACTGAAAAAAAATGCTAGAGAATTTCTGAAAATTTTATGATTATATTGAAAGCCATCTCTTCAACAGCAGAGCTGGATGTCTTCGCAGTAGATCTTGGCTAACTAAGCTGCTACCATAAGTCAAGTCAGTAGTAAGTTATTCTCTCCATCTGAAGAAGTGAGCAGATTTTCACTTTCCTTGCAGATTTCAGTAGAGGGACTCCTCGATGTCCAAGTATGCTCCCCACATCCTGATGTCATTTTATTCCTGCTCCATCGTTCTGAAAAATCAGTCTGTATTCATCATACTTTTGCCTAGTTTTCTTCCTGTTTCTCCCAGCACTAAATGCCTATTTCTGAGAGTCTTTTTCATTCTCTCTATGTGGTCCAACACAGAGGTGTTGGAGTAGTGAAGGTCCATCCTTCACTACTCTTCTCCTCATCCTGGCCTTCTTGCCTTCTTGTCATATTCCTTGTTCTTCCTTGGATTGCTTATTTCAATTCCTCTTCCTCACTCTTCTGCTACCCCTCCTGCCCTTGGGGACATCCCTGGGACTAGCCACTCTGCTTCTCTTCCCATGTCAGTTTCCAGCCAGGGCAGCCCCTGAATTCCATCTCCAGTTTGCACTGTCAGTGCTCTCTCCTTGGCTACAAGCTGGTGCTTCAACAAAAAAGATTCTGTTTAGCAGTGTTTTGTGGTGTAGTGTTTCCTGAATAATAATAATAATAACAGCAACAATAATAATAATAACAAAAATGTCCCACAGCAGATAAAGATACTTCAAAACAAGCTATATTTTTTTTTACCAGATTATGAGGTGTGAAGGCGTCTTCTTACAGGATATCTTGGGCAGCTTTACTGAAGAAAGGTGGCAGTACCTGGCAGACCTATATTGCGTCTAGTCTGATGTACATCCTTTTTCTGGACATTTTCTGTTGCTTCCAAAGGTTATAAACAACCACAGATTTTTATCTGAGTGAGGCTTGCAGTGCATTTTCTATCCATAAAGAAATGAAAAGATGCATAGTACTGATGGATCTTATCTGTTGATTCTTTTAGCCATAGATACATATATTACTGCATATGTGTCAAGATAAGGTCTGTATTAAGGATAACTGACCAAAGAGGACATTCAAGATGTTTTCACTGGTTATGGATGCTTTATAAGAGCAGTTGCTTTTCCATGGTCTTTTATATGCAGCTTGAGCAATGCAAGAGACTACAGAAAAGATCATCTCAGTGAAAACTTTCAAGCTGCCAGACTTTCATGAACATAAGGTAACATAAATAACGTAATATAATATAACATAAGCTACCAAGCTTTGCTAGACAAATTTTACTGGACATAACTGCATTTCATATCTCAGACAAATAAGTGTATCTCAGTGGCTGGACCGTACCAAGCTTCTTATTGTAAATAAGACTTGGTCTCAGTGGGACTACTCCTTCAGTCTTTAAAAGAGAAATTAAGTCTGCTCACTAAAGTCACGGTTGTTTGCTTAGTGCCAGTTCTAAAAAAAGCTATGGAGTGAAGGGCAGGAAATCTGACCGATGTTCAGGCATGAGTGGTGACTTCCCTCCAAAGTGTGTGTGTGTCTATATAGACAGATTCTGAAGGATGAAAATACTTAACAGGTCTTGTACTAATCAATATGAGTTGTAAGATTATATACACTACTACTGCTTTCCACAGGACTTTTAAAACTTTAACATAACTGTATTCAGAATAAAATAAAATACCATTAAATTTATCATAATAATTTCACTGATTTATTTAAATCCTAAGCTGAATTGTCCTTTTCATTATTTTTTTCTCTGTAAATCTTCTGCCTAATGGCTGCATACACCATACTCCAACTAGCAATAATAGCAGACCTGATGCTGAGGGGACAAAAATACAAATTGAATATCTAAAACAAATGACACTTTTGCATAAAGCAAGGCAGTGTTTATTGTAATTACCCAGTCATTTCTTTGCTGCTAGATGAAAAGAGAGTGATTACTAGGCATTTGTGTAAATGCTTACTGATCATTAATGTGTTATCTGCTAGCTGCCACCATAGTTCTTCTCAATGTTCACTTAAAAATAATGAGTTCACATAACTCAGCTGATCAGCCACAAAGAGCAAATAACAAAAAGGTCACACTTCTTCAGACAATTCGAATGCTGAGGGCTTTCAACTAAATAACCAAGCAAATGCCTACAAATAATGCATTTTTTAATCTGTATATATACACTTATGTGGGTATATATACAGGGCCTTCTCTCCTCATTTTGGAAATCACTTAGTCGGCTCCATTTTCCACTTCAAAGAAAGTATTTTTGTTCAGAAAAGGTTTTGGAGAATCAAGTATCTCCTTCGTATAATTTGTAGGTATTCTAACCTAAAAATAAATTTACCCTGACTATTACTCTAGATATAGCACAGAACTAAATGGATTACATGTTATATTTATCATGTAAATCATAAAGCATTAAAGGATGAAATACCTCTTCTTTCCTTGCATTTAATGCAGAAACATTCTGCCATTCCTGTAGTCAGGCTTCCACAGAAGCTGTTCAGTTAATTTAAGGGTCAGGTTCTTTTCATTTTGGGCAGCGTCACTACTTTCAGTTTCTCCTTGGGGCAACAAGTGGGTAGGACATGTATATTTGTCAAAGTTCAAATATTGCCTATCCAGGTACATCAAGGAACACCAAAGTAGCAGATAACAAACAGACAAGTGGAATTTTAGCTAATTTTGCTTCCCTCTGTACTCCACTTCTTTCCCTCTATCCTGCTTCTCTTTCCACACTTCTAAGCTGCATTTCACTGCTCTGCTCATGCTGACCCAGAAGTCAGCAGCTCAGATTAGTCAACACTCCTGTCTGTTACAGAAAGCACTGACTCCTCCCTGTTGCCTGGGCAGAGAGGGAAAATGTGGCTAGGTTTGCAGTGAAAGGTACAGTGAAAGGCAGAGATAATACAGTTTGCTTTCCTTCTGGGTTAGTGACTGTTCTCACCCTGAATTCTCTCTTCTGTTTCCGTCTTTCAACTCCTTCCACCCCACCAACAGCATATCTTTTCCTCAGCTGAGCAGGTGGCACAAGGCTTTGGGGCACTTTGAGGACCAACATTCCTGCTGGGGGAGCACACTGCCTCTTCTGCTTTGAGGTCTGTCATTTGTGTCTCTGTCTTCTATTCAGGTGTTAATCTTCAGTGAACTTGCAAAACTTTAATCACCTTTGTTTTAAAAATCTTTGAAAGTGCTAAATTTCAAGGTGGATGATCTACCTGTTTTTTGTTTGTTACTTTTTGTCCCCTTTATTGCATCAAAGTGGCAGAGCACCATTGTTACAGAGGAAGCAGAGTAAGAGACAAAAAAAAAGTTTAATGGTTTTAGATATCCAGAGACGGCCCAGCCAGCAAAAGTGACCCCAATCAGCTGGTGGGCCCATGTTCCTGCTGCTCTGAAGCATAACAGTTAAAGGTATAAAAAATCCCTGGAGAAGTCACTGCTGGTTTGGTAGACCCTGAGCAGAGAGCAGGCCTGTCCAAGCACCAACCCTGAAATATAAGCTACAGACACTAAATTGCCAGTGAAGACTTTGTTGGTCTGATAGATCCTGATCAGCTGGTAGACCTATGGGCTTCCTGCCTGAAGGCAGAAAGTTTGCAAATGTGCTACATCTCAAGCATCCCTAGTCCCTGTTTCTCCTAATATAAATAGCCTGTGTGCAGAAGCAGAGTGTGTGAACAGCCTCTTCTTTTGTGGTTCTGTCTCATGTCTCTTCAGTAATTGGGGGATTCAGGACGTGCAATTTTTTTAGTCCAGGTGTTATTAAAATTAACAACCAGTCCATGACAAGTGCAGGTAGCAACCTGCTGATGAGAATTCAAAATTTTGGACATATGCACACATATAAGTATCTGCTGCCTATTAGCATTCAAAATTCAAACTATTTTTTCACACACGAGTCCTGTAAAAAAGGCAGCTTCACTTCTAGAATCTCATTTCAATACAGAAAGTGCCAACATGCAGAAAATTCAGTTCAAAGGATCTGGAACACATTCAGACACTTTTTCCAAATGTTTCTTGGCCCATCTGATAAGAACGTGTATTGTGTGAAGATTAACATTTGGATGAGCACTTCAGGGAGATCTGGATGAAGCCTTTGTTCAGTGGCATTTAAATGAATTCAGATCTGTTACATTGCCCTGGGGCTTGGGGTTAACAATATTCTAACTAAGATCTCCCTTGCCAACACCACCGCACTCAGAACTAATGTGTATCTGACAGATGTTTTGATATGTGATTTTGGTGAAACCAAAGCCATTTGGGGAAAATGCTGAACCTGTAGCTGGACATTCAGACCAAAAAACAATGCACAGATGTTTTAAATCAAAGGCCAAATGTTTGCTAAAATTATATCTTTGTTAATTGATTGCTAAATGATTATTTTTGATAACTCTTTAGTTACCCATTAGTTTAGTTACGCGTTTAGTTCAAGCACCCCAGGGTGCTTAAAGAGCTGGCTGACATCATCGCGGGACCTCTTTCAATTATTTTTCAATGATCTTGGGATTCTCTAGAGAACCCAGTAGACTGGAAGCTGGCAAATGTTGTGCCAATTTTCAAGAAGGGCAAGAAAGAAGACCCTAGCAATTACAGGCCTGTCAGTCTCACGTCAGTGCCTGGTAAAATTATGGAGAGGATGATCCTTGAAGTTATTGAAGTGCACCTGGGGGACAATGCAGTCATTGGTCCCAGCCAACATGGGTTCATGAGGGGTAGGTCCTGCCTAACAAATTTGATTTCCTTTTATGATAAGATCACCTACCTAGTCAATTAAGGGTAACCAGCTGATGTGATCTTTTTGGACTTCAGCAAAACTTTTGACACAGTTTCCCATAGGATCCTACTCGACAAAATGCATACAGCTAAACAAAAACATCATACGATGGGTGAACAATTGGCTAATGGGCAGGGCTCAAAGGGTTGTGGTAAATGGGGCCACATCAGGCTGGAGGATGGTCACTAGTGGGGTTCCTCAAGGCTCCATTTTAGGGCCAGTCCTCTTCAATGTTTTTATAAATGATTTGGATGTAGGACTGGAAAGTGTTTTGAGCAAATTTGCCAATGACACCAAACTTGGAGGAGTTGTGGACTCGGCTGAGGGTGGAAAGGCCTTGCAGAGAGATCTGGACAGATTGGAGAGCTGGGCGATCACCAACCGCATGAAGTTTAACAAAAGCAAGTGCTGGGTCCTGCACCTGGGACGGGGCAACCCTGGCTATACGTACAGACCGGGCGACGAGACGCTGGAGAGCAGCCCCGCAGAGAGGGATGTGGGGGTTGTGGTTGACAGCAAGTTGAATATGAGCCAGCAGTGTGCCCTGGCAGCCAGGAGGGCCAACCGTATTCTGGGATGCATCAAGCATGGCATTGCTAGTCGGTCGAGGGAAGGGATTGTCCCGCTCTACTCTGTGCTGGTGAGGCCTCACCTCGAGTGCTGTGTGCAGTTCTGGGCACCACAGTACAAAAAGGACATGAAACTGTTGGAGAGTGTCCAGAGGAGGGCGACGAAGATGGTAAAGGGTCTAGAGGGGAAGACATATGAGGAGCGACTGAGGTCAGTTGGCCTGTTCAGCCTGGAGAAGAGGAGGCTGAAGGGGGACCTCACCACAGTCTACAACTCCCTCGCGAGGGGGAGTGGAGAGGCAGGTGCTGACCTATTCTCTGTAAGCACCAGCGACAGGGCCCGTGGGAACGGTGTTAAGCTGAGGCAGTGCAGGTTTAGGCTGGACATCAGGAAGAGGTTCTTCACCAAGAGGGTGGTTGCACACTGGAACAGGCTCCCCAGTGAACTAGGCACTGCACCAAGCCTGTCTGAATTTAAGAAGAGATTGGACTGTGCACTTAGTCACATGGTCTAAACTTTTGGGCAGACCTGTGCGGTGCCAGGAGTTGGACTTGATGATCCTTATGGGTCCCTTCCAACTCGGGATATTCCATGATTGTATGAGTCTACCTACTTGACGTGAGAGGAAAGAAAAAAATATAAATAAATAAATAAATAAATAATAACTATGTTATATTATTATTGTGCATTTTTATATTCTACTGAAGATATATGTTTTATTATTATATTATGACTTATTAGTACTACTTTATGGTAACTTATTTTTTATAACTTTGTTTGCTTTTTATTATCCCTCTTGATGTAAAATGAGCTGATTCAAAGCCAGTTTCAGAGGATCAGTCAGAACTTCCATCTCATAATCAACCTGCATCCAGCTCTAGAGCTCAAAAGGTGGACAAGCACACTTTTCTATAGCCCTTCTTCATTAGGACTTTTCTTGGAATATGATATGTAGATACCCAAAAACCTCCGATGTGCTTGTGCTGATAATCTGCATCAGTCTTAAGAAGCATGAAGGAGCAGGAAACCAGGATGGGTGTAGTTGCAATGCCAATGAGAAAGAGTTATCACAATCCCCTTGTCATACAATGCAGATGGCACGAAGCTATATTCCCACCAACCACCTTCAAGAGTGAATGTGCTCCAGTATTATATCTGAACTAAGGGAGCTGATATCAAGATTTGTTGCATGTCACAGAGGACTTCTCCATCAAAACTAGGGACTAAACCAACATCTTCGACCAGTTTTTGTTCTCTAGGACCATGTTTTTTATTCTTTCAGAATTGACTGGAAATATGTAAGAGAATAAAACCATGCTCATTTTTCTCATTTAGCAGTAAAGATAAAAAATAAAGGAAGATAGGGTACGTGAGCAACTATTTGTTTTAGTATTTTAAATTGGATTAAGAGACATTCTTATTCTATTATAAATCATCTGGTCCCTATTTTCCAAATATAATTTTTAGCCACAGAACAGCCTCGTTACAGTTCAGTACAGTGAAACAGTCCTGTGAATCACAATAATTTCAAATATTTGAATTTTGTAGCAAAACTTGAAAACTTCAATTGCTGATGATTTAACAACCTGCTATTAAATTCTGCTTAGTGTAATCAATATAAGTTACAATGTTTATTCCTTTAAGCATGAGAGTTTATTTCAGATGTACTCTGAAGGAATTTAAAAGCAAAATGCACTTATTTGAAACTTATTAGATTTAGAGCAGAGTTAAATAGTTTGTATTGACACAGAAAGTCAGGATTAAATATTGAATTGCTTATTTACATCTGTAAACCACATCAGGAGAGGTCAGAATGGTTAATTTTTTGTACACATATACACATGTATATTATTATATACATATTATTATTATATACATATTACTTTTTTTTTCACAATACTGGATGTTGATTTTTTTTTAACTTATTTTGATTTTATGTTTGGTGTCAGATCATTTAATGTTTTATTGTGAGACCACTCTTTAGGGCTAAGCCACTAAAAGAAAGAATAAATAGTTAATATAAATACATGGAAATAAATAAATGTTAATTCAATTTATGCTTTGGAGACATAGAAGTGTTATTTAAGCTTCTTAAATAAAAGTCTATATTTCAGACTTTCAGTCTATATTTCACCCTTTTAATTTCAATCCTGCTCATTTCTTTCCAATTACTATCTGTCCTGTTTCCCTGACCTACAGCAAAATTGCATTTGCTTTTAATTAAGATTTATTGAATGGCCAGATGAAAATTGTACATTTTTCCTGACCATTTTACCCTGAATAAGTTGAAGACACCCTTGAAACTCTAGGAGCTTGCAAACATTTCAACAGATCAGTTAGTACAATAATTTATTAGTTGGTATCAACAAATGTTGAGGCATCGAAACCCATTATGTACATGCTGTCATATAATGGCTGTTACAAAGTCATGCAGTGAATGGGAGATAACATATGACTGAGCTTTGTGCTTTCTATTATGTATTCAATATCTGTGGATATTTACCTGTGCACACACTGCATCATAGGACCAAACATCTCAGGGAGCAACTTCTTAAATGTTAGTAGCTTTTAAGAAGCTGGAGTCTTAATGAACAGACGAAATGGCAATGGTCATGGAGGAGGCCTTTACAAACTCTTTTATTACATATGATTTTTGCTAAACCAGCTATTAAATAGAATGGTCTAAATTTTCAGGGCACTGACTCTGATACAAAGTCTCAGCTGTCCCGAGAAAAATGCCATCAGTCAAAGTTAGGAGTTTTTACCTGTTTTCAGTACATAACTTCCTCTTGTTCCAATGTTGTTGATGGTCTTTCTTCAGCCCCAGCTGAGATGCTCATCTGAACTTATTTTACTTGAGATGGTTATCTTCAGAGTTTTGCATCCAGTCCCTCATCACACCAGTCCATCTTTCATGTGGTTTTGACTTCACCAGTCCTTTTATCACAGAGAAGTCCAAAGATATTTAAGTACAGTTGCACCTCTTGCTCTACTCAACAAAGTCTATAAGAAAAAAAAAAAAAAAAAAAAAAAAAAAAAAACATGAACAAGGATTGCACACCATTTCTAACTGATCTCTGTAACATCTCCTCATGTAGGTTTGTAAGTAATCTGGGTGTTTAAATGGGTCAAGGTTAAAGAAATATGTATTCCTAATTCCTTCTTTCTTGGTTTTCAAAGCCTGAGTTATTCTTAAAATCTCTGTTCTAAAAGGGAGATGTCACTGCCCAGTCTTATTTTATTAATTATGTTTTGCCAGTAAGTTGTCAGGATATAAAATTGCACTTTACTGAAAATCAAAACTGGGGACAAAAAGAAATAGGTTGAATTAATAATACTATAAACAGCAAAGGGCATTGCACGAGCTGGATTATTTAATTTGTTATGACATTAAATATATTCTTTTTCTTTTCAGAATTTCTGTCAGGGTGGTTAATGATTCCAAGATGCTGCTCTAGTTTCTCTGAACTATGGAGGGCAGTTTAATTATTAGGGAGATACACTCTATATGTCTTACTAATGAAGAATTTACATTTGAAAAAATAAGCTATTTCTTTAAAGAAATATACCAAGAGAAGTAATTGTGCGCTGCACTTTGTGTTCCTCATTGCTCTCTGCAATACTGAGTAGCTTCTGTTTGGTTTTAATTTATTAGTTCTTTATTAATATTTTCATACAAATTTATTAATATGGAGTTATCTAATGATTCATCTAACATGAAGTTTTTGAATTTTGTTGCCCTGTAAGAGTGAGTAAGTAGCCACACTTCTGTAGGAACAGTCATATTTTCTCTCCCATTTTAAGACAGCTAAGGAGAATGGAATTGTTTAATTCAAACCTCATGTTGTGACTATGATATATAATTTCTCCTTTCACTTTAGAACTATTTACCTTTATAGTGTATAATTCCATGTTTCAGATATGAAATATTTCTGTCTAAATACTCATCTAGTTACAAAACTTATTTGAAGCTGGTTCCCATAGCAACAATGAAAGGGAATCAGGTTTTTATGCCTTAAGATAAAACACCAAGTGTACCAATCTCTGCCTGCAGCTGCCATATGCCCACTGTGGCACTGCATCAGCAGTATAAGAGTAATAATCACCCTGGCAGAGCATCCTAATAGGGTTTACACAAACCTGAAGGACTATGGCTAGGGCTCAGAATAAGCTGGTTGACTGATAGTCTTCAGGAAGACCCTCTGCAAAGTAAGGGATGTCACCGTATTAGAATAAATTTCCAGAGTTAAAGCAAAAGTGGGTATTTTGAAACAGCTAAATTAGAAAGCATGTTCTTCTGTTTATCTTCCAGAGTAGGATCTTAGTATTCAGCATCTCCTCCCATTGCTGACTCTGCCATAAACTAAAGCATCTCTTCACTTACTGATCTCCAAGGGTATATAACTTTTTAAAATTGCCTGGGTCTCAAGTTGTCTATAATGGCAGTTCTCTGCCTGTTCCTGCTTCCTTGCAAAACAAGCAAACATACTAACAAACAAACAAAACAAAAAGAAAACAAAAACAAATTTAAAAAGAAAATAACACACCTAAGTTGAATGCCTGTTGTGACAATCAGGCTTTTTCAGAGTTGTCCAAAGACCTGCCGCAGAGATATCACTTGAAGTACCACTGTGTGTGCATCCATGTACAAGCATCTCCATGAATACCTATTCTCTAGCATCTCAGGGATACCACCTGCACATGTACCAAAGTTTCTCTGGTGTCTCAGTGCTCATGTGAGGTAGAGTCCTCATCTGCCAGCACCTTAGAGCACCCACACTGCTGCCTTTCCGCCATGATATATAGACATCTGATGGAGTCACCATCCCTAGGGGTTTTTAAGGAATGATTGGGTGTGGTACTTAGGGACATCGTTTAGTATATAATATTGGTGATAGGGGGGTGGTTGGACCAGATGATATTGGAGGTCTTTTCCAAACTTAATGAATCTGTAAGTCTATTCTATGATTCTATGAATTTATGACATAGATTCCACTTTAGTTTCTACTGCAGAAAGTATTGGTGTAAACGCATTATCAGAGGAACCGGCAGCTTCACTGACTGATGAATAGCTTTGCTATTGATAAACAGCATTCAAATGTTGCAAGAGAGTTTTCATAATAAAAGGTTATTTTCAATATGAAAGATTTCCTGAGGCACATATCTTTCCATTACAGGGTGCCTGCACTTCTGATTTCTTAAATATATTCATCATTGGTGCCTGTATTCTCCTCTGCTAGAGGAAAATATAAAATATCCAATAAATACCTCATTTCTTTATTTCCATAAGTAAGAAAAAATATTCATAATCAGTTGGACAACCTGGGAAGATGAATCCAGGAAAGGACATGCTTACTAAATATGATAGGTGTAGAAGGACTCCAATTTTTATTTCAGTGACGTTCTGGCTCTCAGATATTTCTGTACAATGAAATTTTAGTGTTTTTACTTGTGAAATCTGTTTTCACAGGTAGAATGTTTTCTACTCTTGCCAGTATATTTGGTGCACACCCTGAGGACAATAATCTTTATGTTGGTTGGTTTAAATAACCTAGGAAATAATATTTCCCAAACTTTTCACTTCATGTACTAGATGTACTAGAGGCAGGAGCATATGAATAACTCTTACTTTGTCCTGATACTGCCAAGCTGTACACAGCAGATCTATCAGCCTTGCTCCAACAGCTGCCTCAGTAACAGGCAGCTGAGACCTACAGACTTAAGGTGCAGGACTTTGCATTCACTGTATGGTGTTGTCAATTCCTGCTCTACAGAACTATACAATTACAATAAGATGTTCTGTGTCTATAAAAGAGAAGCAGAAAGCAGGTTTTTAAAGATTATATACTATTCAAAAATGAAACAGTCTCTGTTTGCGTTCCAGTGTTCATAGTGCAATATGCAGACACATGCGCCCTCGGTGACAAACCTCAAGGAACAACATATCCTCCTATAGCAAGATAGGATCCACACCATCCTGCTGTGGATTTACAGTAAAATTGTAAAAATCTTTCTAAGAATTATGTTTGCTCTCTTTTTACTTTTTCTTTTTTGTTCTCTTTGCCTTTTCAGATGCTGTGTTCAGGAAGGGGACGTTAATACTGCCTTAGTTGACACTAAAGCAAAACATCGTTCTGCACCAGCTGTTTCAGATTAAATAAATTTGACTTGGAGTCAGTAAATTAATTTCAAAAGTCATTTGCGTGAATAGAACCAAGAGACTGATGCAGGGAGTCCTCCTGTAGACCTAAAGACAGTAGCAGGAAGCTGATGCAGCACTGCTGCTCATTGAAATTACTTCTTGCTGTGTGTTGTAACCACTAACCACTCTATCCAGCTTCCATCTATCAGTTGTATCTATCTGAAATGCTGATGTCCCAACACAAACCTTTTATTCTGAGGTTTCTGCTTCTTCCTGATCTGTATAGGTATTGCATTTTATAGGCCAAGTGATGGATTTTGTGTTTGTCCTCCCAGGCAGTTCACTGCAAGAGGAAAACAGCTAATTTGTAACTGGCTCTAAATATAGATCACAGAATAATAGAACCACAGAATAGTTTGGGTTGGAAGGGACCTTAAAGATCATCTAATTCCAAACCCCCTGCCATGGGCAGGGACACCCCACTAGCTCAGGCTGCCCAAAGTCCCATCCAACCTGGCCTTGAATGCTTCCAGGGATGGGGCATTCACGGATTCTCTGGGCAACTTGTGCCACTGCCTCACCACCCTCACAGTAAAGAATTTCTTCATTATATCTAATCTAAATCTTTCCTCTTTTAGTTTAAAGCCATTCCCTGCTGTCCTATCACTCTACTCTCTGACAAAGAGTCCTTCCCCAGTATTTAGTACATTTGTCTGCAATAGATGTAAAGTACTTTCAATATATGGATGTATGCATGATCTTATATGGGACAAGATACAAACTGGTTGATGAGAAGTTTGACAATGTGCTCTTGCAACCCTGAAAGCTAACTGTATCCTGGGATGCATCAAAATAGTGTGGCCAGCAAGTTCCAGGAAGTGATTCTCTCCTTCTACTGTTGCAAGTCCCCACCTGGAGCACTGTGTTCAACTCTGGGCCCCCAGCACAACAAAGACATGGACCTATAAAAACATTCCAAGAAGATGGTCGAGGGACTGGAGCACCTCTTCTATGAAGACAAGCTGAGAGCTGGGGTAGTTCAGCCTGGAGAAGAGAAAGCTCCAGGGGGGCCTTATAGGGGCTCCTTATAGGGGGCCTTATAGTACCTAAAGGGGGCCTGCAGGAATGCTGGGGAAGGACTCTTTTAGTACTAAAAAGATGTAGACAATAGACACGACATCGCTACTTATGCCACCGGATGACAGTAAGTCATGCAGGCATGGCTGATGAAGTGCAGAGCTCAGGCTAGTACTTTACTTCTTGGAAAAAAGGTTACTAAAGCACAAAAAAATAATAAAAAAATAAAATAAAAAAATAAAGATTCCATCAAGTTTTCAAAAACATGACACATGACCAGTAAGTTTCAATTTGTCTACAAAGGGTTGTGCACATTTACCTCATATTGGGACTTAAATAGTAGTCCTTTTTTTCCTCCACTTCTGAATATTTGTATAGCCATTGAAAATCCTGTTATGTACACCTACTTATCTATTTCTTATGAAATGAAGTAAGCAAACAAAAACAGATTTAAAAGTCAGAAGTAGAAAAGATTTTGTTGTAAAGATGCCCCTGTGTCTGGAGGGTGAGAAAAGGTACAGATTGCGTAGAAAATCCCTTTGAAGTAGCTACATGGTCATTCTGAATAGTCTGGGAGAAAGTTGCAGTTCTCAAGACTGGCAAGCCTATTTCATTCTTCAACTCATCTGCATTGCTGGTGGGTTCTGCAAGAAATACAGCCAACTGGCTCCTTGTGAAGTAAAACCTCACAGCATGCTGGCATGAAAGCAATAAGCTTTCTGTGCAAATTTTAGCTTCCAGTACATAGATGAGATATTACAGCTCAGCAGAATTATCTACTTGACAATTTTTTGGTGGACGAACTGAGAATAGAAGCAGACAGAGGAAAATTAGATTCCTCTTGGCTCATTTGTAAATCAGATATTAGGCCGGAGAAGTCAATGATTATGCTGATAATACTTTCAGCAACACCAATGTAACTCTATTAACTTTAGGGAATAGGATCCTGCTTTACAGCAATCATAAAGAGCCCTTAGGGGCTCTTTTTTAAGTGCAGCCCAAGCTGACTATGAACTTCAGCTAGGATAGCTGTGTCAGTTGCAGTCAGTCTGAGTGACCCCAGACATATTTATAGGGGGTTCATAGAGTTGGAAAGGTTATGCCATCTTTTAGCAAAGCAGTGGAATTTCCTTTTTCAGAGCTGAGAGTGGAGATTTTACTCTTACATATAATTTATAGCTTTAATGTTTTAGATGCTCCTAGGGTAGGAATGTTTTTTCTCAATGAACAGCAAGATGCTTTTCATACAGATTATTATTCCACAAAGTGTATCTATAATGTGGAAAAGGATTAATTACACAATATAGGTCTTTATCCACCTAGTAAAACATTATATTTGCGAAGTTAAACATGGTACTGTTCTCTCTCTGAAACGAAAGTGTGTAGCTGATGAAAGGGGAATTTTGATCAGCGTGATATACTAGGACTTCAAGAGGTGCATTGCTGTTTCTGTATGAACTTCTCTAAAGCTCTCTGACAGTTTTTGTATACCAGTGAAATTAGTGTATGGCTAAGTTTCAAAAATACCACTCTGACTAGAAGGCCTACAAAGACTAAAAGTAGTAATAAAGCATATTTATTTCAAAGAGCTTTTATGCTGTACTGGAAAAAAACAAAGGAGTGGGTTTTCATTTCCACTGAGTTTTGCAAGACAGAAAAAGTGTCATTTGTAACCTACTGAAATTATTCTTGTTGCACAGCAAAAGATAAATGATTTCTGAGCATTCATAATGTGTCTTTTATTTGTTTGTTTGGTTGGTGGGTTTGGATGTTTTTTGTTTGTTTGTTTGTTTGTTTTGGTTGGCTGGTTTGCTTTGTTTTGTGGGGATTTGTTGTTTTTTTGTTTGTTTCTTTGTTTTGTTTTGTTTGTTTGTTGTTTGTTTTGTTTGTTTTGTTTTGTTTAGTCATAGAATACACTCCAAGAGAAAAATTAGAACTGCAACTGAATTTCTGAAGTTAACTATAGAAAACCATTTGCATCTTCACACATCTAGCCAGCTGTATTTCTCATCTGTTTGTGTAACTTTGGAGCAATATTTGAATGAACAAAATCTGAGTTACTGTGGTTTTTGTGGAAAACATATCTTGCTTTTGACATATACATTGTCCTGAAAAGAAAAATAAATAGGATCTAGTACATGGGGCTTTAATGATACTTGCAGGTGGACAAGTTGATATACTGAGGCAGTGTGGAAAGCAAGAAGAACATTTTGTGTCTGAAAAGGACAAGTAGGAGCTTACATTATTTGTAGGTTACTCCAGTTTCTCCTTTCTCTGTGGCTTACTGTTTTTACTTCTGTAGGCACTAAAGCTCTAACCTGGAGATGGAAGTATATGGACCATCTGGTACTTTTGTTTTTCAGACTTCAGACTCAGTAAGAAAATACAAATGACAACCCAAGCTGTCAGGTAGCATAAGTTGAAAACAGGTATGATCTCTCTTTCACTGAAAGCTGTATTTTTTCCTATTAAACAAATCCAGTAAAATGAGTGCCGATGTGTGAACATGTTTGAAATGTAAGATTTTGCTTTAATTTCCAAAATACAGAACATGCAAAACTTTCTCAACAATTTCTCAACGTCATCACCATCAACCTTGTATTATCATTACTGCACTGTACAGCTTCACCTATTATCTTTTACCATAATACTTCGTTTCAGTTTTGTGGAGTGGCACTTTTTCTTTGCTTTCACAGTATTTTTGTTATACAGTCTATATACTATTCGGCTACATAACACTTCTCTGTTTGTGTCATTGGACCTAGCTCCATACCACTTAACACTTTTCTGTGAGGTGTGATTTCATATAGCAAGATAATAACATTTTGTTTGCCTAAGCAACCATAATTTTTGGAGTGTACTGGGCAGAAAACCCTGATTCAGTTCATTAAAATTTTTCATATGTTCCATGAGATTATTGAGGCTTGTCAAGAAACATTTTTTCTTATGCTTTTCCACGCTCTTTTACTCTCAGAGCTACACAGCAGAAATCACCAAAGCTGTGGTTTGAGATTCTTTGTTTTCCTTCTGATGTACTTTCCATTTCCTTGCTGCCCCTCAGCTGAATCTGCCATTACTGTACACTGAAACTACCATAAACTGAGAAGTACTTTTACTTAGAATCAGTGCTCCAACCTGGTTCTTCCTGTCACTAAGCAAATATTTGTAATATAGCTAAGTTAGATCTGCCACCAAAATAAAAAGTACTCTAAAGTAAATTTCTAACATTCAGCCATCTCAAATCAATCTATTTTTTATCACTCAAGCAAGAGGTTCACTCCATTTCACTTTGTATGAGTGAAGCTGTCTTGTCTTTGGGTTGGTGGTGTGGTGAAAAAGACATAAAAAATATAGGTATATCTGGTCAATCATCCTTGTGAGTAAAAAACAAGACTCGGAAACATGTTTTCTGGGAATACTCTCAGAACCAGTGGCTAGCCATTCAGGTCCTGCTTGGCATTCAAGAAGTACATGCTTCCTCTCAGAGTTCAAAACAAAACAAAACAAAACAAACAAACAAAAAAACCACCATACAGACAGAGGCAAGTTTTTCTATCCAGAAGTGATGGGCTATATATGTTCCACTGGAGCCACCTAAACCAATTCAGCAAGACCTGAAAACAAGCTTCTTGCTCTATTACACTTTTAGTCTTCCTGTGACACTGCCTAAAATTACTCTCTCTATTCCTTACTGTCCCTTCATTCTCTTTAGTCATTTAACAGTTCCAATGAGCTATCAAACTTATGATTATGATTCTCTGATACCATTTCTATTAAAAGCAGAGATTTGTATATAGTGCAAAATAAATTTTTGACAAACCTTAAATGAAACTCACATGGATTGCTGAAGAATACTCAAGTGGAAAAGATTAATAACATGTTTTTCTCTCTCTAAGAAAATATGGATTTCTCTCAGTTACATTTGTTCTTTCCTTTGGATATATTTCCTTGATCATTTTCCATTGCTTGTAAACCTCAAATATGAATTAATGGGAAATTTGCTCTTGGACAGCCCTAGGATGTCAGTAGTTTATGAGAAATTTGGGACTGTTCTTTTAAGGCTCATAATTATTATTCAGTTGAGCCACTGGAACCAAGGGAAAGGAAAACCTTATAGATTTGTGAGATGATTCTGAGGTCACAACTCCTGTAGGTTCTACATTTGATTGGACTATTTGTGGCTTAATTCAGCTATTTAGCATAAACCTGTTAAACACAGAACTTGTACTTCTGCAGTTCAGTCTGCAAATCAAAGGACATTTTGCAGCTTGCTTTAGCCTCCTCTCAGAGCAAGATTAATGCTATTTTGATTAAAGCATATTTAAGTTTCTCCTCTTGGACTGATTGATTTCATTTGCAGTTCCAAAAAGAACATTTCAGGTCAATCAAAAGAATATTAGCAAAATAAAGATGGAAATTACTTCAAATAGAAAGAAACACTTAATCTGATATAAGATAGTTTGCTTGGATTTTGAACATTGTGTTAAAGTACATTTGGAGGGGAAAAAAAACATCTTGCTTCAAGTTAGAAAAATCAAATGCTTCATTTGGAAAATATGAACACTTTGCAGAATTCAGAATATTTTTTCTGTGGAGCACTATTTTTTTTCAAAGAAAAAAAGTCAAAGAAAGTGAATTTGCAAAACACAATACTGTTGCCAAGCTCTCATTTTTAATTAAAAGGTTTAATATAAAAAAAATATATATTTGCTACACATTTATCTAATGAACACATTTTCATACATAGAGAGAAGTACATTACAATTTATATAATAATCTGCAGTATACATCAATTTTTTAAATTTATTTTACATGTGTAACTGTCAAAAAATATAAATATAATGCATTAACACCAGCTTTTTGAAAGCGGCTTGTATTATCATTATTTTTTTCCTCATTTCCCTTATCTGAACCTCTCTTTAAAGTACTTAACTACCTACATTTTTTTTGGAGTAAGGACAGTTAGGTCAGGTTGCTCAGGGGCTAAGTAGAAAATATCTCAGTAGAATATAAACAAGTCCATCCACAGTCTCCAGGCAACATCTAATCCAGCACCAGAGTTCGTCTCCTCCACCTGAACATCCCCTTAGCCCATTCCTGGCTGAAATGAGCTTCTGGGTCTAGTGGAGGAAGGATACTTTTTTTGACAATTCTACTCCTGGTTTCTTGAAAGGGTTGTGCACCAAGGTCCACCAACAAGGAAATATTTAGCATCATGACATCAAACTTAGGCATCAATATAATTGTAAAACATCTCCCATTATTGGATGTTTTCTCAACTCTCTTCTAAAGCTCAGATCTCACCTGTAACTATCCCTTTCTTGTCCTGATTTCTGTTGAGTTTCAATACCTACAAGGGAGTTGTAATTCTTGTTTCACAAGACACGTTTAGTATAAACATTTCCTATGGTTACTTAACTTTTCACTATCATGCATGCTCATTAGATACCCATTCCTCTTCAAGTACTAGAAGTATGAAAACAGATGGTGTTTCCCACCACTAGCCTTTGAAAAACACAGGAATCCTTTGGGACCACCAAAAAAATAAAATCATCTAAAAATAGGTGTGTTTGTTGTTGTTTTGTTTTGTTTTGATTTGCTTTGGTTTGGTTTTCAAAATGTTCCTGTTGCAGAAGATTGTTAAAGCAGGATTCCTCTATTTTTCCCCCCTCTGACATTTTCAGAGGAATAGCTTTCTTCCTCTCAACTACATCTGAAAGAAACATCTCATCTTTCTGACTGTGCAGCAAGGCTGATGACCCTGGTAGCAGGTAAGATAAGATGTTTAACTAGTGCGCAGATGTTAATCAACAATTATATGATCCAATTTATCCTTCCTTTCTATGCTACCTGCACTCAGGTGATACCTTACTTGTCACAGTTTTGATTTAGTTGAGAATATTGATCATAATGAAGGAATAATCTACCACAGAGCATTCCTTTCTTTAAAGGAGACATGGAAAAGGAGAAAATGAAGGAGATATAAGAGAAATGGGATACATTACAGAGAAGGAGATTGGGAGATGAGTTTGGAAGCTTTTTAAGAGATTTTAGAAGGCAAGATCTCACTTTGCTACCTGACTAGCCTTCAGGCATCTTCTTGACAATACCAGACTTCAAAACCCCCACTCTATCTTTAATCCACCTCTTTTTTACCGTGTGAAAAGGAGACTGAGGAAAGACCTCATGGCAGCGTACAGCTTTTTCAAGAGGAGAGAGAAAAGAGGGAGGTGCTGATCTCCTCTCTCTGGGTACCAGTGATAGGACCCAAGGGAATGGCATCGAGCTGCAACAAGGGAGGTCCAGACTGGGTATTGGGAATAGATTCTTCACTGAGAGGGTGGCTGGGCACTGGAACAGGCTCCCGAAGGCAGTGGTAACAGCACGGAGTTGCCAGACTTCAAGAAGAATTTGGAGAATGCTTTCAGACATTTGTTTTGATTTTTGAGTGGTACTGTGTGGAGCCACATGTTGGACTTGATGATCCTTGTGGGTCCTTTCCAATCTGGAATATTCTATGATTCTGTGATCTTATGAAATGGCCTCACCCTCCATTTTTCATACAAGTACCTGTGATAGGGAAAATATAAGCAGGACTAACTACCTCATAGTGTTCCAGTTACTGATAAAACACCTCTTTTCTGGTACATTTCAAACCACCTGAAATACATGGCATTAGTGCCATTAGTGCTTGTAGGATTGTTATATTTTCAATAAAAACTGCTGATAATATACTTTTTAACTCAAAACCAATTCAATGGTTTGGAATAGCACATTTAAATATTGCACTAATTGCTCAGAATCAAATGTGATTTTCCCTGTAGCTGTGACTTGGATACACAAGATTAATTTTTGTTTACTGGAAACAATACAGTCCTTAATGAGAAATTGAAAGAGATGGGACTTTTTCAATAAATATTTTTTTCTATTGGAAAATTTTGGTATGTTCAGCCTGGACCCTTTAACAGCAATATATCTGCTTTGAAAAACCTCAGACTCAGAATATTTTATGATTAAGATCATGTATAAAACTTAATTCTATCTGAAATTCTTTTTGTTGTTGTTGTTGTTGTTGTTGTTGTTGTTGTTGACCCATCTGCCAAATCTTGGTCTTTAAATTCTGATTCAGAATAACATGCTAAATGCTGAAGCATGATTTTTTTGATGATATGAAATGCTTGCTTTCTAGCTAGTCCTGAGATCAAAACCTATACTTTAAGGCAGTCTTTGAAATTTAATAAACTCAATTTCATTTTGAGAAAGGAAACAGAAACATAAGACGTAAAAACCAAAAAAACAAAACAAACAAACAAAAAAAACATGATTCTCCTTTTATCTAGAGTCTTGCTTTCTTTTATTGTGCTGATTTTGTATATTTTGGTAAGTATAGAGAATATTAGGTAACATGCAGCATCTGATTAGTGACCTTTTTCTGAGCATAACATTAAAATAAGGTGCTGCTTGCTGCAATTTTTTTTTCCTTTCTATTTTGTTTTTCTATTTCAAAGGCCACTTCCATTTAAATCATATTAATACATGGTAATAACTTTTACTGATTCAGGTCCAATATTGAGTGTTGAGCATAAGCAGCCCAGCTCTATCTTATTTCATTCTGCTTCAATGACTCTGTAAAACTTCTGTCACAGATTGTTTATGTTTTTAGCAGTGTTTCATCAGGATTAATTTTCATACACAATTAAATAGAAAATTCTGTGTTTCTACTTCATTAGGAATATTATCCTTTCTCAAAAGGTAGTTCAGAGAACTAATGGAGAAATCCAGCCTGATTTAAATAAAGAGATCAAGAATATAATTGTTGTCACATAGCTTGAATGTATGTTCAATACTAATAGCCAGACTGTTCCCTGTCCAACACCCTTTAATATTCAAAATCTCTGCTATGGCTAAATAACTGAGATCTACCAAAGAAGAGCCATAATCAACAAAACAAAACAAAACAAAACAAAACAAAACAAAAAATAAAATAAAATAATAAAATAAAATAAAATAAAATAAAATAAAATAAAATAAAATAAAATAAAATAAATAAAATAAAATAAAATAAAATAAAATAAAATAAATAAAATAAAATAAAATAAAATAAAATAAAATAAATAAAATAAAATAAAATAAAATAAAATAAAATAAAATAAAATAAAATAAAATAAAATAAAATAAAATAAAATAAAATAAAATAAAATAAAATAAATAAAAAGAGTAAAAATGACTATACTCTTTATGCTGAGATGAATGAAATCTAAACCATAGGATGGTCTAGATGTTAAAATTAAAATGATGAAAAATGGATTTTCTTACTAAAAAATAAATGTTATTAGGATTTCAAATGTTCATTTCCTTGTACTTTACGCTGTGAACACAAAACCTCTTTTGATGACTAGTACTTTTCTCTTAATGAAGTCTTGCCATAGAATTGTGTAGGCTATTAACATGTCATGTGTACTCCCTATGGGGAGTCATTCACATTTCATGAATCATGAGTATATTTCCTTGATGTATCATTCATAAATGGATGCGATAAGTTGGAATTGTAAATGTCTGCAAAGGGAGGAAATGGAGGAAATTTTATTTTGGCACTTTTTTTAAGCCAGCAAGTAAACCTAGAATGGAGAATCAGCGTAGTTAAGAGTGTTTGCATAACAAAGATTACACAGCTTGAATCAAACTTAAGGCAGTGATTCATATGCTTTCTCACCCACAGCAAACCATGTCTGCAATATATTTAGTTTATGTTAATTATTTAATTAGTAAGGTTGAAGAGGAAAAACAAGACATTAAGAACTGTCTGGAAAATCATTTTTATTGTAGAGGTAGTGCTATAGCCATGTTTTTCTCATGAAAAAGTGAGGCAAAATGTGTAGAGAAAGGCTTTTTTTTTTTTTTTTTTTTTAACACTATCAACTGATATTTTAAAATAAGGTGTATTTTCCAAACTTACTCTAAATGGCATAAGATAACTTCCTGTGTAACTTCTTTAGTGAAACCAGGACAGTGCTTCTACCTGAAATACCATATCTTGGAAGTGGAAATTGTTCTTTCATTTGTTCAAAAGAGCTTAATATGACAGTCCGAAATATATCCATATCAAGTGCACTTTAAATTTCAACTTTCCTGTGTCTAATTTTCTTTTATAAATTGTTTTGAACATTAAAATCAATAATTAAAGTTTTTATTCAACTAAAATTGATCTCATTTTCCTTTGAAGCTAGCGTAGCAGTTAAAATGATGAATTCAGACACAGTGATGGTACAAAAAAATGTTTAAAGTTTTTCTCTTCCGACAGGACTGCAAAATTTGGTTTGTGACACAAAGAGCACGTACATTGTAAGGTAGCAGACATAGTAATGGAAATTATCCCTATTAAGCATTTTGCTCAAATTTACATGAATATAGGAAATCACAATTTAAAATACATTATAACATTACCAATATGCTACAACATAAATCCTCCATGGGAGTAGGAAAATGGAATTTTCATAGTTTCTCAGTAGCTTTATCAAGGATATAATTTTCTTATGCAAAGATAGTAACTGTTTTGCATGAGAGGTGTTAGTTCACGGTGATAATACACTGCTCTGTTTGAGCTCTAATTCTTTCATGGCATAGAAAATGCACATACAGACAGGTCTGTCTTGATATGTGAGGGGCTAACATACTTCTGCACTGGGAGAAGAGGAAAGCATGCATCATAATTACTTTAAAGGCAAATATTGATCTTTGAAACGTCTTTTCAAGATTTCACTATAGAAAATTGCTGTGATTTAAAAATAAGGGCACTATGAGAGCCAGAGGATGAAAGACAACATTCAGAATAGACAAGCTCTTCATTTCCATGAGGGGTACAATAAATGAATCCATAATAACTCAGAATCTTCTTGTAAGGTAGATTGTCTATGTTCCAACATGTCCATGAGTATGAGTCTCTCTCTCTCTCTCTTTTTTTTTTTTTTAATGAACATATCATGATACAACACATGGCTTAATCCGGTGCAAAAATGTCAGGCCACAGATGAAAGAAACAGCCTGAAATTTACTCTTTAGCCTAAAAGAAATACTAGTGTCAGAAAGAAAGATTTTAAAAACTTTAGCATTTCTGTTAAAACAAAGGCTACGCTAGGAATATACACTATATACACAAAGGAATATAATGCAGATAACGCACCAAAGTAATTATTACGCTTTGGGCAGAAGGAAAGCACTTAACACAGTTTTGACTTACAAGAAAGTATTATAAAGGCAACAAAAACAAAACAAATGAGGAATCAGGCTATTTGGCATGGATCAGGTCAAAACTTTTCAATGTTTAAAATGAAAAACACAACTTCTGTTTATCAGTTCCAGGCAATGAAAAACAACCACTTAAGAAAACAGAAGGAGAGAAAGAAATAATATGGCAGGCAAAATATACCTGACTCCTTTCTGCATTCTGAAAACAGGTATATTGAGTTTCATATCACCTATCACCAGTGTAAAACAGAAAGTGAGTATAAGCAGCATTAGGCCTTAGAGATCACGATGGTGATGAAAAGCTTTATTTTTTTATCCTGATTGCAAATAATGTATGTGGTGTTGCTGGTTAATTCTTCAGAACTTGTCCTTAATGTTTAAATTTCTGTCACTTACACAGTGATTAAAGACACAAAAGTTCCTCTGAAAGTCTTAGGAACAGCTCACATAAGCAAAGGAACAATTATGTATTATTCAGCTCAGTAGCCAAGTGCTTACCTAATCTATGGCTCATGTTTCAAGAGGATTGTTAAGTCTGACCAAGATTCTGCAAAAATTACACCTAAGGATTTGCGAAAACTTTGCAGTAAAAACATGCTTTCACTTCCGTTCAGCTACTTTCTAACACGTTGTCTGAGTTCTTAGGGAAAAATTTAAAGCATAATGACCTGAGCAGAGATGGAGGACCAATGGAAAATATGTGTGGTTTTGTTTGTTTGTTTGTTTTTGCTTGCTTGTTTTTTGTTTTATTTTGTTTTGTTTTTCCTAAATGCATTAATATATTTTACAACTCCCAGACATTTTCTGTGTACTTATCCATTTGAAATCTGATATTACAACTGCATTGTTATAATAGTGACAATTTCAAATGAACAATTAAAAAAAAATCTGATACTGTAAATATATCCTCAAATATTTTATTGTATTCTTAACACATGCTGAATAACAATGACATTTTTTTCAGTCATTTTTTATTACATGATGTAACTACAGTGGGGAAATCTGGAAAACCAACTTGATGTTTATGGTATCCCCTACCAGGAAACTGAGAAATCAAATCATTCATCATAGACATAAAATTTGCAATTCAGTAAAAGATACTGAGCTTTTACAACTTTATAGCTGATCTTCACCAGCTGTTAAATCTGAATGTCAGTGTCTTTTTTAAACAATATTAACATTTGTTTGGGTGCTTTTGGTGAAGGAGGAGTCAGACAGCAACTCTGAAAATAATTTTGTTTTAAATTTTGCAGATAAACACAAACTTGCTACAAAAGTCCAGAATAAAACAAATCTATGCTACTGGGCAAGCATACAAACATACAGTTGAATATAATCTATAGCCTGAAATTGCATTCAGAAGTGTTATATCAAGTATGAAATAACTGTTGCTTTACATTCTCAGTCTTATAAAGTGATATCTTCTGATTAAGTAAATTCATCTGTCTTGTGATTATTAGATGGCACCATAAAAGCAATTTCCCAATTAATATAAATGGACAAGAAATAGAGAACTTATTTTAGAAATTCACAAGTCGTTTTCTTTCTTCTTCACTCATGAATTTGGAACACTATGAACAAGGCATTGATATTATCACTTATTTGCCATTGAAACATATATTATATATATCTAAATGCTGACATTGACAAATCCGCTTATGTGAAGACTAGGAACTAGCAGAAACAGCCACGTAATGGAAGGGAATTTGGAAAAGTATGTCTCAGGTGTTTTCAGTTTTAAGATAGTGACTTTAAAATAACTATTTGCTTTATAGTAACAGTAAACAAAGTTTGTGTGACTAAATTCTTCCAAAAATTTGATGTCCCAAATATTTTTCAATAATATTCTGTCTTACAGCAACAATAACAGAGCTTTAAATAGAGTACTCTACTACGCTGAGATGTAAGCTAAAGATTTTGTGGCTAAAAAGGGACAACTGTTCAGTTTAATCCTGAATCTGTTATAGGATATCCCTGATTTACACTCCTGCTTCATGTACAACAACCATGGTAAAGGAAAGCAAGGAAATAGCCTGTCTAAATTGCAGAGATTTTCAAGATGGAATACCCATCATAGCCTTGGTAGGTTTTTTTTTTCTAATTTTTTTAAGACCTCACAAATATCAAGATCCTGTTCCTTATTTGAATGAACATTTGGTTATTTAAATCCTTTTAATTTTGTTATTCGTATGCCTCATAACAACTTCTATAACATAAAATTTTGGATCCCCAGGATAAGCAAAGCAGTCTTTAACCTCCTAAATGAAATAAGGATACTAAGTTCCCAGAGTTGGTCTCTACAGTGATGTAACTGCCTGAAAGCTCTTGTATTGAAGAGACGAACAAATTCTACATGTGATTAATTTATTTCATTCACAGGAAATGCTGTAATACTTACGAAATTAAATTTCACAAAAATGTGTGAAATTAAACAGCAATATTAGCAAAATGTTGTAACTAATGTTCTTCAAAAACTGGAACATGATGGATTCAACATACTGTATTTCAATCTACTGTAGTGGATACAAAGCTGGAGCCAATAGAGGAGATGAGGTTTTAGGCATGGGCCCAATGGTGAAGCCCACAACACAAATGTTGCATCTGAGACCTGCGGTGTACACTGGGACACGAATCTGACTTGAAGTTGTGGGCCTACAGTGAAAACCAGAGGGTCAGCACACAAATCTGTATGATCAAAGACCATACCACGAGTCTGGTCAGTCTTGCCTGGACTCATCTTCCACCTTCTACCTTAAGCCTGTGAGTAATAATAAGGTAACAGTTATTCAGCAAAGCAAGATCAGGCTTCTAATTACAAGACTGGGAACTACATACTATTACTTTGTCACCATGGTAACACCAGTATCACTTTGTCCAGCAGCTACAAAGAGACATGTCTTAGACATTTCTCTTGAGATCTGACCTGCAGAGCAGCCTGCTGGCTTCTATAAGCTGCACCCAAAGTTCAACACCAACACGACAAGGATGTAATTTCTGATTTCTCAGTTTTCTTGTTTGTAGCATTCAATAGACCTGAGTAAGATTTAGGATTTAAGCAGATGGGTGTTTATATTTCTGTAGGAAAAAGGCAATTTCTTCCTCTTTGATAAGGGGAATAAAGATTAAGCTGAAGCCTATTAGCAGGCTGAAGAAAGGCTATGTTACACTGTTAATTTATACAGTAGAATCTCTATAATGCCAGCTCTAGATCTAACTAAAAAATAGTAATAATAAATAAAACAAAGAAGTAATCTAGCATTCAAAACTAGTCCCAGTGTTTTCAGCTATATGCCCAGAAAAAATGAACCTAGTTGTTAAAACACAATCACAGAACAGTTGGGTTTGTGTTCTATATTCATCCACACAAACAAATATTCAGATGAATAAAGGAAAATCCCTGCAAGTTAGAAGTACGCCAGAATTGATTATTTGTAAATTCACCTAGTTAAAAATGTATATCATTTAGCTAAAAAGTAAATTATTACTTACTGTGGTCTCCCATCCATTCCAGCATCAAAATTAGAATTGTGCATAATTTTAAAAGCATTGGCAGAGATTAAAGCCTATCAATCTCAGCAAATAAGTTAATGTTTTTCAAATAAGACTACTAATCCAAGCAACCCTGAAGAAACTAGAAGAGAAGTCTTCATTAATACTGTATGTGGTTTCCCGGAGGGCTCTCCTCCTTGTCAGGAAGTTTTGCTAAAACTTGGGGCTGAGGGAGGGGGGCCATGGTGAAAGGATGGAAATGATTCCAACCAAATCACAAAACTACAAATGGTATGCTTTTCCTAGATATTTCTGAGTTACAAAAGACACTTTATGCACGTGTAAAAGCTCCTTTCTTCTTCCAGAGAAAAATACAGAGTGCTTAAATGAGCTTAAATGACCCTGAGAAACTATATGGAACGCAGCTTAAACAGGACATATTATCATTGCAAGGGTCTCTGAGATGCCCTGAGGCAGTGGTTCCTGTCTGTTTTCTGTCGGTGATGTTTTGCATCCCTTTCATTCCCTCAGCTGGCATTCTACTCTTGCTCTCTTTCTTCTTTTTTCCTGTCCTAAGTACTTTCCGTATAAGCAGCACTTTCTTTCCATCAAATTATCTTTCTTCTTCAGACTCAAGCTGAAAAGAGACAGCTTTCAGAGCTGATGGTATCCAACATCAAACCATATTATATATTAAAAAAAAAAAAAAAAAAAAAAAAAAAAGAGGGGGGAGATTTGGCTGAAATCTAAAACTAAAACCAGAGAAAACTAAATTTATGGTTATATGTTCATCTATACTTTCCTCTGAAGAAGTGATGAACTGACAGTCTTCTACAGTGTCAGATTGTATTGCTTCTGCTTTTTAGTACAGAAATAGAAGTAAGAGAACCTAAGGGAACCTTTCAACTTTAAATAAGGTTAAACATAATTTAATATAAACAGATCTAGAATTAATTCAATCTTTTGTTCAAATACATTTCCTTAATAAACTTAAGGTCTCCATATTTATTCAAGGAAATGATTTCTTTCTAATCACGGAAAAACAGAAAGTTCTCTCCGATGCTGCATGGTTGCACTAATATAAGTACCATGGACATAACATAACTCCAGTTCTGTATTATTTGTGCAGTATGGTTGCTGTGGCTCTAGGCAATTTTAATAACTTCACTGGGTTTTCATAGGGCCATTCATATAGTCACTCATGTGGAAATACAATATGAAATCTGACAGGCAGGATCTGTTTATACTGGTCTACAATTATTCAAAGTCCATTGGTTTCAGCAGAGTTACCCCTGATTTATACGTCTTTTGGTTAGTGAAGTACCAGTCTTCATAGATTTGCTGCAAGTATACATATTTTCAACAAATTCAGTAAATCTCTTTTATTGAATAAATTCAGGAGAGTTACTGGAGTCATATAAGCAAGTGAGATCTTGTTACCAATTATGCAGGAAATTGAAATGTACTATCTTAATTTTTGAATTACTTCTTTGGATGAACCTCTCAAATTATATGGACCTGGTGAAGTTCCTGGCCTGACATCTATTCTCCCACGTGCCTGGTGACAGGATGAGGGGGGATGGGCTAAAGTTGCACCAGCGGAGGTTTAGGTTGGATATTAGGAAGAACTTCTTTACTGAAAGGGTTGTTAGGCATTGGAATAGGCTGCCCAGGGAAGTGGTTGAGTCACCATCCCCGGAGGTCTTTAAGAGACATTTAGATGTTGAACTTAGTGATATGGCTTAGTGGAGGACTTGTTAGTGTTAGGTCAGAGGTTGGACTAGGTGATGTTGGAGGTCTCTTCCAACCTAGACGATTCTGTGATTCTGTGATTCTGTCTGTAATAGACCACTCCTAATTAAGTACCTCAGTCTTGTTTTAAGCACTTTTTGGAATATTCATCAAAAATTTCATGTGATGTTCACTGAAAAATAATTTTTGAGAGTAATCACCATAAAAAAAAAAAAAAAAAAAGAAACAAACAAACAATATCTTGCAAAAATATAAACCTTTTTAATATTACAAGTGACAGGAAGATGATTCTTAAAAGAACAATGGCATCTTTTGCCTCTTGTCTAGATGATTTCTTGTTCTGTAATATGGTTTAGCATGAACTCATGTAAATTTAGTTGAAAAAAATACACTTTCATTATATCAGCACTATTCACCCACACTGAAAGTGTAATAAACTGAAAGCATAATATTCCAGTATTTCACATTTTTAATGTAGGTGAAGAAGTAGAAGCTTTCTAGGGCTCAAGTCCCAAGAATAACTATGGACCAATTGGTATGAAACAGTAGAATTAATTACTACCCCACACGATGGTCAACTTGTTTTGGTAAGTGCTCATGGGTTTGGGTTTCCTCTAAGTTTGAGCACACTATGAAGCCTGAACATACCACCAGCATAGCTCAGTTGATAGCCAACCAGCAGTAGCTTCTGGGACAGGTTAGCACCATTCCACCATTCACCAACAGAAGACCACCATTTGCCAGTGTGCTGGAACCTGAACATCATATGAGATTAGCTAGATCTCTTCCACTTCCTTCTAGCACTACTCTATCATCACCCCTTAAATGTGCTCCAGCACCAGCACTGAGACTAAACCAGGCAGTCAGACTTCTCCTTCCTCCTGCTGACAGGCTTGTTATGCTGCAGCTATCCACCCCAGGCAAAGTGGCCTCTGCCACCTAATGCTAAGCTCCTTGGTGAAACCAGTAAAATTACCCTGAGTTGCCTGGGTGGCCTTCAGGCTTCCAAATCCGGTGATGAACAGGACCAGAGTTTTGATGGTCTTACAACGTGCCTTTTGAGAAAAGGAATGTGTAGGCCAGAACTGAATATCTCTAGAAAGCTGAGTGTGGTGGTTTCATACCCATGGCTAGCTAAGATCCACCACACCACCTTCTCACTCCCCCTCCTCAAAAAAACATCAGGATGAAAAAAAAAATGTTCATGGATTGAGATAAAGACAGTAGCATCACTCACTAATTACTATCATGGGCAAAACAGAGTCAGCACAGGGAGATTAATGTAATTTATTGCCTACTGATAACAGACTATAGCAGTGAGAACTGAAAGCAAGCTAAAACCACCTTCCCCCACATCCACCCTTTCCTACCTCCTCCCCTTCAGTGGTGCAAGGGAACAGGGAATGGGGTTTGTGGTCAGTCCATAATGCTTCATCTCTACTGCTCTTTCATTTGTGGTGCAAGGAGTGGCTAGAAATCCTAACAGATGAGAATGAGCCTGTAAGAGATCTCCACAGGTTGGCCAGGGGACCTTTGTTCTGATTCTGAAGATACCTGTCAGGCCCTTAAATCTTCCTGAAGGTTCAAATCAGAGAAAACATGGAAAACAAAACATCTTTTCAGTATGGGCCTGGCAAAGCTGGAGAAGAAGACATCCGAGGTTGTAGTGCTGTCCTTGAGATATTTTGGTTTACTCTTTTGGGATTTCGTCCTTTGAGTTGTGGGAATGTAAGAATGCTCTGACATTTCATATAGCTCATGATAATGGAGAGTTTTAACTAGTTTGTGGGCAAATATCCCAAAGTCTGAATACATACTGTGGAAATGTATGGCAAAATGTAAGCATTCTCATTTTAGTTTACAGCTGAAATGCAAAAACTTATTTTTCCTGCAGGGAACTGTATCTCAGTTACCTTGAGCCAAAAGCAGACTGTTTGTGTTTCTAGTCTTTCTTAAAAATGTGCCAGAGATGGCTTGAGGTTGATATAACGTGAAAGGGCTCTGAGTAGATGTCTGATTACGGCATAAAAATATCCGCTCTTGTTTCAGAGGTCTTTCTTAGATATATACCAGCTCTCCTTCAGTTACGTACCTTGTTATTTCAGCCTCTGCAGAGCTGCATTTTGCTGTGAGCTAGACCTCTTCTATACTATACTATACTTCTTGTGTCTTATACTACTTTGGTAGTGACAGTGTGCTACCCACCTACACAGTTCTGCTGCTGTCAAGAGCACAGATGGACCACAAGGCATTCTTGGACCAGTAAACCGGCAAGGAATTTGTGTCTGAAAACGGTTTCTAACTACCTGTTTTAACAAGTGCATACTCCTCCCAGTAATGAGACAGTCCTTTAGTCTAGCAGTAAGCATTCCTGAACTAATGCTGGCTTTCACAGTTTAATTTTGGCCTGTCAGTCTAACAGGAGACCAATGTAGCCTGCCTGCACTTGGCAAAGGTAGAGTTTTTTTTATATTTTACAGCAGTCACATATGGTTGTGCTTTAGGAAATGGATTTGTTCCCTGGAATTGCGTTCTTTGGGAAGACTTTTAATTCTGTCATTCCCATTGTTCCTTTCCTCTGCTGACAAGGTGCAAGTCTGATACCTGTACAGCCTGCTCTTGTGCAATTCATGCTTGGAACCATGTGGTCTTTCACAAGACAGAAACCACTTTTATTTATTTATTCACAGATATGTATTTGGAAGAGAGGGAGAAAGAACAGAAAAGTGACAGCTAGGGGAAAGGAAAAGAATACCCTGGACTAGGGGTCAGGTGGGGCATAAAAAAGGTAGAGACTTTGGGCCATTCTTCAAATATGAAGAGTGTAAACCAGAATTCAAGGCATGGCAAAAGGAGAGTAATTAACAGCTCATCTTTGGGAGAAGAAACATTGCTGCCTGTGTGAGGCCCTCACATTGACTGAGATACTGAGACAGACCCAACAGGTCAATCCCACCAGAAGCTCTCTTCCTCCTGCCATCACTCAATCAGGAGAGGCATCAAGCTGTGCTTAGAATAAAACGGGGGGAGAATGGCTTAAAATTGCTTCAAAAAAAAATTATATATTGAAATTGTTGCTTCCAGAACTGCAGCTACAGAACACCTTCTGAGTCCAGAAAAAATATTTATAGTTGACATCAGCCATTACCTCCCAACATATTCTCGTGAGTCTAATGTCTGTAGTACACCAGGGATTATGTCTGGGTAAAGGAGAGGTACCAAGAAGTTGAAATAGTAAATAGCAATCAAAAGAGAGCAAGGGGAACAAAACAACTAGATACTTCAAAATCAACATTTGCAGTGCTCCACCAAAACTTTTTACAGATCACTTACATGTTTATCTAAATAAATAGCATGAATCCATTTGAACTGTTAGGGTACAGGATGTCAACGACAAAATTGTTTCTGTAGAATCTGAACTTTTAAGCTATTCTGAATGTTCTTTGTCTCCCTCCCTACCTGCCCAAATATGCCCAACCTAACACTATGAGGAGGAGAACTGTTTGTTTAGATCTGAATATTAGTTTTCTGGAAATGCAATATTGTTGGAAAACACTGATAGTTTAAACCTTTAAAATTCTAAGAACATTAGTAGTTAGCCTGCAGATCTGTGCTGCCAAATTCCCTACAGCAAAGATGGGATCCAAAGTTTCAGCAATGATATTAGGAACATCAAGCACCTGACAGTTTAGGTTTCCACCAAAAAGTGTGGAAAACTGAGACCTGCAGGCAGTACTAAGTTGCAAATTAGAAGAAAATGTCTGGAAGATGTCTGGTTGGAGAGAAATTCTTCTTGTCTTCCTCACTTGTGTCTCACCACAGACCTGAGAATTTAGATGTCTTGGCTAGCATTAAACCCTAGAAGCTAAGCCTGGAGCCTCACAGTGGAGAGAAGTGGCCTCTGCTGGGATTCAGATGCTTTGTGTTTTTGTGTCAGTGCCTACACATGGACTACCCAAAGGCCTAGAACACAAACCTTCTCATCCTGCAAGGCAGCCAGATTCCAGAAAGTGCTTTTGGAGAAAATAACCCTGAGGTGTGACATTCCCATTGTGCTGAACAGGGCAGAGCTGCGCTGAAGCCACAGACTTGGCATAGCCTGTGCTAACAGAAATTGGAAACATTTTGGAAATGTCTCATATGAGTATTTCCTAAATATTCTCTTTGGCTCACAGAAAATGAAGAAAGTTTGGTTCCCTGAATAAACAGAATATAAACTAATATTTCAATATCATATAATGTTCTACAAACTTGAAATATCAGAGTTTGGGGCAGCTCTGTATTCAGTGCTGGAATGACAAAAGGATTTCATACAATCATGGTGGGTTTCTTACATTTTGTCGGTCAACATTCACAGAATCCATGTTCCAGTAGCTAGATATCCACGTAATAAAGTATCAATATTTAAATCAGACGCCAGATCTTGTGATATCAAAATATTTCTAAGTTTAGAAAGAATTTCATTTAAAAGAATTTTACTGTTACAAAATGGTGAAGCCCATATAATTTTTGCAAAGAATTGAATGAATAAAATGAAGATTGAATGCAGCAGTAGATCATATTTTTATGGGAATTAAGTACTGTTGCAGAAAATAGTATTAACTACTGCATTACATTAAGTTGCATTGATTTGTCATTTAAACTAAAAGCAGAAGGAATTGTTTGTAGCATAACCTTTTCATAGAATAGTAATTTAACTTATTTCATGACAGATTATGTTGACTGTTATCACTAGTCTCAGGAAAGGGATTAAGCACTGCATCAAGACTGGTTAATAACTTTGACTCTGGTCATTCTGACTTGATGCAGTGTCTGAAGCTGAAAACGGTAGGTACTGACTGTCAGTTGTCAGAGTCTAACCAGGCCTGAGCTACCAAACAATTTATTTCTTCTGCCTCTTCAGAGACACAAATGTTGCACATTTAGAACATGTTTTCTAATGTAATCAAGTGTTTTATTAATCTATTTCCTCATTTTATATATTAAATATATCCCCAATGGGATTTTAATCAAGAAAGAATAACAGTTTATTTTATTTTATTTTATTTTATTTTATTTTATTTTATTTTATTTTATTTTATTTTATTTTATTTTATTTTATTTTATTTTATTTTATTTATTTTATTTTATTTTATTTTATTTTATTTTATTTTATTTTATTTTATTATTTCTTTTTATTTTATTTATTTTATTTTATTTTATTTATTTTATTTTATTTTATTTCTTTTTATTTTGTATTATATTGTATTGTATTGTATTGTATTGCATTGTATTTATTATTTTATAATTTTAAATAATATATGCAGTGCCATGTAAAAGAAAGGGAGAGCTGAGGCAAGAGTCATGTTGATGACTTTATTTAAAATTATGGTACTAGCTTTCTATTTGTCTGTCCATCTTCCCTGCAGAAATCAGGGTCATACTGGCTGGTCAATAAAATCTTTTTAGCGTCCATTAGGTTTTCAAGTGTGTAATAACACAGAGGAATTAAAAATAAATAAATAAATAAATAAATAAATAATCATTAAGCCATTTGAAGGCGCTTGCTAACAAGTCTGTTTCTCTTCTACTTTATATCTCCTCACACAGAAGCTGACCTGTTTCTGTCAGCACCAAATCCATGTGCCTCTGTTTCTTTAAACCTTCCCTTGGCATGGCCAGCTCTTCTGCAGGTGCATCACAGCTCCATACCTGGAGAACCCTGCTGGGATTGTCTGTGCAGATGCCAAATGTTTAGAGAAACAAAGTTCTGGAGTTTCACTGGTGGTGCACTCTCAGTAAGTGAAAGCTGGGTAGTGAGAACCACCTTTCTGGTGAATTGTGAGGCCCAGAGCTAAAAGCTAGGAAATGGTGGGAGGTAGCAGAGAAGACTGAATTGCACCCTGGGCAATGAACATCAAACATCTTCCAGTCAACGATGGTCCATTTATCAAAGAACATATCTGCACCTAAGACATTTAAATTACCTGAAAACACAAATAGACTATTTGCTTAAATCTTTCATTTTCGTATGAAAATCTAGATATCAACATGGTGGATGAAACTCTAAGAACTGTCTCTGAAATCCAGGTTTTCTACTCACATGTTCTAGAGTTAGACGTGTCAGAATGAGGTTTGGCACATCTGTTTGGTCTCCTCGGGTACATCTTTATGACTAAATAAAAGAGGCCAGGGACCATGCTGTGATCCTGAGGCATGAGACAGCCTGGGGTTGGACCACTACATGCCATGTTCACTGTCCTCTCCATGTGGCAGGGTCCAGACTGTCTCCTGGGAAGAACCCCTGGCATGTGCTATTGCTTAGAGTGCACTTAGACATTGTCTAGGAGAGCAGGCACAGCAGCAGTCTTTGCTACAGGAAAATGACAGATCAGTACTCAATTTCCTATTCTGGTCTTGTTTTACTTAGTACTATGACAAACATACATAAATGTCTATGTGTGCATATATATATGTGTGTACCTATATGTACACATATAAATACATCACATATATGAGTATATTCTGTAGTATTTATGCCACTATACTTTACGAATATAATCCAGTGTACTGTCACGCCCCAACATGCAGGAGGCTTACTGATTTCATCCAGAGCATTTTGGCTCTGTATCACATGCAGGAGGGTTTGTCTAGATGATCTTCAGATGTCCCTTCCAACCTCAACCGTTCTGTGATTCTGTGAAAAGTGAAAGGTCAGTTTCTGAGAAGTGGCAGTCACGTACGCATAATTTGCACAAGAAAACTGAATATGTGAAGTATAGATCAACATAGAGTTGGGCCCATTTGTGTTTCCAAGATCTCCAGATGGGAGTGTGGTCCTGATGGCACTTGAGGTCCTTCCTTGTCCTCTTTGCTCTGACCTACAGAGAAAGTGCAAGAAAAAATCAGTATCTGTTCTTAAAATTTTCAGTCATTGAGGTTCAGTCCTAAGTTCCTCCAAGACAACTTTACTGCTTTAAAAATACACTGTTGTCACCACTGGGGGACCATCACCAGAAAGTGATGTTCTATTCCTTTTGAAAAAAAAAGTCCTTTATATTAAAGTGACAAAATGATTTTGCTTTGGGAACTCCGGCAGGAATTAATTCTAAATTAAATGCAAATGCTTTTCTTTTTGTCATTCTAAACAATTAACAGAAATTTTAAAAGATCACTGACATTTATTTATTTCAGAAATGACAGTAGTACATCTATATCATCTGGGAGTTGCTATTATTAATCCTGACTTTTCCTACATATGGAAGTTTAAAAATTACTACTATTTTAACTTCAACTCATATTCCTGTAAGATGGATAACTAAGCCTACAACAGCTATATTAAGAATATTATGAAACAAACATAAACTAAATAAACTAAATCTGATGAATGTATACTTATTCAGCCTTAAGAGAAACAATCAAGGAATACAATCTGCTGCTCCTTGTGCCAGGTCAAACTGGTAATCAAACTGATAAAGTACAGTTGATTTAGTGCTCATATATTCAATAAAAACAGAATCCATCTGCTTAATAAGGTCTACATATTTGTACTTCATTCAAATACACATATGTATGTCTTATTTACTTTGCAAATAAAACAGTCTGATATTATTATTTTTAGCCCTGGTAAGCACCTGCTGACATTCACAGGATGTTGTGTATGTTAGTCCTGCAGTATGAGGCACAGGGATTGTTTTTCTTTCCCTAACTTTAAGTAGAACCATGGAATCATTGAATCCCTTAATTTAAAAGGGACATCATGAGTTCATTTAGGCCAATCCCTTGCTTAAAGCAGGGCCAGCTTCAAAGCCAGGGCCAACTTCAAGGTTAGATCATATTGTTCAGGGCCATATCAAGATGAGTTTTGAATATCTCAAAGAATAATCAATATTTGAAGATGTGGGGGATAAAAAAGAATCTTCTCATATTTTTTTCATTATTGAAATGAAATTCAATATTCATACTGTTCTTGTAGCTTTGAATCCTGTGATGTCCCACTCTGCACTTTGAGTAGTTAGGCACTGGAATGGGTTGCTCAGGGAAGTGGTGGAGTCACCGTCCCTGGGGGTGTTTAAGGGAAGGCTGGACGAGGTGCTTAGGGACATGGTTTAGTGTGTGATATTGGTGGTAGGGGGGTTGTTGGACCAGATGATCTTGGAGGTCTTTTCCAACCTTAATGATTCTATGATTCTTATGTGCCTTTTATGACTTCTACTTTCCTAATAGTTAGTTGAATCAGTATAATTTATGTTATTGTTGAATGTCTTATCTTCGGTAGCCATCACGTATACTGAGTAGAGAAGAAAATGCCATTCAAAAGATTTTAAAAGATGTTCTTTATAAGTTATCCCTCTGCTGTGATAATGAAATGCAACACTGGAAAAAATAAATAAATACAGAAATCTGTCCTGATTAAAATTTTATTTATTTATTTAATGAGCTCTTATAACTGCTACTCTTTGGCAACTACAATTTTAGCAAATTCAATTTTCATCCTGGTAGTAATACCCACTGCCTGACCAGTGCCATGTACGGTGGAAGAAAAGACATCACCTTAAAGAAAAATTGGTGATAATTTCCTTAAAGGACCTTTGTTGCTATTTGTTTGTTTTCATATTCATCTACTATATCTACTTAATGTCATTTGTTTGTTTGTTTGTTTATTTGTTTGTTCTTTATTGAGGTAGAAAAACAGCATGCACAAGTACTTGATGATCTGAGAATGAAAGCATAACTGACAGGATTGATTTAACTGTAAACTTAGAGTAATTTTATCAGAGGAAAGGAGATCTGTTCAGTCAGTTCATCTAGCTTGGAGGTTGAATTTTAACAAGGTCCTATCCACCATGGTAATGATTAGATTTCTTCATGAAAATCCAAGTTCTAAAGAGAAGTTGGCTTTCCTGATATCTGGTGCTTTTGGATATACCCTGGATTTTTTGAGTATTGCTGTCTGTGTTCTTAAGCCAGCATTACCCTGAATAATGAAGATTTGAGTGGAATATATTTCTGCAGTTTGGCAGTCCTATTTTATCTGTAAGGTTTTCTTTTTTTTTTTTCTTTTTTTCTTTTTTTTTTTTTCAGATAAGTTTTTTTGCTTGCTTGTTTGTTTGTTTTTTACTTGAAATTTGCCAAGATAGAATTTAAAGATTTTTCATGTATCCTCAAGTTCTGGTCAAATGTGATGCTATTTCACACAGAATAGCTGACTCACTTGATGTGAGCTGGGATACATCTGCTAAAAATGTACAGGTGAGGTGCCAGGCACACCTCTATCTACGCAGTGTGCTACACACAGCACTTCTCAGACATTGGAGGGAACTCCTCTGAACATGCTGCAGAGCAGCTGTGAACCTAAATCTCGGTAGATGAACATTTGGCACAATTCTCTGTTTAGAAAGCTTTGCTGTGGACACTACTGTATGTATAAAATGTGAAATTATGGAATCATAGAATGGTTTAGGTTAAAAGGGACCTTAAAAATCATCTAATTCCAGCTCCTCTACCATGGGGAGGGACACCTCCCACTAGATCGGTTCACTCAAAGCCCCATCCAGCCTGGCCTTGAGCACTTCCAGGAAAGAGACATCCACAGCTTCTCTCGGCAACCTGTTCCAGTGCCCCACCACCCTCTAAGTAACAAATCTCCTCCTAATATCCAATGTAAATCCACTATTTTTAGTTTAAAATCATTACTCTTTGTCCTATCACCCCACTCCCTGACAAAGAGTCCCTCCCCAGCTTTCCTGCAGGCTTCTTTAGGTACTGGAAGGCCACTATATGGTCTCCCCCATGGTAGAGGGGCTAGAATTAGAAAATCTTTAAGGTCCCTTTCAACCCAAGCAATTCTATGATTATCTGATTCTATGATTCTCTGATTCTATGATAGTGTTCAAGATAAGGAAATGGAAGTATAGATATTGAAGACTTCTGCCTTGGACTTGCTGTAACCCTTTCAACTGTGACGTGAGGGAGTAAAATGAAATCCTTATGTTAAGTACAAGGAAAATCCAACCACATAGAATTCTGTTGTACAATGTATAATCATACCAATTTTTCACCTTCGTTAGCAACTATGCAGATGTCAGACTTAGAAAAAGAGGTCTGAGCAAGCTGAAAAAGATAAGAGAAAAAGAGAGTATGTAAAAGATAGCAGGAATTTTTAAGGATTGCATACACACACACAGGTTTTCTGTTTTTTATATGAACCATAGTGGAGCTCTGCTTGAACCAAAAGCAATATAATTATCTGTAACACCCTTGAAATAAAAGCCTCATCTACAGGCAGATGTGATTAAAGAAATTCCACAACCAATTCACAGACTATGTTAATGGGAGCTGCCTGTCAGAGTAAGCATAGAAGTGACAGGAAACCTCTGCAGTTGGTTAAAAATAATAAAATAATTTAGGGTTCTTTCCCTCAGAACAATAAAGTCTCAAAGACTGCTTGTTGAGCTAGTTTCTTTGCCACATTCTCCCAACCCTGGTAAATCTAAAGCTGTTCTGCAGGTATTGCACTGTCTGCACTGATTCCTTTTGCCCTTGATATATATGCTACATCAATTGCCAGATGCAGTCAGGCCTTAGTAATAGTGAGATTTCTTCTGAAAAGTGACTGCAGACAAAGTGAAAGTCATTAGTCTAAGGAGATGGCAGAGGAGAGAGAACTCAAATTGGCACTGGCACAGGTTGCCCAGAGAGTTTGTGGATGCCCCATCCCTGAAGGTGTTCAAGGCCAGGCTAGATGAGGCCCTGAGCAACCTGATCTAGTGGGTGACATCCCTGCCCATGGTGGGGGGATTGAAACTAGATGATCTTTGAAGTCCTTTCCAACCAAAGCCATTCTATGATTCTGTGAACTGGCCAAAGGAATATTCCATAACATAAGATGTCATGCAGAATGGCTATGGGTGAGGAGCCTGAGGGTGGGAGTGGACTGCTGCTTGGGGATGGGATTGGCATCAGTTGGCAGGTGGTGAGCAACTGAATTGTGCATCACTTGTTTTGTACACATTATTATTATTAATAATAATTTTTATTTTTATTTTTCTGTCCTGATAAACTGCCTTTATCTCAACCCCCAAATTTTTACTTTTTTTCCAATTTTCTCCCGATCCTTGGGGGGAGTGGAGGGGGGTGGGTCGGGACAGAGCCAGGAGCGAATGGCTGTGGGTGGGGTGCTTAGCTGCCAGTCAGGTTAAACCACAACAGCAGATTGTCTTCTTTCCATCATGCAGTGACGGTCTTTCTTTGGCTCCTCTTACTGATTCCTGAGGTGACGCTTAAGAAAGTATCAACTAGTATTTGTGATGAGCAAGTCAGTGTGTTCAAAAGTAGAAAGGTATGAATCTAGGATGTGCTATTTAAACAAATAGGACTCCAATTTTACTAAATTAAGCTGGAAGACTTTGAAGAAAAGGATTCTGTATAAACACTATCTTGTGCATCCACTCTCTGGAATTTCAGAAATCTCATGAGACAAGCCAAACAGGCTTATAGGAAACAGGCAAAATAGACAAATAATAGATAGGGTGATGGGGCATGGAAACAGAGAAGCTGTGGATGCCCCATCCCTGGATGTGATCAAGGCCAGGCTGGATGGGGCTTTGAGCAACCTGGTCTGGTGGGAGGTGTCCCTGTCCATGGCAGGTTGGAATTAGGTCCCTTCTAACCCAAAAGATTCTATGATTCTAAATTCCAATAGTTAAATTTGAGTGAAAGGCTTCAATAACCAAACATTTGCAGTTCCCCAGTTTAAAGCAGTTTAGATTTGAAGAGTGGTAAATAGACTACAGATGATAAAGAAGAAAACCAGAGTACCTCACCTTCCACCAGCACTTGGGATATTAACAAGGCACGTATGTAAGGGCAGCTAAAATGAAGGAGGGTTAAGCGAAGAGATCCTTAAATCACAATTTTATTTCCAGTACCATATTTGTTCTAATGCTGCAAACCAGGAAAAGATTTCAGTGCCAGTTAAACTTGCCACACATTTTTTAAAAAAAGAGATAGTAACACTTAGACATTAGCCAAAAGATTAAGAGCTTTTGAGTAGATCTTTTTCAAATGGGTTTCAAACAAACATGTAAATATAGCTGTAAGACTGAGGCATCATGTTCCAAGTCAGCTAAAAGGAAATGTACTTGGACAAACCCTAATGTGTAGGAGTCTAAAAAGGAAGTGCTGACCCAAGTTTAACTATAGTGATGTGAATAATACTACACTAATGTACCATTACCATACGTATTATAATTCTGCAGCCACAGATTTTCTTAAGAAAACAGCTGCAGTGCTGAAGTTTTAATCTTCTCAAAATTACAAGGCAGAAAAATTATTCAAGCCTCAGAATCTGAGTATCACACACACAAAAAAAAAAAAAAAGGTTATGAAGACTGTCATTATGATAACTATTTGCTCTTTCTTCTTGATAAAAAGATTTTTAAACCTCAAGTTTGGTTGTGATGCCTGCTTGCAATAGCCCATTGTGAAATGTTTACAAGTGTCCACCTATTTTTTTCCAAGCAAGAGCAAATTTTCCAAGATACGTGATATGGACAGAGTGCTAGGGAAGATAGTGTTGCCAGTCCAATTAATGACTAATCTTCTGTTCAGAAGGAGGTCAAAATACCTTGCCTATCCATCAGCTATCAAGCTAAAAAGAAAGGAAAATTCTGATTAATCTTTGCATACAATAAAGGATGGGTGTAGTCAGTAATGTATCCCAGGCTCATCCGACTGTTTTGGAAATGTGTTGTGGCTTTCCTCTGACTTGTACAACTGGGCTTCTTCTGAAGTAACCAAAGGCCAGAGGAATTCCTGGTTCTTATTTCCTAGTGGTCTGAATGAAAGGAGGTACACACTTGGGTCAGGAGTTGAGCTCAACGATCCTTGTGTGTCCCTTCCAGCTTGGGATATTCTATGATTCTATAGGTCAAGGAGCCTGGACCACTATTTCAGGTCCACTAGCTTAGATGTAGTCATAGTGGTGAGACTCCAGCTGGTTGGATTCAGACCTATAAAATTTCAGCTGTCATAGAATCATAGAGTAATCTAGGTTGGAAAAACTTTCAGGATAACCGAATCCAAACATCAACCTGACCTATCAAATCCCATCAATAAACCATATCCCTTAGTGCCTCATGCACGTCTTATCCTGTAGCTGATATTCATGTCACATCATAGGATTCTGTAAAGAACTTATACCTAATAAGTATGTTTTCTTTATCATCTATTTCTGAGATAGAAGGATTCAGTTGAGACATGTTTCCAGATTCCTAGTTATATCTGAGTGTAGGAAGGGAGGGAGGGAGGGAGGGAGGGAGGGAGGGAGGGAGGGAGGGAGGGAGGAAGAAAGGAAGGAAGGAAGGAAGGAAGGAAGGAAGGAAGGAAGGAAGGAAGGAAGGAAGGAAGGAAGGAAGGAAGGAAGGAAGGAAGGAAGGAAGGAAGGAAGGAAGGAAGGAAGGAAGGAAGGAAGGAAAACTGCAAAATTGCCACTACAACCTTTGAAGTAGACCGCAAACATTTCTTGGCCCCTGAAAGACAGTGAAAACTTTATACAGACTGTAGTCTGGGCTGTATTAAAACAACAGAGTTAACAGATTTTAACTAGCAGGTGGTAAAAGGGAAGATCATAGAATGTATACAAATCACTTAGATGCATATGTTTAGTAAGAAGAAAAAACAAAGCCGCTGTTTGTAGAAGATCACTGATTTAAAAAAATAATAATAAATAAAAATTAAACAAAACCCTTCTACATTAACTTCTTTGAGTTAAACGCAGATTTTTCTGCTATTTTTAATCGATCTCTACACTGGGAAAATGCAGCTATCACAACATTATTTACATCTGGTGAAGTAATGTAGCGATTTTTCTCTATTTAGTTTTGAATGCCTTTTTTTTTTTAATATATATACAGTTATATACCTTTGTATTTTTGGAGCATTGCATAATCAATGAATAGTAGAGCCTCATAGCTCCTATGTTTGCACAGGACAGGACACTAATTACTGTTACCTCTGTTCTGTATGTGGAGAATTCAAAGTGATGATAAAACTTTTCACACTGCTGGGATTATCAGGTTTTCATGGCTCCCAATTTCGTGTAATCACTCTGCCTTCAGGAGAAAGCAATATAACTGGAATATCAAAGAGTCTTAACCTCACAAGAGGTAAACTGCAGTGCAAAGTTTCTAGTGTCAGGAACTCTAATTTCTGGAAACATATCTCAGGATTCTTGGTGCGTCATTAACCTTCAGGGGTTTTTCTCAGTGTGTTATGAGAAAAATTATCTGCCCTTCAGAGACCCTGTGATGACAATGTTTGTGGCAGTCCACAGAGGTTAAAAGCATAAGTGACTTAGTTTGGCCTACCCTATACCTCTGTTCATAGAGGGCGGTTCTGAAAGAGGGATGGAGCACAGGTGTTTAAATATGAGATGCAGAATTTATGGGTGAACAGCGAGTACATATTCAGCAGTTGGTACCTACTCTGGAAACCATAACATAGGGAAACCACCTGAAAGGTCCTCTAGATAGACATATTTTAGTGACTAGCTAGTTTTTCTTAGCAAGTTAACTACGTGTTATCAAGTGATATGATAATGAGGGTTTCTGGGTGATTAATGTTGTAATTAACCCATAAATAGTGGGCATTACTGCAGGCCCAGGATCTGAGCAGCTGTTCAAGCCATTTCTTAACACTCCTTCTGCTTCTTTGCTTTAATCTTCTATCTTTCCTTCCTTGTCCCCTTCATGAAAGTACTTGAGTTGTCAGATGTATGCCCAAGCCCTTTCCTTCCTTGTAGTCATCCTCCTCTGTGTCAGACGTCTGATTCTCTTTTCAATTTTTGCCAGTGTATTTAGGAGTAGTTCTAATGAGGCTACTGAAGTAAAATTAATGAAGAAATCTTGGTGTAAGTGAAAAGTATAAACCTCTTTAAAGCTTTTGGTGAATATGCATGTGTAGCCCATCTGTTTTGTGCTGCTTCACTCATACAAGAATTCATAAACCCACTGTAAATTACAAGTTAGCCAGGTCTATAACTTATATGTGCTGTAAGACAGCCCAAAGGAACACAAGTGGGTTTTGTGTTACCTTATCCATTAATTATTTGAGACTAATTAATATTTATCTAACATAACCTATCTTTTGTCTGACATAATCTCTTTTTTATTCTACACTTAGACAAGATGGTAGAAGTTACTACAAGTTTAATAAGCAATGTCATTTTATCTATCATACTATTTCTATGGAGAGATAACTCATATTTTATTCCTAATGGTCATCTCCTCTTTTAAATGAACACAGTTGATCTAGAAATAACCTCCCAAATAATGACATGCTCATTAGAAAATCACATAACTGATGCATCAGGTTCTTAAATGAATATAATCCACTTAAAATATCTCAACTGATAGGAAATCGACCCAAAAGGATGTCTAATAAACCATGAATAAAAGTCAACCCTAGTGATGAAGAGCCACTGTCATTGATAATGCTATTTTAAACCATGTCAAATCGATAGATTCCTTTTTTAGTGGAACGATTTTGTATTCTGACCTTTATCTTTCTGGGCAAGCAGCAAGTCCTAGTGGTTACAGTTACAACATTGAAAACTTTACTAAAACTAAAGCTCACTACTTACTAGCCTGGTACACTGAAAACAAAGCATTGTGGTATTTAGACACTAATTCTTGTTTATTATATATGCTCTCTGAAATATAGTCTAATAATGTTACCCTGTTTATGCCAAATGTGTGCACTTAACTGATTAATTTTTAAAACAAGTATTTCTTTCCTTAGCTCATTTAATCTTGTTTCATGTGAAACCCAGTAGTTTTGTGAAAAAATGTTGTCAGTGACCCATTACTCAAATTCTAATATTCAGTACAATTGAGATGAAGACTTCATATGAGAAAGAAATATCCTCTCACTGATCCATGAACCCCAGAGACCATCCAAGATAGACATACCCAGCTAAGGACTTCTGCCCAGAAGCTGGATCTAAAGGAGGCATTCAGAAGCATTGTCCCACAAGAAGACAGGCAGATTTAGAGAAGGTATCCTGATTATGGATATTAGAGAGTTAACTTCTCTTTATAGAATTTGCTGTTTGCTGGGACATCCTTGGTATAATGTTGATGCTTTTACTTGAGGATACACCACTTTATTTTTTTTTAGTTGAGTCATTTATAATTGCAGACTTATACTCTGTATACAGTATATATATAGTTATGTGATTAAACCCAAATACATCATCAATACATAGTTGTCAGAATAACACATTTAGTCAGCTAAGCTTTAGCAATACAAGTTACTAGGGATGATGTTTGTACAATGAAATCCAAGTGAACACAAGACCTTGTAGACTCAGATGAACTTACTACTGTTCATATTCAATTTTATCTTTATCGATGATCTGGATGAGGGGATCGGGTGCACCCTCAGTAAGTTTGCAGATGACACCAAGTTAGGTGCGTGTGTCGATCTGCTCGAGGGTAGGAAGGCTCTGCAGGAGGATCTGGATAGGCTGGACCGATGGGCTGAGGCCAACTGTATGAAGTTCAACAAGGCCAAGTGCCGGGTCCTGCACCTTGGGCACAACAACCCCAAGCAGAGCTACAGGCTGGGAGATGAGTGATTAGAAAGCTGCCTGGCAGAGAAGGACCTGGGAGTATTGGTTGATAGTCAGCTGAATATGAGCCAGCAGTGTGCTCAGGTGGCCAAGAAGGCCAACAGCATCCTGGCTTGCATAAGAAACAGTGTGGCCAGCAGGGCTAGGGAAGTGATTGTCCCCCTGTACTTGGCTCTGGTGAGGCCGCACCTCGAGTACTCTGTTCGGTTTTGGGCCCCTCACTACAAGGACATCAAGGTGCTCGAGCGAGTCCAGAAAAGGGCAACAAAGCTGGTGAGGGATCTGGAGAACAAGTCTTATGAGGAGCGGCTGAGGGAGCAGGTGTTGTTCAGCCTGGAGAAGAGGAGGCTCGGGGTGACATTATCACTCTCTGTAGGTACCTTAGAGGGGGCGGTAGAGAGGTGGCGATTGGTCTATTCTCCCATGTGCCCTGTGAAGGGACAAGGGGGAATGGGCTAAAGTTGCGCCAGGGGAGGTTTAGGTTGGATATTAGGAAAAACTTCTTTACCAAAAGGGTTGTTAGGCATTGGAATAGGCTGCCCAGGGAAGTGGTTGAGTCACCATCCCTGGAGGTCTTTAAAAGATGTTTAGATGTAGCCCTTAGTGATATGGTTTAGTGGAGGACTTGTTAGGTCAGAGGTTGGACTAGGTGATCTTGGAGGTCTCTTCCAACCTAGATGATTCTGTGATTCTGTGATTGTTTACTCAGTTTTATTCTGGTGTCTTTATGAAAACAAATAAATAAATACAGGCTTCTGCAGTTGTTTATCTCTTTTGCTAGAAGGGCTGCAACTATACTGGACAGCAATAACATTAGACCTTGACTACAAAAGAGAGTGTTATATGAACCAGATGTGAATAAAGAGCTTGTCATCAGTGCTGATAGAACTGAGGCATACTCTACTCCTGTTTCCCCAGCAAATACGGAAAAGGAGCCATCATCCAGCTGCACAGCCTGAGACTGGGACAAGGTTGAGCCTACTACAACCACGTGGGTGCTAATCTATGTTCAAAGTACATATGCTCTCACAGACTGTGTGAACATACATTTGCACAGAATGATCTCATGACAGTTAAAGGAAAGACTCCACAGCCGTCTGCCAGTAGCCCCAAAGAACTTTAATGACCAGAAAAAGCCCAAGAAAAAAATTACCATACAACATTGTGATAGCATTGAGATCTGATGTATGTAGCATCTGTAGTTTGGCCAGCCAATCCTGAGATCAGTCCATTTTATATGTCTCTGGTTGTTACTATAGATAAATTATCTCATATACTGCATGCTTAGCTATCATGTTTGCAGGTCTGGTTACAGAAGTTTCAATAGAGGCTTGTGAAGATTTTGGATGCTTCCAATAACCTCTTCAGCCACTATGTACTGTAAAGATCAGAATTCTATAGGGGTAAGCTCTAGCACGTGCATCAGAGGTGATTGCCAGGGTAGTGGTTTTACCAGGAGGACAAGGTAATGCATTTAAACTAAAAGCTTTTTAATGAGAAAAAGAAGTCAGCTATTGAAAACATCCATCAGAAAACTGCTGAGTTTACAGTGACTAATAGCGTATAATCAGGCAATGAGCATGTAATGTTATGATACACAGCCTCTGAGACGGAATGTGATCTGTTATGAGACTTAAGGTGATATAACTTTTCATGGCCTTCTGAAATACACCACAAAGTGGGAAAGTCACATTTAAACATTTTCGTAAAAGGATGTGATCATTGCAATTTTGTTGACTTGAAATTTCCTTTCTCAATTTTCATATTGCTCATCCTGGAGGGAGAAAGTCTCCTTATTGTGACATAGGTAGAAGACCTACCTAGGTGGAGTGCCTGGCTTGGAGGGTGAGACCAAGAGAAACCAGCAGACTACATCAGTCCCAAAGAAGAATTTGATCATATTATATGGTGAGGTTGCATTTAGTCATTTGTGGCAGTGTCTAGTTGCAGTGGGAAGTAATTCCAGTTCAACTTTTCAACTTCAGCTGTGAAGAGCATTTTGGGTAAGACCTGTCATCCCACCTTATGACGGGAGAAATAACTAATTTTAACAATACAGCACAGAGAGGCTGCACTCACCCAGATAAAATCTGTTTCTCTTGTAAGCTTTGATGAATGGGTTTGTCAGTTTTCCATGTCGAAGCATGCTGCTGTTTAAATAATATTTTAAATCTTTAGTGGAAGCAGGACTTGCATTTCAGATATATGGTAACAAATATGAAGGTTCGAGGCCATTAAAGCTTGTCTGCAAGATCAGGGCCAAAAAAGTTTCCTATTTCAATTAGGGCGGCGGCACACAGTTTGCATGATCAACATGATCAAGTTCATTGCTTCAGTATATAGAACTGGAAAAATAAATATGTTTTAGTAAGCGCCATATCCTGCAATTGAAAGCAATGATGAAAGAGATATTGAGATCTCAGCAAACAGTCCCTGTGCATCCTACACTACAGAGCTTCGCCTTGGCTCATAACAGTTTTGCAATGAAACATCAAAAGCCAAAATCACAGTCACATTACACAGGAAGCAACTGTAGATTTTGCTTTTGTTGTAGGTTTCCACAATAAGAAATAACTTGTTAAGATAATCTTTTCTGGAGAGTAGAAGAGAAAGCAGAAAACACCAGCGTTTCTAAAGTTGCTAACCTGTCTTTAGGTGAAAGGTCTTTCTTACCCCACTTCTGCTGTCAAGTGCAAGTGCATGAGGAAAACATACCAACTTCACCAAGAAATCAGAGTTTTGCAGCAGATAAACCCTCTGCTACAGAATCCTAGCATCAGAAGTATATTCCTCTGGTTCTGTACATAGTTGGGGAAAACCCCAGCTCATACAGTATGATGGCTACAGATAGATACAGTGCTAACAGCAAACCCTGATTTGACCATGATAGCAAACTTCCAAGCTTCATTTATCAAGCCCAGGTTTTCAAATTTTATAGGTAAAGTCTACTTCTCATATTCAACCATTTTTTTGCTAATGGGATTTTAATGAAATTGCATGTTCACTGATGTCACTCCTGGATAACTCTACCTAGTGGAAGTGGGAGAGCCTTCATATCTGCAAGTTGCGTTCACATACAAAGAAGCACCACACAGAAGACAAAATGATTGCCAGTGAAGTAGTACGTCTTTTGGCTTCAAAGAGTTACACACCTCAAGGAAGAGAGACATAATAGAAACGTTGTCTATCTGCTAGAGATTGCTGAGCTGTTTATTTTCAGAGAAATTCTAATGATAAATGGCTTGTTTAAATCCTAAAAAAGATTGAAACCTGAAAACTGTGGTGGTTCTGCTTCTCCAGTTCAAAATATTATTCTACTTTATATTCAGTCAGCCTTGCCGTTTTGCTCTTGAATGAAATATGTTGAATGAATTCTTCATCTGAAGAGGAAGAAACTCTCCATTCTGCCTACACCTCATAAATTGGTTGCCACTGAGCAATACTTCTTCCTCAGCATACAACAATTATTGTGTTCATTTCAGGGTCTGCTCTTCACTTTATTTTGTCTACTGTGATTTTTATCCCTATGGATACTTATCCCTGCTTATCCAGTATAATGCAATTCATCTATCTATAATGTAATGGAATTTGTTGTTGTAGCTTACTTATCAAACAATTAAACACTCTCCACCCTTCAGTCTGTTTATCACCACTGCATACACTATTCCAACTGCTTTCTGTCATTAGTATTTAATTGATTTGTATAACGTAATATTATTATTTTTATATAATATATAAATATATATGATATATTATTATTATTATTATTATTATTATTATTATTATTATTACAGTGACTACACATGATGACTCAGGAGCTGTGTTCTTTTAGGAAGCTGTGTTATACGAAAAAAAAATACTGTCATGAGAGGACTTTTCATAGGAAATATAGAAAATGGTGCCTAATCAATACTCATCATTTTCCTAATGGGATGAGAAGATGTGGCATGGAGGAAGATGAATGTTTTTTATTATGTTTTGTGTTATATTGTCTTGGGAGTGAGGATTTTAGTGATAAAGATGTATGCCTGAGCCTAGCTGTATTCCTTACGTTTGCATCACTTCCAGATTATCATCCTCTGACTTTTTACACCCGTAAAATTCTCGAACAGCTCTTGTGATTGCACCATCAGAATGGCACCGGTGGTGAGAGAATTCAAAACAGCTTTGGGAATTTTTGGTAGATATGAAGATTGGCCAGATATTTGGACAGATATTTGGACAATTGGCCAGATATTTGGATAGGCCTCATTCTAGTAGAGTCAGTGAATACCATCCTTGCTGACTTTAAAAGCTTAACAGAAGTGTAATAAAATGGAAGTAGCATGATCTAGACAATCCTGGAGGAGTCTTTCATAAATGCTGGTCTTAATGGGTCTAGCAAGGAACAGCTAAAACTTAGTATGCATAGCAGTTGATTAAAACGTCAAACAATGCATCCAGAATCCCCTTATGCCTCAGTTAAATGATTGAAAAGCAAGGACTTTTACTTCAATAAAAAGTATAATTTTGTGTCTCTCTTACAATTCCTAATCATGTAATGTTCATTAGAGCTACAACCTGCAGTACATATAAACAATGCATCTTGACTTGACCCAAGTTGCTGATAGGTATTTTAATGGAGTGGCTTGCAGTACAAAATCTGATTCATCCACAAAATCATACCATTATATTTACATGGCCTGAAAATATTCTCTGTTCTCACAACGCTCCTGAGAATTGCCTGCATCTACTTTTTTGGAGTGAGAGCAAACAAAATGCGATGGTGGGGAGCTGGATTCACAGAATGGTTAAGGTTGCAAGGGACCTCTGGATGTCATCTTGTCCAATGCCAATTCCATTATATATCTTCCTTCTCTAGAAACACTAGCTCTCAGCCTCCCTATCCAATTCCTCCACCTCTTTATATTTTTGCACAAGTCTAAATGCCTTTTTGCTTCAATACACAAAAGACTGGGACCTTGCTATGTCTCTTCAACTTCCTCCTGGTCCTTTCAGTGCTGTGGATTACAATGCTAACATGAAGCAAAAGTCTGACAATAACTATTTAGGTAAGAAAAGCTATGAAATGTCCTGTAGGTGATGATGGCTGTTCTTTGGTCCTCTGGGTATTCACTAATAGTGTGCTTAGAAATATTTTCTAAGAGAAACTTTGCTACAGAGAGTTTCTGTCTGTTTGTTGAAAGGTCATGTAATTTACAGTTGTTTATACATGCATTAATTCTCTAGATATTGTCTACATTTAATATAAACCTCAAGGAATATCTGGTATAATATGGTAACACTAGATATTTTTATTTTAAAAGTAAGTAGAAAAAGAGGCATACAGATTTTCACAATTCTGAAGGACACTTTATCTTCTAAGTAGTACTGAAGACAAGTCTCCTCAAAAGTCAGAATGATCTATGGAATATTCTTCTCTTCTATAAAACACAGATTTAAATTCTCTTCTCCCTTGGAAAATCTTCTCTGTGTAATTTATTAACTCGTCCTGTGAAAAGATTCCCAATGTATGCACAGTAAAATGCCTAAGCATATCACGTGTTGGTGTAAGTATGTGCTATTCCCATTTACGTTTATAGCAGAACATAAAAACATACAGCTTTTTAGTGGAAGAGAACATTGTATTTAAAATACTCCCTAAGCCAAAACATATGGTCAGTGTCAACAACTCAGTAGAACAGTATGCACTACATACTCCCCTTTTATGTGAAGTAATGAAAAGATTTATAGATAGGAAATAAATGAAAATAAAAAAGGTCACATGAGTATTTTCTAGTCAAATTTTCTTCATATATCATAAATCTATCGCAATAGATTGAAATCTCTGTTCTAAGCAGTATGATTTACCATAAGGGAGACTGTCCAAATCCATATCTCTTTTTTACACTTTAAAGTTAATTCTCTCCAGTACTTCTGATAGCTTTGAACATTTTCAATCTTCTCTTGACGTCATAGTCAAGAGCATATGGGTGAGTCCCAAGTAGACAAAATGAAAGTGTTTTGTACCCTGGAAACTCACTAATTCTTCCTGTTCACAAATTTGTTTTAAAGACAAACCTGTACTTTTTTTTTTCTTTTTTTTTTTTTTTTTTCTTATTCACCAGAATGTACTTGGGCATTGGAATTTGTTTTCAAAGCTCAGGGTGGGAGCATGAGTATCCCATTCTAATTCCATCATATTCATTTTCTTTAATATGAATCAGATAAAGGCAGCCAATGACATCTCATAACATGAGTATTTCAAAACTATGACTTTTTTTCAACTTAGATTAGCAATAATGCTTTAACATAATATTCCTCGGATTTTATGGCTTTCCATAAACCAAAAAAATCTTGTCCCAGATTCTACAAATATATATATTTGTATATATATTTGCAATATATATTCTGTATATGTATATATTCTATATAGAGTATATATATATGTATACATATATACATATACAGAATGTATATGTATGTATTCTCTCTCTCTCTATATATAGAATATATATATGGAGAGAGAATATAGACTATATATATAGAGAGAGATATATACATATACAGAATATATATTCTGCCTCTTTTCCAGTGTTTCCAGCTTATTAGAGTATTACATGATCTTTCTACACCGCACGTATCTTTGATATTATATAAGCAATGGTCTACATCTGGGCTGTCTACCTGTGTAGATATGTTCTTTGGGGTATTTTTTCTTTTAACTGGCTATATCAGTTATATTTTTTTATAGCTATATCAGTAGAAGCCTTGTTATGAATGTAGCTTATGCTAGGACAGATAAAGCTTATTTCCTATATTTCCTCTGTTGTTTTGAATAAAATAACACAGTTGAAGTGATAATTTTTGTAAAAGAAGGAAGGATGCCTTTTAACTGTAGATGTTAAAGAAATTTACAGCTGTAAATGCATATAATCTTCATATTTCCTTGTTTCTAACATCAGCTTTTCTGTAGTTGTTTTCTTTTGAATTCTTGTGACATAGAAAATATATAGAAAAAGTGATGAGTAAAATGACAAAGCTTACTAATGGAAAAGCTAGAACAAACCTGAAAAATCACAGGACCTAAAAGGACTGAATGATAAAACCAGTGCAGATAAATTAACTTGATTTAAATGGTGAAAAGCATTCCTACCTTCACATTTAAAAACATGGCTTCTGATTCTATAGGAATTACAGGCACTTGAGAGAGTAAGGCTGCATCTCAAGTACTGCATTTAGTTTTGGGCCCCTCACAAAAAGCTGGTGAAGGGCCTGGAACAAAAGTCCTATGCGGAGCAGCTGAGGGAACTGGGGTTGTTTAGTCTGGAGAAGAGGAGGCTCAAGGGAGACCTTATTGCGCTCTACAACTCCCTGAAAGGAAGGTGTGGGGAGCTGGGGGCTGGCCTCTTCTCACAGATAATTAACAGATAAGGACAAGATGGATTTGCCTCAAGTTGCACCAGGGGACGTTTAGGCTGGAAATTAGGAGACATTTCTTCTCAGAAGGAGTGGTTAGGCATTGGAAAAGGTTGCCAAGGGAGGTGGTGGAGTCAGTGTCCTTGGGAGTGTTAAAGGAAAGGGTAGATGTTGTACTTAGGGACATGGTTTACTGGGTGGTAGGTGGATGATGTGACTAGATGTTCCTGGAGATCTTTTCTGACCTTAAGATTCTATGATTCTATGAGGGAGGATTCTACCTGTATGAGAAGGATAAAGGTGGATCAGGGACTATCTTAAATCAGCAAAGATTTGTGTAGGGTGTGGAAAATAAAAATAAATAAAAATAAAAATACATCTCTACGTATGAGGCCAGGGTTTGATATGAATGCAAGATGGAAAATCATATTGGGTACTTAGGTATGAGTAGATAAATCTTGACTATTTTAAGTGGACTCTGCAAAACTTATTAAGGGGAGCAGATCTACGATTTTTTCTAAATTTTCCTACTTCCCCTTCATCCTCACTAAGTCTGGGCAAAACATGATCCTGCTTTTTCCTCTTTAGAATACTTCTGCAGTGATTCTTTCAGCTGTCAGTGAAGTAATCATTCCTAAATATAGGGACTTGATATAAAGGTCCCATTGCCTGAGGGACTTGTGAGTACACCATGCTTAATATATATTACATGTTTCAGAGAGCCAAAGATGTTAACAGAAGGAACAGTTTATAACCTACACAGAGACATTGCTCTCAGTAGTTTTAATTTGATCAAAATGTAATTATATGATAATGTTATCATGAAATGGGTCATGTATAGCGATTTACTGTCACCACACTTATCACAACAGGGCACTATCCATGACAAACACAATATTGCCACAGCTGCAGTGTAAATAATTCAGCTTTAATAAAAAGCCACATCTGGTCTGGGTTATATGGTAAAATGTTATATCAAAATAAGACTTACCCCACCTGCCAGTCTTGCAGGTGATTTGCATTATTTCTATATGAAACCATCATGGCCTGCTCTCTGCAGAGAAATGCAGAGCACGAAGGCAAATTCATATATAAGGCTGAAATTCTCCTTTAAAAACACATCCTTGTATTGCAGGCAGAAACTTATTCTTTGTTTATAAGTGTTTGCTTGCTTTGCCACACTCCCACTGCTATCATTTAACCAGAAGTCAGTGGGAGTAGCATGTATCACACACAGAAGCAGAAGACAGCATTATGGTTGCCTTTATAACCCACAGATGGTCACTTGCTGGGCAATAATACTCTACCATATGTCTCAGGCATATCAGGCATAGTGGGGTAGTGGGGTGAGTATGCTTAAGTGTAGCTAAGGTACAGATACAGTACATATGCACAAAAAAAAAAATAAAAGAAAAAAAAGAAAAAGGTCCTATTGCATGACTTCATGTTGGTGTTTTATAATGCACCTTGCAGGAAAAAGCTAGAGTGAAATGAAATTAGGTAGCATTTTATCCATGTCTTCTCATAGGAAGATGTAGCTAGGGTTCCACTTTCCTCCCAGTTAGAAATGTTCTTCTATTGTCCAGTTCACACCCAGTCATGGCCAGTTCATTCCCAGCTGGTTTTGTGACAGCATTTTCTTTCAGCTAAAATAATTATGTCCCCTTGCCATATTTACATGTTTAGTCTTAGCTTTTGCTTTGTTAAGCCACTGTCTTTGGGAGTACTTTTTATCATAGTGCAGCTGGTGGGCAAGTGTGTAAATTCCAGCTGAGAGTTAGATCAGGTACAAGAAACAGCCAAGCCAAAGAAGATCAGAGCCTAATTTAAGATAATTAGCTTTATTCATACAAAGACTTTTTATTCTTAACTGAGTTGTCATCCCTTTTACCCTTAGTTTAGCTACAATTTCCATGTGACTTCACATCAGATACTTATATATCAGATTGCTTTTCTGTGAAAAAGCGTTTATTTTCTCATCAAAGATCAATACTGATACAGTCTACCTTTGAGGAACCCATATGCATTTTGTGTTGATTTACATATATTTATCCATTCTACTGCTAAATATGTTCTAACATTTTGAGTTGTATTGAGATCAGGTTAGTTGAATAATAGTTACTTGGATCTGTTCCCTCATACTCTTAGATCTCTTCCCCTCATACTCCTCCCCTTTTAAAATATAGCTGTTTTATTTGCAATTTTGCAAACAGTGTTACAGTGAGGTCATTTTTTTTCTGTGCCTGTGATTGATATATTAGCTCTTTCAAAATACAAAGCTCCTAAGTGCATCCTAAATGCATTATCTCAGGTTGGAAATTAGGAGACATTTCTTCTCAGAAAGAGCAGTCAGGCATCAGAACAGGTTGCCCAGGGAGGTGGTGGAGTCACCATCCCTGGGGGTGTTTAAGGTTGGATGTGGTGCTTAGGGACATGGTTTAGTGGGTGATATTGACGGTAGCTTGATGGTTGGACCAGCTGATCCTAGAGGTCGTTTCCAACCCTAATGATTCCATGATTATCTTCTTTAAGTTTTTCTTCCCACTCAAATAAGATAAAATACAATGCCATACCTTCATTTACATTCACCAACATACTTTGTTATCACAAGACCACTATATTCATTTAAAAACTGGGCAAAACATGTCTTTTGTGTTGAGACCATATCTGGATTTTTTTCATTTTTACCCCACCCTTACTGAGGATACGCTTCCTTTACTGTTCCTCTGTCATTTATGAAGGCAACAGAATCTTTTCTACTTGGTTTAATTTCATTCTCAAAGTCAACATCAGCTTCATGTTTGCCAGGTGTTACTTGGCCTCTGCAAGTCTTGCTGTAAAAACATGGCTTCCTTTGTTGACCACTTGAATTCTTCCTTCTGGGTTCTTGGTTATGCTGGTTTATTTCTGGGGACAGTTATTATTCTAGAGTTAACCAAAAGTCTTTCCTACAACCCCTTCTAGTTTCCAGATGCTGAATCCTCCCTCCAGAATCCCAGCTTTACAGAAACTTTATCACCAGCATAAAAGTTATAGTTAGTATGTCTGGCAAGAATGAACAGAGAAGTCAGGGAAGGGAAATAAGCTGAAACTTTGAAAGCCAAATGCTGAAGTGTTAGCTCCTAATAGATGATCATAATGATGGAGCTCCCTTGTCTGGAAAACTGTCTGGTTGCAGAATGCGGCTCTCTGAATATAGATGATAGATATTTTATTACTTCTTATAAAATGGGAAGATCATGTTCTGTTAAATTATCTCTTACACTAATGACCTTTTCAAAAATGTATAATATTGCTAGCAGAAAATGTTCTCTTCTGTGAGAAATAAACCTTATTATTAGAAGGCTTCTTCAGTGCAGCATATCTATCTGCAAACAAAATATTATTGCCAATAATCTCTGTGGTTCCTATACCAGCAGATTATCATTGACTTCAGAGGAAAGGCTGTGGTATTGTCAACAACAGATTTGTTATGAGCATGCAAAAAATATTTTCATGTATTTCATTCCAGAATTACTTTTAGTTTATTGAATATTCTTATGGTTTGGTTTAGTTTAGTTTAGTTTAGTTTAATTTAGTTTAGTTTGTTTGTTTTTCTTTGTTTTTTTTGTTTGTTTGTTTCTCTATAATTATGAATTTTGACATCAGTGATATTTCTTTCAAAGGATTTCTGAGAAAAATTTATCTTATAAACTTCTCATTATTTTTGAGACATTTCTTTTTCAACTTATTCCAATTATTTGATATCTAAATTGAAAGATGACTTCATCCAGAAAAATCAGTCCAGAAAATATGAAATAACGATCAGATGGTCAGATCCTGTCTGTCAACAGGAAACTTCCCTTTGCGGATTACTTGTACCCAATCAGGCTAAATTTAAAGTGGATTCAATGGAGTATTCATCTCCCTTAATCACTAATAGGCATAGATAGTTCAGTTCAATATTAACATGATTGCAAATATCTCCTCAGGAGAAGCCAAAAGACAGGGTAATGGGATAAAAGTGCTTACTGCAATTCAAGATTAAGGGTCTCAATGGAAGATTGCACGGGATCTGACTTACCGTTCATTTCTACATACTCTTGTCAATTCCTTCATGTTAATAAGTATTAGCTTTACTTAACATAACGTGGAAAATATGAAGGAAATTCCACCATGATAGTTGTATGAACAGCTAGAAGTATGAACATCAGTGGCAATTTGGTGTTTCAGCCTGAGTGGTTTTCAAAAGACCTTTTCCCCCTTGAAAAAGAGGAAGGTAGCCAACCAGAAACACAGTGGCAGAAGCAGCAGTTAGCATGAAATGAACCCCTAAAGTACGTTTTTCCTGTGAGAGACAGACATTGTATTTGAATTGAGCATTTTCAATCTAGAAGAAGAGCGGAGAAGCCTTTAGGACACTGGTGTCTAAGTAAAATAATGCTCTTAATAACCCTGTATACAACATAAGATGGATTCTTTCCACAAATGAGAAATGGCCCTAGAGAATTACTTGCTAAGGAAAATGTGATAAAAGATTGAGAAAAAAAACTCAGGAAAAATCATTACAAATGCTTCATTTATTAAAGAAATAGATAACATTCACTGTTTTATGACAGATATGTGGCCAGCTCAGAGACATTTTAATACAATGAAGGTGGCTTCAGTCAGAAAAATGGATTGTTGACCAGTGTTTCCTTTACATAATATGCATCCTCTCAGACAAGTCTTTACACAAATCTGTGATATAAGCACCACAACATGAGATAATGGAGATGGAACTGGAAGTAGAAGGTTTGTCTAAATAAAAATACAGCAGGATTTTTGTAAAGAACCTGTTCCAACTGCAGTGGCAGATCATCACATTGGGGCAGTCATGGCCCAAGGTATAGGATTGCAGTAGACTTTTCATTGCACATATTCTCTAACAAATGTCACTTGACTGATTAACTGTGGTCATCCTGCCTCAGTTACAAATCTTTGCACTGCTAGATCACACCTATGTCAGCTCCATGTTGTTTAGGCGTGTAACAGAGTACACCTTTTCAGGATGATATGTTGTGTGTGTCCAGGGTTAAGGGCAGAGAATAATTGTTCTAACACCACATGGTGCTGGTACAAGTGATGAGCCACAAGTATTGCAGAGCCATTTAGTATTGCAGAAGAACATGACTGTTTATTCTAGACATCTGAGTACAAATAATCTTCCAGAAACATATAGGTAGATGATCTTTTTGCTGTTAGTAATTTATGTGTTGTGGCTTCTGTTCCAAATTCTACAAAGCTTGGAAAGGACATATTAGGACTCTGACTTGTTCCTAATCTCATCATTAGGGCTAATCCCATTTCACTGAAAAGTTGCAGAGCATGCAATGTAGCTGTGAGCACTGTGTCCTATGCCTGATACCTGGAGAAAGTGGTTCTATGCAGAACAAAGGGCTAAGATATTTACCTTGTTGCATTCATGGAAGATGAATTCAAATAGTTTAGTAATCATTAGGTTAAAGACTACTTTATGAGCTATATTTTCAACAAAGATTTAGAATATCTTAGATGAATAATTCGTCTTAAAATAGTTTACAGTGCCTCAAGAACTAGTCATACTCGACACTTTTCAGAATTAAGATCATCATAAAATCAGAAGGTTAGAAGGATTCTCTAAAATCATGAGTCTGGAGCAAGACTGAAGAACACCACATAAAAATAAAACGAAAAAAAATCTTCTCTGATGTTGAGATAGAGTTGATCCATCAGCGATTTAATCATGACATGAAAATCCAAGCAGAAGCAGCAGTGAGTCAGTCCCTGGAAAGTAGTACCACAGACCGGTTTTACACCTCTTTTTTCCCTAGTTAACATTGTTTGGGTTTTAATATGGAGTATACTACATCTTATTACAATTTTTTATTTGTCTTTTTCATCTTTTATTATCATTGTGAGAATATCAATGTTAAAGACTGGGAGATATGACTTATGTCTTATAGGAACATGTTTGAAGAAGAACACTTTCTTTCCCAGCTACAAATTTCTTTAACCTCTATCTCAAGTGATCAACAGTAACTTACATTCCCAGCGCTGTTTTCTTTTGGGTATTTTTGAATAGTGCTTCCAGACTTTTCCTGCTGAGGATCCAATTTCCAGTATCTTATGTGACTTGTGGCCACTCTCTGTTTGCCACTCAAGTTCTGCAGATGAATTTTCACCATTCACTTCAGAAACAAGGACCATGATTTAGCAGCAGTGGCTGCTTGAATGGGCATTATCAGTTCATTTATGAATTCTCATTTGTAGTTCAAAAGTTACCCAACAAAGTTAGGAAAAATTTTCCTATCTCTGCTGTTGTCATTTAAATTTCTTGGTTCTTATTCTGACTGTAGATTTCAATTTTCACATTGTAGATATATTTCTAGAGATCTCTGACTCCCAAATACTCTTCTGAAATAGAACAAAAGACAGTTTTTAGCATACAGTTTTGCCTATTTCTTACTAGAATTTGGCATCAGAAACATTGTCAGAGAAAATCTTTTATACTAATTTTATCAGTTCTCATCCAAGTTATCTGCAGTGACCCTTGCTGGCACAGGTTACATTCTTCATTTTATACTCATTTATAGTTATTACTTGCTTTTCTTTCCTGAAGATAACTTCTCCTGTCTGCTTTTTGGCCACTTAACCTCACTTAGACTCATCTCAGAATTATGTTATCTGTTGCAAAAATTGGAGTACTTAGAGGAAAAAAAAAAAAAAAAAAACAGGATTAGAGGCAACAGCTCCTTGTATGCTAATTTAAGAGAGAGATTCACTGTGAAAATTGTCAATCTTCACTTGTTGTATTCCAGCTGAAGAAACTCACAGGAGAGTATGAATACAAAAAAACTGCCCATGCCTGTTCATCACTTCTCGGCCTTGTGCAACTACGTTTGCAAGTGTTAAAGTCCCAGCTGATGTTGTTGGAAAGGGTTGTCTCGGTACATGGATCCAAGAGATCTCATTGCAACAGGGGGCACTGAGGTTCTGGGTGGTAAATCAGCTTGCTTCACTCACCAGGGAGGAGTATTTACCTATTAACTTTCAGATAGTAACCAAGGCATTTACTGTACATTGTATACAAGAGTGTCCTTCTGAACATATTACTTCTGATTAAAAAATCTATTTTTTCTTATAGGTTCATAAGATATTTACTTTTGAGGGGAACATCTGTGAAATAAGATGGTAAGCAGTGATGGTCCAGAGAGGGAGCAGAGGAGAAAATTGAGGTTGTCTGTTAGAAGAAGAAATACCAAAGACATTTGTACAAGTATGTGCCATTATCATTATGATGATCACATCTAAGCCAATATATTTTCTGTTTTGCTTCTCTTTTCAGCACTATTTCTGAGGGGAAAGGTTACGACTTTGCCCTTTCCTATAATCTTGTACACATGGTTAACTTTATAAAGCATTGAAGTACTGCAGGAATGCAAAATTTATTTCTTAAATTTCTTGATAGTGAACAAGCTCAGACTGTAGAAAAAGAATGATTAAACCTTCAAGTATATGGGCAGTCTGTGTGGATCTGGAGTTGTTCTCAAAACATTTAAAGCCTGAGGAGAATATGCTTGTGGATGTGAAATTTCTATACTTCAGACATGAATAAATGCACCTCTGAAGCCTCTTTGCTACACATGGGCACCGCTGTATATGTTAAAATATAGATTTACAGCTCACCAGCAAATATGTCATATTTGGTAAGCTCTTAACTGTCAATATACACTCAGTAATACACTGAAGCCTCATACATAATTACATATAGTATTGAACTGCATAAATAAATAAATAAATAAACAAATAAATCTATAGCAGCGATTACCCCTTGCATTTGAAACAGTTGGGAGATGAAGGTTTCAATTGAACATAGCAGTTTATTGGTAAGGTAGAATATCCCACTTCCAGTGAAAATTACTAGTGATCCACAGCCTGTATTAGTTTCCATAGGGATTTGAAAAGCTGTTTTAATCTTTTGGTTTCTACCGGTATACAAGAGATGTTCACAAGTTTCTTAAAGATGATTTATCAGTATGGGAATTCACTCCCTCTCCACAACTTGTCCAAAATAACCTATATTTGTTCCCCACTGAGCAGGCCAGAACTTTTCATCTGACAAAGATGTTTGCAATAGGATATATGAAAAAAAAAAAAAAAAGGAAGAGTAATTCATTTGGTTTTGTTTTACTCTGAAGCTTGTTAACTGTGTGTGTAAGGAAAGCTTTTATGTTTCTTCAGGATTGTATATTATATAGCTAATTGGTGGGAGGGTTTTTAAAGTCTTAATTAGAAATCCTTTTACACCAGCTGTTGAGATACAGACAACCTAGTTATTTACCTGATTCACTGTGAAGAATTACAAACATTTCATACCTTTTGTTTTCGTCTTACTGTCTGATTCAACAGGATTCATACTATATATTTAACATATCTTCTTCTCAAGAGACTAATCAATGTAAAGCAAATGCATTTTCAAAATATTATGCACCTACCTTATCCTTTCACATTTTAAAGTGGACCTATTATTTTATGCACTAAATTGGAAGAGTAATTTTTAGATTGTCGTATGAAGATTTAATTGTGCATCTCTCATTAAAGCTAATGGAGATTGTGTTGTTAAATCACACTGTGCATAACATTCCATATTCCCTTAAGTGTCCTTATGTTTCTGAACTGGGAAGAGGCTGCACTGTTGAAGATGTGTGTACATGTGTTTTGGTAAGGATCTGTCTAGGAGGCTTAATTTAGTTTTCAGGTCTGAGCCCAATGTCCTTGAAAAACTGGTCTCGTATGTGTAATCAAACTAAACCAGGCCTTTTGAGTTCAGTAAAAAAACTGGTAAATGAAGTGGCCAGATTTAGTTCAAATTAACCATATATTGTCTCCTTGTGGGAGTTCTCCAAGAAAAAAAAGGCACTTTTAACAACTTGTAGAAGTGGTTGCCTTCATTTGCACTGATAAAACCTAGCAAGTGAATTTTGAAAGCTTGAAGCAGCTGAAGTATTTGGGTCTAGCATTGTTCAAGCCTGACTCCTTTCTTTCTTACCATTTTCATGAGTTTATTTTATTTTTTTTTTAATTTAGTTTAGAGATTTCAGTCCGAACTTGCCCCTTGAAAATGTGTTTTGTTCAAAACGGATGGAGATGAAAAGTTAGCTTTGCTTTACATCATCCTTATAAGGAAAGATATTTTATGGTTTCCTAATGCTGATCTCAAATTAATGCTATCTTGCACTGTAGCAATTAAACTTTATAAGGAGTCCCCTTTGATTTGTATGTGGCAATATTACTTTTCATTTCAGCTACAGTGAATACTGACTATCACCCAGTAATGAAGAGGAATCACTGAAATGTATATTATATATATATGTGCATACTTACATGTATATCAGGTCAGTATTAATCTAGTCACTGTCAAGTCTACCACTGAATGTCAGTGTTATATCTCAAATGTAGGTAGCCCTGCTTGACATAAATCTGCTCCCCGTCTCACCCTAGGTTGTCATACAACCTCCAAAGGAGGGAAATTTTCTACCTTCTTTGCTGCCCTACAATATATATTGGAAGTGGACCATAAAAAGAAAAACAGCATGATGGTGAAAGAGCAAGATACTATCTTATTACAGAAGGCAAAACCATTCTTCCTTGAGTCTAGACAAATGAAATCTAGAGATAGATATGACTTCTGTGTATCAATTAGGTAAGCTCTGGAGACTGCTTGCAGTGCACATTTTCCCCAAGAGCAAAGTATCTACTGAAACACAGTCTCTTGTAGGTTTCTTTGTATTTTTTCCCCATTTCCTTTTTGCAATACACACTAGCATGACATTTGCTATACCTCAGTTTTCTGCTGAGGCTCTTATTTCAATCTTCCTATGACTTCCTGCCTCTGCACCCTTTCTTCTCCCTCCCATAGCCCAGCTATCTCACTGGTATTTTGCTTCTTCCTGCCAGCTGGGCAAAAAGCAGCAGGTTAGGATTAAAACAGATATGCAGCCTTCTGCCAAACACAGTGAAAGAATGGCAAACTCCTCCTGCTCTGCTCTAGTGGCAGGAGCCTCTCACCTTGTTGTGGTTTAACCCCAGCAGGCAGTTGAGCACGACACAATGGTTTTCTCTGTGGTGGTGTCCTGGTTTTCCTGGGACAGAGTTAATTTTCTTCACAGCAGCTGGTATATTGCCATGGTTTTGATTTAGGAGAAAAACAATTTTGGTAATACATGGATGTTCTAGTTACTGTTGAGCAGTGCTTACACTAAGGCAAGGTCTTTTCAGCTTCTCGTACTGCCCTGCCAGTTTGGAGACTGGGGGTGTACAAAGAGATGGGAGGGGACAAAACCAGGACAGCTGGCCCAAACTGGCCAAAGGGATGTCTCATATTATATGACATCATGCTGAACAATAAATATGGGGTGGGCGGAACCACTGCTCAGGAATGGGATGGGCATCAGTCAGAAGGTGATGAGCACTTGTATATCACTTGCTTTGCTTTCTATTATTATTATTATTATCATGATTGTTATTATTATTTCATTTCCTTTTTCTGTCCTATTAAACTGTCATTATCTCATCCCACAAGCTTTTACCTTTCTTTTTTTTTCTTTTCATGATTCACCCATACTCCTGTGAGGGTAGGGTGGGCCATTAGCCTATGGCTGTGTGGTGCTTAGTTGCCTGCTGGGTTGAACCACTACAGGTGGAGAGAAAGTTGGGGGGAGGAATGGAGGAGAGAATCAGAAAGGTAAAAGTGTGAGAATGCATGGGTTGAGATAAAGACAGTTTGTTAGGTAAAACAAAAGCTTCATGCACAAGTAAAGCAAAGCAAGGAATTCCTTCACTACTTCCCATCAGCAGGCAGGTGTTCAGCCACTCCCGGGAAAGCAAAGCTCAGGGTAATGGTTTCTTGGGAAGACAAACACCATCCCTCCAAATCTCTCCCCTACCCCCCCCCCCCCCCTTTCTTTACCCCAGCAGTTACTACTGAGAATGACACCACATTGTATGGGACATCCCTTTGGCCATCCTGGGCCAGCTGTCCTGGCTGTGTCCCCTCCCAGCTCCTGGTGCACCTCCAGCCTCGTCACTGGCAGGGCAGCACGAGGAGCTGAAATGTCTTGGGCTCTGTGGAAGTACTGTTCTGCAGCAACTAAATACATCAAGGTGTTATCACCACTGTTTTCATCAAAAATCCAAAACACAGCATTGTATGAGCCTCTGTGAAGAAAATTAACTCTGTCCCAGACAAAACCACGGCACACCTCTAGCAAGATATTAACTTTTTAACAGACCTAGTAGGAATTTGAAGTCTTTGAGGAAACTTGCCCACTATTATATTTTCTTGAAATTCACCAGCAATACAAGACTGAAAACACAGTCACACAAGTCTCCACATCTCTGGAAAACAAGCTAAAAAATAAAAACTAAAAAAAAAAATGCCCTGACATTTGGAAATAAACTGATCAAAAATACATTTTTGGCTTGAAATCAGAAACTTAAAACTTTTAGGTGAAGATTCAAAGGCAGCCTTCTGACATGAGTTATGCAGAACAAGAAGTATGGATTTAAGGAGTAGCTTGATAGCATGTCTAAAAAGCTAGCTTTACATGATAATGCAGAAGACAGGATGCAATACCCCAAGAAGATCCTTCCAGTTTCATGTTCTTCTGACGTTTGTTCTATGATCTAACATCTCCTTCTCAAACAACGTCATACAATACCATTAAAATACAGGCTGAAGCAAAGGATGATTATCTTATAATCTTAAATTAGAAAATAGTAATTTCCAGGAGCAGATGAACTCAGGACTGATGAACCAATGGATCCAGACCTTCACCTGGTAACGGGGTAGAAATGTTGCACATCTAACTAGGAAGCCAAAGAGCCAGCAGCTTTTTTTCAAAGAACACTTTAAAGTGTTTGGTGAAACTTTTACTTCCACTGGATCCAGGCTATTTTTTGGTGTTGTTGTAACTTATAATATCTTTTAACTGGCATAGGTACCAACTGCCATTAACTGCCAACTGCCTTTAAAGCCTCTTCAAAGTTGAGATATGTATCTTTAGCTTTCTTTGATTTCATTTAGCTCATACAACTGCACTGAGTTCTGAGAAGAGATGAAACAGGAAATAGCCAGGACAAATCAAAAAGGTTGAAGAAAGTCATAAAAATAGAGAGTGTGCTTAATGACAGGTAAGTGAAATGAATTTTAAATGCTATCTAGATTCCCTCTGCTAAAACTCTCTGTGCCAGAATGAATGTGTTTCTCTAGTTTTTCATTTTCCTTTATCTTGCATCCAGGATGATCCTTAAGATCCCTCTTAGAAATAAGCCCTCTGATACTGTTTTTCTTTTTTAGTTAAGACAACAATCTCCTATGCACATTTGTATATTTTTCTCTCCCTTAAAAGAGAATGGAACAACCCTGGAATGCAAATCACTCATGAGGTCTTCTACAATCATTTAATTTATTTTTTTTTTCTTCCAGATTTTTTTCATGATTTATGCAAAATTAATTAACACAGTCTCTGATTCATGACACATTGTTGCCCTCTAATGTAAATCAACCATTACAGAGTTTATAGCTTGTTTCTTATCTCATCGAAATTGGTCCAGCTACTGGGAGAGCAGACATTTTGCTCAGGTTTCGTAGGCTCATAGAATCACAGAATCATTTGGGTTGGAAGGGACCTTAAAGAGCATCCTGTTTCAACCCCCCTGCCATGGTCAGGGACACCTCCTACTAGACCAGGTTGCTCAAAGCCCCATCCAACCTGGCCTTGAACACTTCCAGAGAGGGGACACCTACAACTTCTGTGGGCAACCTGTTCCAGGGTCCCACCGTCCTCACAGAGGAGAATTGCTTCCTTATATCTAATCAAAACCTACTCTCTTTTAATTTAAGGTCATTCCCCCTTGTCCTGTCACTGTACTCCTTCATAAACAGTCTGTCCTCTTCTTTCCTGTAGGCCCCTTTTATATACTGGAAGCCTGCTAATAGGTCTCCCCTGAGCTTTTTGTTTTCTCTAGACTCAGTGACCCCACTTCCCCACTCTTTAAGCTAAGTAGAATAATGCATGTTCACTTTTGAAATGGAAATATCTACTGAAACCACCTGATTGTAGAAGCAACTTTAACATAACTCAGTAGGTGGCATTTTTCCATCTGCACTGATGTAAATGAATGCCCCATCATTGTTCTGATGTGGCATCAGAAGCAAAACAGGAACTGATACTAGAGTACGTGAGTTAGTCCTCAACTGAGTGGAAGAACAGGGATCACAATCAATTTACAGAGCTTAAAGTGACTGTACTGTAACTGAGATGGGGGCAACTGTAGTTCTTATAGACCTAGTCAAGTTAACCTGGGTAGTAACTGTTACACAGCCTGTGCTGAAGATCTTGAAATCATGTCTTCACCCAAGTGCAATGGTACCAAATGAGTGGCTCATGTGCATGTGGCCATGGCTTTGCTGATCCTCAGACCCAAAATATATAGACCCAAACTAGCTGAGATTAGTCTTTCTCCAGTCACAGAATAAATTTACGAACAGATTCTGTGGCATTGTCATAAGGTGTGGTACACTGGACATGGTCTTGTTGAAGAGTTTCCGGTAAACATGACTATATCTTATCCATGTAACTACAAGCTGGTTTTGACTGGCCTCTTGAAATGCCCTGTCCATTGCTGTTTTATGTTGCTATATATTTTCCCCATGACTGACATTTATATTTCAGTAGCTGGTAAATTTATTCATTTGTATCTCCTGCAAAAATACTCATGTTTCAGATTTCAGTGCTGACAATCTATAACACAAACTTTGAGGTTCAAGAGCAGTGTTCATCTTGCCCTTATTTTTGAGATTTTTGGGCAACCAGTAAGTCATCTTGGTTAAACACTTGCAAAAATCTCTAACATACTGTAATTTCCACATCCAAATATAACTAGTAAAATAATAGTAAACTGAAACCCTCGGGACCGAGCAGGTAAGAATATAACATTCTTAGATTTTCTTGAGCTTTGAAGATAAGTGAAGCTTGAAGATAAGATTGTAGGGCAGGATTAGACTTCAGAAAGGTGACAACTGAGACAGTTGCTGCCTGCTATCACTATGAATAACTTTCTGACAATGTAGGATAGTTGGTGTATTAAAGACAAATCAACTATCAGAAATATTTGCAAAGGGATTATACATGTTAAGAGCCTTAAACAATTAAAAAAAATAAAAATAAAAAAGAAGGGCTACCATGGCAAGAAATATCTCTGAAAAACAAACATCAAAGGTATATGATTGAAAAAGCAGACTCTAAGTCCTCAACTCTGATTCTCTCATTAGATCAAGGAAAGTCTCAGATCATATAGGTTAATATCAAGCTCATGAATTTTGAGTCCTCTGAAATCTCATTCTTTTGCCTCAACTTTTCCCAACTCCAGACTAGAACTGGCATTTGTTTGGTAACATATGGTTGGTCTGAAGGGGAATAATATCCAGGAGAGGAGGAGAACATGGAAACTGGACATGGATTTCATAGGGCAATTGGGAATATGAAACAGTAGGCACCAGAATCTAGGCATGTCATTATGTATATAGAAGATGTATCATGATACAAGAGAAATGGAGACTGCACAGACATATGGGCATATCATATTGTCTGAGTACTTAAATATTGTAAAATATTAGTAGCATTGTCTTAAACCAGATTTTAAAGAATTATTTATTCACATATAAATACACATACCCATATATAATACCAAACATACAAAATATTTGTTAAAATACTATTTTGGTTGCACAGTCAAGTATTGCATAATCAATAAATGCCTGAATTATGGGTCTCCAGGCAACTCAATTTGCCCCCTTGTGTGAGTATATTACAACACAGTTAAATCTCAACAGTTTCTAGGGCTGTAGTTGTGCTGTGTATATGAACAGCAGATGATTTTGTTGTTGTTGTTGTTGTTGATTTTACCAGCCATCAAGCTCGGGAGTTCTTACAAAGAAATTCCTAAGGAAGGATAATTTATGACAGTACTAGTAACCAGAGACAGTAAAATTATTGTGGTTGCCACTGACAGTTTGACAAGGCAAAACAGTAAGTGTCAATAATCACTGTCTTACTAACCAGACTGTTACCTAAGGCATCCCTTCTTATCCAGTAGGTTTTGAGTTTCCAATTTCACAACATTGTAATAAGGATTTTATTGCTAATGTAATCTTTGAATCATGGCAATTAACTTAAGATCATTTTTCATTATGTTGTCAATACTTTTCTATGAAAATGCAGGACTGTGGCAAAATATTTAAGGTAATTTCTGGTTTTGTTTTTAAGAACAGGCAAAATGTATTTGAGCTTGGACTCAGTGATTCCCTTGGAAAACTAACAAAGGAAAGTGCTGTGCAGAGAATGGGTTCATTAAAAAAATAAAATAAAAATCATCAAATCATCATCATAGTCATTTTTCCATTTGTTTTGGAAATTGAAGGGAAAAGATGCTGTAGAAACTTCAGGCTTAGTTAAACTATAACAGTTAGTTCTAAATTATTCAGAATTAGATGGCAGCTCCACAGTACAGTAAGGTATGGGCTCATGAAAAGCAGCTTGAGAGGGGATCGTATTTAGCACCTTACGCATTAAAGGTGGTAACATTGCAAAATAAATTTCTTCCCTGTGTACATTCACATGCAAATAACATGCGCAGACCCCCAGTCACTCCAGAAGAGGGTCACTTCAGTCTTGATAGGAGCTTCAGAGCTCACTGCCCCTCCGTGTACAAAGTGTATAAACCACACATGCACATAAAAGTCATTCGCATCCTGGGACTGGTGAGAGACAGAGGAGAAGAAAGGTTCTATCTGAGATGGGAAGCTTTGTATCTAAATCCTGCTGTCCTGCAAAGAGTTTTTAGAAATTTTCCAGAGCTCTTCAGTTACCTTCTGAGACATCTTCTCAAAGCAGTTATTTGTATCTGTCAGTAGCCTTTTTTGCCCCACAGTGAGTACATTCTGACAGATAAAAGCCTCTTAAAACATAACCAGATATTGTAATGACAAAAAATATCTAGTCTCAATGTTTTGGTTTAATCTGGCTGTCAGCTAAGCACCACACAGCTGTTTGCTCACACACCTGCTGTGGGGATGGTGGAGAGAATCAGAAAAAAAAAAAAAAAAAGAGAGAGAAAAAAAAAAGTAAAGCTTGTGGGCTGAGAAACAGAGTTTAACAGAACAGAAAAGGAAGGGAAATAATGATGATAATCATCATCATCATAAATACATATGTTCAAAACATGTGATGCACAATACAGTTGCATACTACCTGTCAACCTATGACAATCCCATCCCCGAGCAGCAGCCAATACCCCAATTTTACTGTTCATCAGGATGCCATGTGGCATAGGACATCTCTTTGGCCAGTTTGGATCAGCTGTCCTGGCTGTGAACTCTCACAGCTTCTTCTGTACCCCCAGCCTCCCCACTGGTGGTACAAGCTGGAATGTCCTTAACTCAGTGCAAGCACTGCTCAGAAGCAACTAAAACATCAGCGTGTTATTAACATTATTTTTCTCCTAAATCCAAAACACGGCAACATACAGCAACATAGTAGCAACAGCCACTATGAAGAATATTAATTCCATCTCAGCCAAAACCTGGACACACACTGAAAGCCCTGGAGTTTTTATTCACCTGCAGAGACTGCTCAGACAATGTTGTAGTGAGGGATCTTGGAATCATTTGGCTATAAATATTTTGAAACACTGATGAAAAAGTTCTACTTTTCTGCCATGTTGTAATAGGGAACTCACAAAGTCCAGCTGTCATGCTTTCTATCAACACATATATTGTGATGACAATAACATTGGAGATATTCTTCTCAGAGATGTTGCTCTATGAGAAAAGTAATCCCAATGCAGCTGCCTCTTCAGATCTTGTTCTGTCTGCAGATCTCTTTCTTCTCCCTTTAGATAAACATGCACAACTGCCCCTTCCTTCTGCATTTTTTCCTAGCAGGCCTCCTGGTTGCAGAGTACTAGGAAGCCCCAGGGATAGCACTGTGCAGTGGACGATCTGGCATTCGAGTGGCATAATTTTGGGGAACAAGTCCAAATGCAGTACTTACCCTGCTTACAGAATCTGAGAGCACTTTGCAGGTCTCCCTCTATTTATTTACAAGAAATCTGCATTCAGGTGTTTCACCTGTGCACTGAGATCCTTGTCTTCAGTGTTGAAAAGCAGTCTTGTACACCAATAGCTCCTGAGAAGGAAACAGCAGGGCACCAAATGCTGCTTCTTCATCTATTGTTTGTATCCCATTGTTGGGGAATGGAATGTGACAGTGTGCCAAGAGACAAGCATTTTCTCCAGCTACTTTAACCTACTCTTTCCTAAAACCTTTTGGGGAAAAAAATACCAGACTCATCTTGGTCTTAAGAGTTACATTCTGAGCCATGACATTCTGAAATTTCAGCATTGCTTCCAAAAGCAAAACTTGTTGAAGTCTCTCAGACTTCAGGGTGTTGATTTTTGAATTGTTGATTCAGTCATTACATAGGCAATACATCTAGTTCATGTTAAGCCTGGACCACTACTGGTACAAAGTTATGCTGTTTGGACTCCACATGGCCTTCAGGTTCTTCAGGAATGGGTGGAGGCGATTGTGGCTCCTCAGATGCAGTGGAGTCTCTTTGTCTTCCATTGGTGAAGGACTTTACACAACTAGATTTCAAGCACTTCTTGATTCTATATGACTAATTCTGAACTTTCTGGATCTAATGGCTAAGCGTACGAACATCTCAGCCCTAGGACAGTTTGTTGGAGGCACTCAGGATTTGGTTTCTGTCAGGTATTACTTCTCCAGGACCGCTTCAAAACTCTTGAGAAACCTCTGTGAATGTCTGAAGAGGTTTCATCCCAATACAGCTGCCAGTTCTTGTGTAGTCATGTTGAGCCAGTGGTAAACCACACTTCTGTTATGTGGTACAGACCGAGATATGCTGTGGCAGGTTTGGTGATAGACACCTTTCTCCTGGACATTTCTCCTATTCAGTACATGCAAGGGAGTCTCTTTCTACTTCTAAAGAAAAGCCATCATCCAGGTCTGTTATCACATGTGCTTCATAATCCTTTTGCCTGCAGTCTCATGCTCCCTGATTTCCCAAAGAGGCCAAACACAGCATTATTATTATGGAAACCTGACTCTTCTGAAGCATGTGTCAGGCACTCCTCCTGCACCTCAAGGGCCAGCACATCAAAGCAACAGCCAGTACCATCCCAGAACATCCCCACTAAAAAACAAGGGAATACCTCCCCTTTTTGCTAGGAATCAGATTGTCTTCAGGTCTGTTGTATCAACTACCAAATTCAACCATTATCAGTACCAAATCCCTTGAGGTTTTGAGCATGGTGCTAGATCATCAGCTGAGCCATTTCAGGCAGAATGAAAGAGCTAAGGGATGTTCTCATATCCCTGGGTAAAGACTGCCAACATTCTCTCTGTCTCATAAGCTGAGAGGAACATCCATCCCTCTGTAATCTCTTGGATCTCTTCCTGCTGATACTACAAACACAAAAACACCTCTAATTGTTAAGAATAAGGATGCATGTATATTGGTAGCTTAAGCATGTATATAAACTATACTTCTCAAAAATTCCCATTCAATGATTTACATACCCTTTTTTTCAGTTAAAAATAATAGCATTGCATTTATTTCTGAAAGCTTTTCCTTGCTTATGTTTTGCTTGCAACAGGCACATTTTTCTTAACACTTCAAAATTAGGTGACTAATTTCTGCCAAAGTATTTTGCATCACAGTGCTTACAAAAACAACCCTCAGAGTCTGTTCTTCTTAATCATTTGTTTAGTTTTCATGTAGTTTCACATCCAAATCTGCAGAGAAAAAAAAAAAAAAAAAAGGAAAGAAAAAAAAGATTTTATGAAGCTTTCTTTTTCTTTTTTTTCTTTTTTTTCTTAATTTGCTGGCATTATACTACAAGCAAGACTTTGTGGATGTATATTTTTGCTACTTTGTCTACTATTTTTGTATGGATCTTTCATAAAGCAGAAGGGAAGAGGAAAAATTATACTGTCAAATGTAGGAAATAGTCAGTGAAATTAAAAATATTAATAGAGAATTATGGACATATACAATACATTGATTTAGCTTTCTCTGTCTTTATGAGCATGTCATAGGTTGAAGAAAAAAGAGATTATTTTCTTGTTTGTCTTCCTAACATTAACCTCTGAGCTGCCCCTGTTCTTTTGCTAAACTTGTAAAAAAATGTCAAATGTTTCTATCAGCACTATGTAACACATCTGTGGAGAACTGTTCTTAGTGTAATACATTTTTCTGTATAGAATATTTCTGAATAGTATGACTGTATACCAACAACTCTGGTTAGACTTTGTGCCTATGAGACAGTTATAGGCATTGTCTTTCTGCTCTGCAACTTTCCACGGAACAGTGTATGACAGTAGTCGTTCACTGTGATCAACCATGAAATATCTTTTTCTTTTGTTGAGGTTCCCATTGTTTTGAGAAAATCTGGACAGAAGTGCATGCACTTGGATACTAAAACCAATGTAAGTCTGACATGAATATACTGAAATTCACAGGTGACTATCATGCAATTTGTACAGGTCAGTCTGCATAAAACTAATAGTTATTTTAGCAGGGTAGCTAAAAATTAGGAGAGAATTTGAAGAGTAATTTTTGATCGGTAAATGACAACAAAGACCTCATGCCCATGCCACCTGGATGAAACTAACTCCCCTTTATGCTTTTACAATGTCTGTTATCATGAGGAACAATTATTAATGTCTTGTGCGGTTTGTGTATATCACTATAATGGTAACTAGAAAGCAACTGTTGTTCTATTTCTTTGTACTGAAAATGCTGCTACCACCTCCTATTCTACCCTATTAAATGTTTGACATAAGCTTTATCCTAAAATTCAGCAATAAGCTTTGTATTTTCTCAACTTGAGATACTTGATGTTTGTCACAGTTCAAAATCCAGCTTTTTGTCACAGAGAACTGAAATCCTTAGCCCAGGGGTTTTTTAAACCAAGCTGTTCCTTGTTTCTAAACACTCTTTATTTTTTATTTTTTTCAAAAAACAATCAAGCAAACAAAACAAACAAACAAACAAACAAAACCTAGGCACATTTTAATTACTATACCTATCTTCTGTAAATATTGCTATATTTGAGTGCTTATTCATAAACAACACAGGTGCTTCATGGAGATTTCAGTTACTGATTTTCTCCTGGTCAATCTCAGCTGCTTGGGTAACATGGGAAAGTCTCACTCTTGCTTTTCAAGTGAGTGACAGACAATAGGAGAAGTTGAGAGGAAGCCATCTGCCAAACTTTGCCAGCTTTCATTGTTTTAGTCTAGTGCTGCAAACCTCATTCATGTCATACTGAATAACAGAATAACACTTTGCATCCATTGGCACAATCTCCTTTGGTTTTCAAAGTGGTGTGGACTCTCCAGGGCACTAATATTTTTATGTCACTTATACATTCTCCAGGATGGAGATCACATCCTTTTGTAGATTTGTACTTTGCTGCTTACTTGAAGAACAAGGAGCACTGTCTGGGATTTGGGAAGGTTGACTGACAGAAAATGTAAAATCCCAGTGCCCAAACTTCCAGTTAACCTTGGTCTGCATTTAATGTGACCGCAGAGACACTCATTGGTGATACACAACCCCTTTTCTGAACCTGTGTGAGCAAACACATATTTTGGCAATGGATTCCAGAGGCTGATTTTATGTTATCATATGAAAGAAACACCGTAATTAGACTTACATTTCTTGCATTTAATTTTTTTTACTGGATATAATTGTATTCTTTTGCTATAAGAATTAGTAAACATACTTTCCTTATCTATCTCCTCTTTTACATTTATTATGTTTAATAACTGTAATTAATCTCCTCTGTAAGGCAAATAAACCTAATCCTCTCAGTCTCCCAGAGGAGGAGCGTTTTCTCTATCTCTGATTATTTCTTGTAACCTAATTGCTTAGCATATTTTATTTGCATATGGTAAGAATCTTGGTTGAAACATTGCATTCATCTCCATGCAATCCATCTCAAGTGGTGGCATTTTATGTATTCTGCTTGTGTTCTGTTATATCCTGGTTTGCTGTATTTGCTGTTCCATTTTTCTTTCTAAGAGGTCAAAGTGTAGTCTGAAAACTAGCAATGCAGATCGTTTATTTCAAGTTCTCTGCCCCAGCATTTTTTATTCTTTTCTTCTGAACATTGATCTTCATCTGCCATCAAGCACTTTAGTCACTTGCCTGTGCAAAAACCATCAGGAATTATTCAGCTTTCTCTAGCACTTACCTTACACAAAATCTCTAACGTGAAAATAATACCTAGAAATTTTGGTACCTCACTGGTGAGTCTGTCATTATTTGTGTCCTGTCTTATGAAGCTCCATCACTGCTCACTCACCAGGTTCCTCACCAGGTTTTGCATGCTCCGATGGCCTGCAGCTCTTCTTGTTGTGATGAATCTCAAAGTTCACTTCCAACACAATTTGGTGATGCTGAGCCTTGAATCCATCTTGAAATTTCTCCTTAAAACAACACAAATTAATACAGGGGGAAGTTAATTTCAGATTGACAGGATGAATAACAAGGCTTATGGTTTTACATCTTTTCACTCTCACAAATCTGACCCAAAGTTCATGACTTTGTAAACAGCTACTTGTTGTCCTTTCTGGTATTCTTGTACCATGACAGGAAGGATGTCCACGGTTTGCTTTTCAACATTGCACACAGATCACCAGGAGTTAATCTTCCTTAGTGAAGTTATTGCTGTAACTCCTTTGGACAGGCCTTCCATTTTGTGGGGTTTGTATTTGGGGCACTGTATTTTATAAATCAAGTGGCATGTTTTTCTATGTCTATATCAAGCTTTATATATCTATATTGTCTATATCAAGACTGGACACTTATTTAAAAATAATTAATTCAATTTCTTCCTCCGTAGTATAAGCAAAATAGAAAAAGTATAAGGAAAACCTTATCAATCCACTGGATAATGGTCATTATAATTTATTACTATTTATTATTTTATAACACTAATAATAATTATTAATATTTATTATCATTGATTATATATAACAGCCCTCATGGGTCAGGGTTGTAAAAACACATACCAATGTACTTATCTGGGCCTGCTTTTGCAATAATTATATTTCTGAATTAACTCTTCTACAAGGTTATGTCTCACATTAAGTGCAATACCTGGAATTCATTTTATAATCCCTAAATTCCTTCAGTCAAATACAAAGTGTCTTAATTTATATTCCCAACTGTTTTTCAGTTTATTGAAGTTAATATGAGGAGAGGGCAAAAACAAAAAACTGTTTTCCTGTTGAACAAACAGAGGGTTTTTGCCACAGCAAACATGAATGAAATACTGCTACTTCATTTTCACTTCTTCTCTGCTAATTACATTATCGATATGGAAAGAAAATTCTGTATGAAATGCTACAATATTCAGTCTTCCTGCAGCTTCATTTTATTTGATTGATTGATTGATTGATTGATAAATAAACCCTGGAGTGTGTCCAGAGAACGGCTATGAGGCTGGTGAAGGGCCCGGAACACAAGTCCTATAGGGAGCGGCTGAGGGCACTGGGGTTGTTTAGTCTGGAGAAGAGGAGGTTCGGGGGAGACCTTACTGCTCTCTACAACTCCCTGAAAGAAAGGTGTGCAGAGCTGGGGTTCAGCCTCTTCTCACAGGTAATGTGAGATAGGGCTAGAGGAAATGGTCTCAAGTTGTACCAGGGAAGTTTTAGGTTGGAAATTAGGAGACATTTCTTTTCAGAAATAGTCAGGCATTGGAAAGGGTTGTCCAGGGAGGTGGTGGAGCCACCATCCCTGGAGATGTTCAAGGAAAGGTTTGATGTGGTGCTTAGGGACATAGTCTAGTGGGTGATATTGGTGGTAGAGTGATGGTTGGACCAGATGATCTTGGAGGTCTTTTCCAACCTTAATGATTCTATGACTCTATGGTTGATTGATTGGTAGTATGAATTCCCAGGACCATTAGGGAATAATCTAACAGAATATTCAGAATCCCAGACATGAGTAATAATTACAGCCTTCCATTAGCTCCTAAGACAAATGAGATATAATTAACTAATAATTATTTACGGGCAGACTACATACACTTCTGAAAGTATACTTGGAATAGTGTTTTAAACTCTTTCAAAGACAATGTAATTGCATAGCACATAAGTTTCTTTGCAGACCATTTTTTGTTCATCTGCATGAAGTCCAACATTTACATTTCTGTGTCACCAGCCATGTGTGTGCATGCTCTGGTTTGCAACACTGCTCCACCTTGTGCAGATTTCCTCAGACCTTGAGAAAATTTCAGTTCTCTCAGCTTAAGAAGCATCCTGTGGTTTCTTTGTACTGAGCAATAACTGTCTAATCACCAACAGGATCCATCACGGTCTGATAGGTCTGTAGTGATATGGATGCTAAGACATTTAGGAGTTACCATTTTAATGGATTTTATGTCTCACTCTTCCCTTGGGCTCATCTATTTTAGTAGAGGATCATTCAGATCTCTCCTGCTTTCTGATTAACAGACTCCCACCTGAAGCATGTAGTTAATGTTGAATGTTCCTCCACAGCCTCTGTAGCCTCCTGGGTTCACAATCACTTTCCACCCCTTTCCTCTCCTTCAATACAATACACCACCATGTCCTTACACTCCTCAACTGCCTGTTTCCTCCTGAATGGGAGTTGTCTGAGCCCTACCATCTTTGTAGATGTTTTCAGGGGCATGCTTTATCAAACAGCCACCAGGTGCAAGAAAAAATAAAATGTAAAATCTGGTGTTTTTCACTGTGCTTTCTTAATCCATCTTTGGACTTGAGCAGTGCTGTCATGGAGGGATCAGCACCCTGTGCATTAAATCAGACACGGACCTGTAGAGAGGTCACTGAGCTGTCCCCAGCTCTACCAGACCATGTTATTGGGAAGAAATCCTGCATCTGCAACCCAGTTCTTTGCTGACCTCTCCATCTGGCAAGACCAAAGACATTGGCAGATCCCCACATTTCTGTCTTCCTCTAGCCCAGATGGAGCTCTCAAAAATTGCCAGGTGAATCTAGATCCAGAATTTAGTCTTAGAAGAGTGTTTGTTTTCCAGATGCACACAAAACATGATTTTGTATCAGGTAAATGCAAGTGAATGTTGTCCTTTCTTTATACAACCATATTTAGAACAGTTTACTTATTCAGAAAAACACTCAGCAGAAAACATTTTCCTGCAGCATTTTTTGGTTTGGTTTGTTGGTTTTTGGTTTAGTTCTTCTTTCTTGCTGCTGAGCCCTCTCAACAACGCTGCTTAAATTAAACTTATGGAAATTTCTATTATTTTTTTTTTCCTGCTCAGACTCTGCTCTTACTGAGAATAATTTTAAGACATTGGTCCATACTAGAGGGTTTTTGTAAACCTTCTGCTGTGAATGTACAGTAATTTCAAGAGTCTTATAAGTATTTCAAAGCCTTTCTACACTTTCATGCTCTGCTCTTTGCATGCACGTAACAGAGAGAGCATTCAAATAAACACACATCTCCACCCTCTCACCATTTTCCCCCCAGCATACTGCATGTAGGTTATGGCTGTAACTTTACTTGCTTGCACCCAAGAAAGCTGGCATTCGGGTTTGCAAATGCCAAATGTGCCAGCTGAGAATTTGGCCTTTCCAGTCCAGTTGCTGATCTCTCAGGACAAAATGGACTCCCTCATTTCCCTTGCAAGGTTTGAGGAAAGTGCCCTGCAGAGCTCTCCTGCTCTGCTTGTGCATTTTGTCTCTGCTGTCAAGGCATCTTTATGACTGTCCATGCATTAGCACACATCACCATGAAACTTCTGCTAAAAAAGCGTTACATTAAATTACAGGAGAATTTGTTTTCCCATGCATTCACCAGCTCTTGCAGTCTGAAGTAAATATTAGTTCAACCTTATCTCAGCTAGTCGTTTTTGTGAATGCTTTGTATGTGCATGCTGCTTATTCATATAATCATATTCATGACTTCTGTCTATCAACCAAAAGGTGGTGTGGTGTTTTTTTGTTTGTTTGTTTGTTTCCTTTCTGGTACATAACTTCTGTTGTTTGTTGTTTTTTTTTTTCCCATTCCCTTGTTTTTCTTAATTCTTACAACATCTGCCAGTTAAATGAATATGTTTTCCAGTAGGTAGGAAGATGATGAAATTCCTGTTGCGCACAGATTATATTAAGCACCCAACACTGTGAAATTACACACTCCATTTAAAAATAGCTGAAAGGAGGATGAGAGGATGGAAGAACAAATTATTAGCAGTCTGTTTGTCTGTCACACTGCTGATAAAATTTAGAGACCTAGTAAGAGACAAGTTGTTGGGAGAGCTGTGGGATTTTACACTGTAGGAAGATCTCCTTGTGAGAGCCTTTGCCCTTCCTTTCAAAGAGCATTTTGGCAACAATTTACATGCCCCTTGTTCAATTTGGAAGCACAACTATTATAAAATATTCAGCAGGTGTTCATTTTAAAAGCTTACAATTGTTATATCCCCTACATTATGTACAGAAAATATCCTGGAAATATGTATTATCTTTAAGGCACAAATTGGCTTTCAAAGTCTACTCATCTGTTTTCCTCTTACTGTTCTATTCAGGGGCAAGATTAAGCCCTTTGGCGACTACAGCTGACAGCTGTGGATGAAAACTATTGTATCAAATGCTGTCGTGTCTGCTTTCAAGCCCTCATCCTGTCCAGGCCAATGTGAATCAGGCTCCAGGCCTTCGTTTATTATTTGTCTTTAGAAGATGAAGTTGTAGTTATTTCTTTCAAGGCTGGGGGTAAATTAAACTCCCAAAAGGTCTCCACTGAAACTTCATTTAGAGAAAATCAGAGTAGCACTGTCAAAGTATAAGGTATCGAAGCAGAGACAGCCAAGTTCTGCAAAAATTAATCAGCACAACTGCAGATGTAAATAAAACACAGGGATTAGTGGTAGTGGTAAGTTAAAAGTCAGTGCTCCTCACAGTGCAAGTGGAAATCAGCTTTCACAGAGGTCTACCCAGAGATGACATTCAGTCAGCATTCTCATTGTCAGATCAAAGAATCACAAAATGGTTTGGGTTGGAAGCGACCTTAAAGCCCACTAATTCCAACCTCCCTGCCATAAGCAGGGACACCTCCCACTACACCAGGTTTCTCAAAGCCCCATCCAGCCTGGCCTTGAACACTTCCAGGGATGGGGCATCCACAGCTTCTCTGGGCAGCCTGTGCCAGTGCCTCACCATGCTCATAGTAAAGAATTTCTTCCTTATATCTCACTCTTAGTTTAAAGCCATTCTTCCTTGTCCAATCACTGCACTCTCTAATAAAGAGTCCCTCCCAAGACGGACTCCCTCAGTTGCTGTCAAAAAACTAAAATTTGCTAATGAACTTTGGATACACTTATTGGATTAAACCTGTGAATAATCATAATGCTTGCAGAATCATCTTTATCTCAAGAATAAAATTAATCTCCTTCTCCCGAGGAGAACAGGCCTGTTTTCCCTCTGTGTGCCTTGGGTTCAATAGTTTATTTCAATGTAAAATATACATTTGGCTGGGATGTTAAAAAAGATTATTTAGAATGCCACATGAATGTGATGTGATGAGGCAAACCAGTGTGCCTCCGGTGCAGGCAATCACAGACATCCAATCTGCTGTAGCTTGCTTGCAGCTTGAAAGGTCCATTAAATTATAGGGTCTGATTCTCCTCTATCCACAAAATATTGCAAGATGAGCTTTTAAGAAAAGCAAGTAGTTACCCAATTTGTATATCTAAGCAGTCAACACAGATGCCTATTCACTCCTTCACTGACCTCATCAGAGCTTGCACAAGGCTGTAGGCAGAGAGCAGTCAGAGATGGAGCTGACAAAGCTTAGCTTATCTGGCTCGACAGCATCTCTCTAATCCTTTTCTTGGGTATGGCTGAAACAAGGGGTAGGAGCAAAAGGACCATCACTGGTCCCATCAACTGCACAGCTCCTGTCATTTAGGTGCTCTGCTCTGACACTCCCCTTCCCTTCCCTGTGTCAATGTCCTTGGCTAGTGCTCTTGCTCCCTCTCCATACCCAGAAAAAAGTCACAAGAAAATGAGTGGGAGCTGATGTGCAGGAGGTGGCACAGCTCATCTCAGAGGCCAGAGAATGGCGAACAGCTGAGGAAGGGAGGTTTGTGGCAACAAGTGTTATACTCAAAGGTACAAAAGAAGGGGACCCCAGAAGATCTGGCTTACTGGAGGAGTTAAAAAATAAAGAGATGTCCCACTCACCACCTGCACCAGCTCCAGTGGTGCCTTCCTACACCACAAAGTCTTCTCAGCTTTTGGAGAGCTCCACCCTGAGTCCTGGAAATCTTTATCTCTGCCAGCTTTCATCAATCATTTTACTCTTTTGAGATTTCTGTAGGCTATTCTAAATCCTGCTTCCTAATTCTTTTTCCTACTCAAATCCCTTCTGTTTTCACTGCAAAACTGGGTTTTCCTTTGAGCCAGCCCTGCTAACTCTGTCTTCTTCATTTTTTTCTAAGTGCACATACACAGGAGCACAGGTGCTTGCAAGATTTGGTGATGTGAATGTATTTTAAAACATTTTTGACAAATAATTTCCTCATGAATAACAGACAGACAATACACAAATAAAATAATTGTTTACTGACTACATCATTTAGAAAAAAAAGTATCAGTTCTAGTTCAATTCTTTCAACACACTAGTTTTGGTTGTTGTTGTTGTTGTTGTTGTTTTTGTTTTGCTCAAACTACTTTTTCATATATACCAATTTTATTACTTATATACATAGGTTTTATGTTTTGTTTAAATATTTCATATACTGAACAACCCAACCACTACAAAAACTCACACTTTAAAGCAGGAAAAATTCCATTGTAAAAAAACAATTCTTAATTTTGCCAAACTGAAGTCATGTTTGAACTGGAGAGTTTGGAAATATCCTCAAGTGATTTTTCTCTCATCCAGGTCTCCAACTAAATCTATATTTTGTTGTTGTTGCTGCTGCTGCTCAGCTTTATTTATAAATCTTTGAAAATAGGAATTTATAATGAACACACAGTTTCTTAAATTACAGCACTGAGGCACTAAGAAGTAAGCACCACTATAATCAAGCTAATTAAAAGGCCATGTTGAGGACAGGAATCTGCATATGAAAAGGAACTTCATTTTCCTGATGGTAGTTTTGCTATCTTCTTATATTTGCATACACCCTGTAGAGTCTCACCATCATTTGAAGATGAGCTACTTAAATAAAAAGCAGGTTTTCTCCCCTTCATCTCTTTAAACCAAAGCAGTATTTCTAGTTTTGTCCAACTGGTCCTGTGTTTTTCAAAGTTCATTCTCTGAAGAAATGAAACACTTTCATTTATCCAGAACAGCAGATGCACAACACACTTGGGGACAAATGAGATGAGTGAGTTGTGTACTGAATGTTTAATGATATTTCCCTTGTAGAGGCTTCAGAAGGCACTTCTGAAGATTACAAACTGATAACACAAAAATAAAATAAAACAAATAAAATAAAATAAAATAAATATAAAATAAAATAAAATAAATAAAAAGAATACAAACTGATAAAAACTGATAATGAGCAGTTTTCTTCATTTCAAAACTATGTGGAAAGATCACTGTTGGCTTCAGTATTCAGAAGCTACTGCAGGACATTCTGTTCTCAAATGGTTTATTAATTGCCAGAAAGGTAAAGAAGTGGGGTGGGGGAGACAACAACAACAACAAAGGAAAAAGGCACAAAAGTCTTCTTCCCATCCCCAATACAAACATTTCTTGTAAATCTTTGGTTTCATTAAATCCCTCTTTTGGTGACAGCTAAAATGTTTTTTTGAATCTTGAAATACTATATTTGGGACCTGAAATGTCTCAATGAACTCTCAAGTATGTGATGTAGACACAAGATCAGACAGAGGGACATTGAGGTAGCTTGGAGCTTAGCAGCATAGAACACAGGGCTAATAAATTAAATACTTTGACAAACTTTCTTTTTGTGATATATCCTTACAGTTTCAGTACTAAATCAACATAAGAATCTCAGGAAATCATTTCAGCATCTTCTAAAATATTGCTGTAAACTTGTAAAGCTATGGTATATAATGCCTGCCAAGCATCACAAAATTTTTAACTGTCCATACAATATCCTAAGATCAGTAATTTAAGGCCTCAGAGAATGCAGCACTCTGTCGAGAATCTGTTGTTCAGCTGTGGTTTAGTTTATCAAGTGTTTTTGACCACAGTCTGCTGTGGTTTTGCTGCTGTTCTTGTTTTGTTTTGTTTGTTTGTGTTTTTGTTGTTGTTGTTGTTTTGTTTGTTTCTTTGTTTCTGATTGTCTTTAAATGGAAAACTGAACCACAGACTTTCTGAGGTTGCTTAGAAGTCAACTCTACCTTCTATATTAAGCACATGCAGATTTGCAAAAAGTTCCAGTCACTGTAATTTCCCTGCTCAGTGAATGGAGTCTGGGAGTAACCCAGCACATCCTGTCATGTTCTTGCATTTTTTTTATGTGTTAAGTTCCCCTTGGCTGCTTTAAGGTGGAATCAGGTTTGGGGAATACATTGTTAACAATATTTAGCCAGTTAAGTTCACATAGCCATCCAGTCCCGCCATTGCATTAAAATAGTTGTTTTTAAACCAGGTTTTTTTTTCTCAACAAGGAAGAAATAAATCATCAGAAAGGTACTGTGCACAAGTGGGGCACAAGCAACTTTCCACATGTGTCTTGCATTTATCAATTTTATATCCATCTGCATTAGCCTAGTGCAACATAAAGGTACCATAGAGAAAATATACCCTCTGGTAAAGAAAAAAATGTGTCTATTGCTTGATAACATGCAGAATCTATAGGGAGCTAGAATATACTACAGCTTGATAAATATCTCAGTCCCATGGGCACCCAGGAAACCTGAGCATCCATTCAGGACGAAGAGCTTCTCCTCAGCCACCTAGAGCAGACCTCTCATCACAAATGTTCTCCACCTTATATTGCTGTGTATGCTGGCTTTTGGGTTTGCTTGTCTTAGCATACGTTCTTTTCATGCCTCATATCCCACAATTCCTCTTCTTGCTGCAGAGCAACATACTGTCTGCAAAGATAATCTCAAAGGGCTCTTTTCTGTACCTTATGAGAAGAACAGTGTTGGATGGTTTGGCTTGCAATGTAGGACCAGCATTATGGAAGGCTGATTTTGAAGAAGAGGCAATTATTTCAGATGGATCTGGCCACCACTTTCTTACAGGAAGAGCATGAGAGCATGATGATTATTAAACGCAATGATGCTGTCAAACTGAGTAGAATTAGTCCACACTTAGTAATACAGACAAAAAAAAAAAAAAAAAAAAAAAAAACTTACTTATTTCCTGAACCCTTTCAAAGAGCATTGATCATTGAGAACTAGGAGAGAGCTTTATCAGGGCTACACATCTCTTTTGAAAGTGACATTTATACTAAGTGGGTTCCTACACATGAGATTTTCAGTTTTACTTTCATCTGAAATGTCTGAATCAGTCTGTTTCTGCCTTTGCTATCGGTCAGTTAACAGGGAGAAAATATTTTTGCTCATCTTAAAGCTCTTTTTCTTGGGGTGGAGGAGAGGCTGCAAGTGAAGGCACTGATTGCTAAGGGAGATGTACCTTTGAGTACCCAGACACAATGATACCTTTCTTTGGAACTGTCCTGTAGTAGCAGGTTCAGCATGAAAAAAAGTAAGGTTAAATGCTGTCAAGTTCATGTGTACATGCCGTTTGCATATCTTCTAATGACATAGTTTCTTGTAACTGATCCTGCCTTTCCTAGCAAGGCAAGAACTGGCAGCTTCTAGCTGAGTGACTGAGCTTTGTTGCAATGTTCTTGGCAAGATGCAAAGGGCTGTAATATGTGTTCTTCTGCACGTTCTCATGGCACACTCATTGCCCTGAACTATCAAGGCTCAAGGGAATGAAGTATGCAAAATCCTTCAGAGATTATTCATTATTCCCCAGCTCACTTTTTACAGTAACCTTAGTTTAAAACAACTTTAAAATAGAAACACTTCATGAAAAAAATTAAGCCTGGAAGAGAAGGCTGAAGAGGGAAAATACTTGCAAAGGCTGGATCTACGTGGTTGTCTGTCTGCTGGAAGTCAGCATGATCCACAGTGCCTTGTCATGCAAAGAAGTCTCACAGACCTCTTGGAAAGGATACTTTCCTATCAAATCTAAGGAGTCTTTGACATTTCTGAGATTTGCACTTCCCTTTAGCTTCTTTTTGCATCTTTCCACCTAAATCTCTATGCCTTGGAGGTTCTTGCATTACTTTTATGCACAGTGTATTGGCATGTCTCAGATGATAAAAGAAATACACTGTGTGTGAGAATTCCTGCCTTCAGTGGAAAGTTCATCTCATAACTTATAAATGAAATAAGAAATTGAGATGTGGAGTAGCAAATCACAGAGGTGACAAAATTCAGGAATTATTTTTCAGAAGAAAACAATACAAGTATATTAGTTTCATTTGAGCTGGGGATCTAAAATTTGTTTTAAAATAAGGTTCATCTCATTCAATGTTGTGACAGCTTTTATCTCAGTAATGTAGGCAGCCAACACTTTTATTATTATTTAACATCTATAAAAAATCACTGTGAAGTCTGATCTCTTCACCACATACAGGAGGTCTGTTGGAGAAATTTCAGTAGGAATGGGACTTTTTCTAGACACAAGAAATCATCTCTAAATGTAAAAATAAACATAAGCAACAGAAAGAGAAAAGGCAATATAACTAGTTCAAAAACTCCAGTCATTACCTCCTTCATTGCCTCCCTTCCTTCCTGATCCCATCACAGCCTTCCATTAAGTGTGTAGGGCAGCTAGCTGGCAAGTCTAAGTTTGGCAGTAACATCTGGAACATCAGATACAAAGGTGAAATAGAAGACAGACATACTTACAAATAATGTATTTTCTGTTTTCTTGGAAAGCAAAATGTTTGTAACCAACTTTTTGGTGGTTTTGGTTTTGGTTTGGTTTGGTTTGGTTTTTCAGATTTAGCTTTCTTTTTCAGTTGCATATTTTGATCAAGTAAGTATGTCTCAAACTGGAAATTAATTAGTCAGTGTCTAGAAAGTATATAAGCAGAACCAGTCAAGTACATCTGCATAATGATTAAACAGTATCTTAAGTCTTTGTAGCCAGAGGCAGGATTTAGAAAAGCAATGTCAAGAATTTCCAGATGAGAGTCTGCCAGGCAGTTGGCCTGGGAGGAGAAGAGCCCAGAGGGAACATCGCGGTCTTGTATTTGACTGAGCAAGCACCTGACTCAAAAGCCAGTAGAAAACATTACCAACATAACTTTGCAAAAGACAGAACAGCAGTCTGGCAGTGGTGACTTTGTTCCGTACTCCTTGGTATGGAGCTCTCGGAAGAGCCACTATCAGGAAAAGAATCTCCTGAATTATGTTGATTAGATCAGGACAGGAATGAATGAAAGCCTGTGATGATATCAGGGAAAATGCCAAACAATATGTAAAATATATTTTATTCATTTGGGGGGATTTTTCAGACTTTGTCAAAGTCATTGTAGGTTGCCCTATTCATGCCACTGATCAAAGAGGCTGAATTCTTCTTCTTCATTAATGTCACGAAGTGAGTTCTCTGCAGAGGTCACCAAAACTGCATCAAAACAATTCCTGCTCCCGATTAGCCTAACTGCAAAGGCGATTTGAGCACAAATATTTCACAGAGTAGGGAACATGTTGTTTGCTGGTCAGAACATATGTTTGGTCATTTTTAAAGAGCATTTTAAAAATATTAATGTTGTTCTGAATTTTAAAATGCAATATACTAGGGATTTAGTACTCAAGACTCTAAATATAAGCAAGTAGTGTTAGTGTTGCATGTTAATTTGGACTGGCTGAGTAAAAGAACACAGCTAGAAATTTAAAATATATTCACAAAATCAAATCAAAATAGTATTAGTAAACCGAATCTTTCTGAAGCCCATGGGTTTCTGTGAGTAAGACTCTTAAAAACTGGGCATAACTTGTGAAGAATAATATTAATTCTGCAAAGTACTTTCTTTTGTGCTGGCCAAATTCTAGAAATGACATAGTGGTCTCTCCAACACACATATAGTTAAGTAATCTATGGGAAAACTCTTTTCTTCTTCAGTATACATAAAGGTCATTGATTCACTGAGCATTGACATATGCAGTGCTGTGGCTAAGGGGCAGATCTGCCCCCTGTACAGGTTCCTCTCATCTCAGTAGCTTTCCAAGCACCATCCGATCTTCTAATCTTTGCTCATGTGAGCAAAATGCAAAAAATAAAATAAAACTAGGTTTAACTCAGGCTACCAGAAAAACAACAGCATATTTGAAAAGTGGTGCATTCCCTAAGAAATCACACTCACACGTCCATCACTGCTTATATGGAGCCTTTCCCAACAGCTGATCACTGTGGTTGATAACCTGAAACCTTAGCCTATCCCTGGAGCTGTTTACCACTGCCAGGCAGAACCACGTGGTGCAATTTGAAGCCTTGAAGCTTGATTGCAAATCAGTGTCAGACATTAAGTTTTTTTATTTTATTTTACTTTTGCTTTTCAGAGCACGACGGGAGATAAAGAGAATGATTTACATTACCATCTTAAACATTTACAAAAAATAGATAAAAGTAACAGAAAACTGACTAGATAGAGACGAATAAAACTAATAGCTCTGTATATCTAATCCCAGACTCCATGCTGCCACAATAAATAGTTCATTAAAAAGTATTTCTATATCCCTTGTGTACTTTTTGTGACAAAAGGGTATTTTATTCAAGTGAGTGAGCACAGAGGGGAGCACTTGAGGAATTTCTTTTTTGTTCTGATTATTTTGCTTATAAAGATTTTGTCAAATTAATTCCTACTGATGAGGTGGAAATAAAGTTAATGCAAGCGTGGCAGAAGTGCTCACAGACTGGGACTGTGTCCTGCTCTGTACTCAGGCAAAATTCCAACTGGCTTTGTTACTTTAAAAATCTTTACTTGTGTTCAGCATTTGGCCTGAATGTATTAGTTTTCACTGAAAAATGTAGACACAGTATGTCTGTTGTTATTTTCTATTTTCTGCTAAATCTAATTGACTTTAAACTGGGAGAAAACACAAAGTCTAATGCCCAGCAGTGGATAACAGGGAATGGCATTATACCCAGTGAACAATATGGAGCCAAGGAAATAAAGAACTCAGCTTTATTGGTACTTCACATGCTGATTCCTTCTATGGTCTTAATACTTTGCTTTGGTTATCTAACTTTGGACCCCATTTTCTGTAGCAGAGAGATGATAAAATTACTTATGCTTATAAATGACTATGAGTACTATAATGAAAAACACAAGAAATCCTACATGTTCTTCTGGTTTAGTTTGATAAGTTTGAGTGAGTCACTACCTATTCAAAACGTCAGGATATCTGTAGTGCAGTGATTGACAGAGCATCACAGGGGACATTTACAATAGGGAATAGTCACCATCTAACAAAGCGTCTTATCTTCTTTCCACTGAAGCCAGTGGGAGTTTAACCAGTAATTTCAGAGGAAGTATGTCCATTCCGATAATATCCTTTGAAACCTCCTTCTCCCAGAAGAGAAGACAAGTAGGATCCAAAACTGGGATGCTCTTAGAACAAAATTCAGTTTGGGAGCAGTATCATTGCTGGAGACTTGCTTTGTTCTTTTGCTGCTAAAAAACACGATCCCTTAGGCTTTACATTTCAGTCTCATTCATATGTGCACTAACATGGTCTTATCACATATTTCTAAAAGAACTCTTCATAGAAATATGTGGGAGACATGCAGTTTGAAAGAGCTATTATTTTCTAGTATCTGAGCTCTATACTCTGTAACTAGTTCCTGTTCTCAGACTGCTGTTCACTTTGCTTCCATAAAGCCAGACTCATGTTGTTTCCACGAGGAAATACTGAGTGGGACCCTGAATAGACAAACTACACCATTATATCTCAGAATTAGAAAGTATTTCTGCAGGTTCACTCCCTATTTCTTTGCCCTGATGACATATGCAGTTCAGCTCTGCTGGAGCAGCTGAAAGAAGTTCTAAAGGGTGCAGCAAAAGGATACAGAAGACACCCTTTCTCTGTGTAGATGACCATGACAAATGCTTCTACCAGAAGTCATCTTAGACATCTTCATTGCAAAATTAAAATTTAAAATTAAAATTAAGAGTCTGAGTGAGCTTTTACTTCTGGTTTATCATCACCTACAGTTACAGTGGTGGTAATTTTTATCTATTTATTTATTTATTTTGGATTAAATCCTGTGAAGAAGCAGAAGTTAAAGATCCATGAAAGTCCAGAAAGAAATTTTGGTTCTCATGCTATAAAAACCTTAAGGCAAGAGACTTACAAAGAGGGAGGATGTAGGAAAGCAGACAGGTAGGACCAAGTAGGTTTTGGGGGGTTGTGAAACACGTCAAGTTCCAGTATGATTTTTGACTCCATAAAACATGTACCTCACACAGAAAGGAATGAATATGAAGTACAATTGAACCATAATTTTGCAAGCTTATTTAGTTTTGATTTGCTGTTTTTTTTTTCATTTTTGTTTGTTTTCTTTTGTGGAATACACCAAACCCACCTCTGTCTAAGCAGCAAGTGACAATGTGAACACAAACAATATGACATACCAGTAAGCAAAGCCAGTTACGTCACTGTGACTGCAGTAAAAAATAAAAAATAAATAACGAAGAGGCAGAGGCACTGGGATCAAAGGGATGCTCTGGACACATGGATATGTCAGGATGTTGACACTTATCTTCATTTCATCGCTGTTTTTATGCCCTAAAGATCTCTATTATTTCTGTATCACCTAAGTGTCAGGCTAGTAATAAACCTTCTTTTAAAAAGGTGATATAAATTAGATGCATTTAGTAAGTCATAAACACCACCAGCAAGATGATCAGAAACCAGGAAAGATTTAACTCTGCCAGCAATCAAGAAAAAGCTGGCTGCTACAGAGGAAAGCCTGAATCAGTTGTAAAGTGCTTCCAAGCTTGGCAGAATTCAGAACAGGAATTAAGTCTGGCTTTGTAATTGAATCAGGCGTTTGGATTCACTAACCTCCTTATTAAAATGATGAAACACACCAGAGGCACCACTTGCCTCACAGATCCCTTCAGAGTGATTTGATCTGATTTATCTAAATGCAGTTATTTCTCATTTTTTTATTTTTTTTTATATATTTTTTTTTTCATGCAGAGCACTTGGTTTGCAGTCACAGAGAGTGTGTGCGCAGCAATAAAAAAGTGCCCTTCCCTGTGAGCACATCAATCCAACACCAGGAAGATGAGCAGCAGAGACCAACTGAAATACCTGGCCAGCCCAAAAAGGGTGCACCTGGATCTGCCTGCATTACCTGTGTGGATATTTCCAGGTCTTGGCCATGCTCCCTTGTTCCAAGGTTTATCCTGAGATGTTTAACACCTTTGTGCATGTTCCTGGCAATCACGCTTCATCCTCAAAGAATGGCACCAAGTCACTTCAGCTGGCTTTGCTAAAGCAACTCCTGCTCAACACAGACAAACCTGTGTCCAAAGAAACAAGCACTACTGGACAAGCATGCTGTACCTGCAGCACAGTAGTTGCCCTGAGAAGGAACAGATAAGAAGAGATCCTGTATTTTCCTGTTGTTTTTGTTTGTTTGTTTGTTTGTTTGTTTGTTTTTTCCTAAAGCATCCTAACTCCACTTTTTCCTAGGTAGTGGAGAACTGAACAGAACTAATTAATTTCTCATCAAGAAATATGCACACTGTTCTTGGAAGGCTGAATGTTTCACAGGCATAGAGTGGAACTGAGTCACTGAGCTACCCACTGCCCCTGCCCAGTGCCCAGAGCAGCTTGAAGCCAACAAGAGAACAAGTAAACCTCAACTTTTCCCCATACCTTTTCATACAAGATAAAGTGAAATGGTGATTGCAGCATCCAAAAAGAGAATATAGTCTACATTTTCATTTGTAGGTCATCATTTTGAGATCTCCGGTTTGAACTCTCAAACTGAATTATGCTCATTTACCTTTGGATGGTATTTCAGTTGTTATGTACCCAGATGCAAGCATGAATTTTTAACAAATTTTTTTCCCCTTTGATTTAAAGAAAGAATCTGAGAAAGTGGATCACTATGTTCTGTCCATCTCAATGGTGCTCCAGTAGTCGGGAATAAATATACTGATAAATTTCATCTTCCCAAAGCAGACATAGCTGTACACTTCTACAAAAAAACTTTTCATGAAAAAAAAAAAAAATAACATCCGAAGTAACAATGTTTTGGAAGCTGGCAGAGTTAGGCCAGTTTCACTTCATGTAAACTGACATTTTCAGTAGAAAAAGCTGTTCTACAATTTTCCAGTGAGAAGAAACACTGGGAGGAAACCCTTTTGTTAAAACAAACAATTTCAGTTTGTTTGTTTGTTTATTTGTTTGTTTGTTTTTTTCAGCTCATGGATGTATGACATGAGATTTTCTTTTTTCTTTTTAGGTTTTGGAGATGACAATTTTTATGTGAAATGTTATCATACTTTAAGGCACCGCCTTGACATGGAGAGTAAAATGTGGGGTGTTGGAAAGGATGCTTCATGCTGGGAGGAAGGGAAGTATGGAAATTCAGGTCCATTTGGAAACCTTCAGCTTCTGTTTGGCCAACTCTTCCTCACTGCAACTCTGCTGTGAGGCACTGGCTTAGTTTTCCTCACATCTCCAGAGGCTGCAGTGCAAAAAAATGCACCTTAGCATTGAGGAGACCAGGCTTCATTATGTTTGCTTTAGCTCCCCTCTAAATAAACGAGGTTAAGTTTTAAGCGATGTGAAGTTCTATCACCTCAAAAAGTGTTCTGAGTCTGCAAATTGCCCTGTTTGCAGTGAAACCAGGTGATCAGGCCCAGTCAGCATGGGTTTATGAAAGTCAGGTCCTGCTTGATGAACCTGATCTCCTTCTATGACAAAGTGATGTGTTTAGTGGATGAGGGAAAGGCTGTGGATGTGGTCTACCTTGATTTCAGTAAGGCTTTTGACACCATTTCCCAGAGCATTCTCCTGAAGAAACTGGCTGCTCTTGGCTTGGACTGGCATACGCTTCGTTGCATTAAAAACTGGCTAGATAGCCGGGCCCAGACAGTTAGTTCTAGTGAATGGAGTTAAATCCACTTGGAGGCCGGTCACTAGTGGAGTTCCCCCAGGGCTCAGTACTAGGGCCAGTTCTCTTTAATATCTTTATCGGTGATCTGGATGAGGGGATCGGGTGCACCCTCAGTAAGTTTGCAGACGACACCAAGTTAGGTGCGTGTGTCGATCTGCTCAAGGGCAGGAAGGCTCTGCAGGAGGATCTGGATAGGCTGGACCGATGGGCTGAGGCCAACTGTATGAAGTTCAACAAGGCCAAGTGCCGGGTCCTGCACCTGGGGCACAACAACCCCAAGCAGTGCTACAGGCTGGGAGATGAGTGGTTGGAAAGTTGCCTGGCAGAGAAGGACCTGGGAGTATTGGTTGATAGTCAGCTGAATATGAGCCAGCAGTGTGCTCAGGTGGCCAAGAAGGCCAACAGCATCCTGGCTTGCATAAGAAACAGTGTGGCCAGCAGGGCTAGGGAAGTGATTGTCCCCCTGTACTCGGCTCTGGTGAGGCCGCACCTCGAGTACTGTGTTCAGTTTTGGGCCCCTCGCTACAAGGACATGGAGGTGCTTGAGCGAGTCCAGAAAAGGGCAACAAAGCTGGTTAGGGGTCTGGAGAACAAGTCTTACGAGGAGCAGCTGAGGGAGCAGGTGTTGTTCAGCCTGGAGAAGAGGAGGCTCAGGGGTGACATTATCACTCTCTGTAGGTACCTTAGAGGGGGCGGTAGAGAGGTGGCGATTGGTCTATTCTCCCATGTGCCCTGTGAAGGGACAAGGGGGAATGGGCTAAAGTTGCGCCAGGGGAGGTTTAGGTTGGATATTAGGAAAAACTTCTTTACCAAAAGGGTTGTTAGGCATTGGAATAGGCTGCCCAGGGAAGTGGTTGAGTCACCATCCCTGGAGGTCTTTAAGAGATGTTTAGATGTAGAGTTTAGTGATATGGTTTAGTGGAGGACTTGTTAGTGTTAGGTCAGAGGTTGGACTCGCTGATCTTGGAGGTCTCTTCCAACACAGATGCTTCTCTGTGATTCTGTGTGAAATTGGAGTCCTCATTTTTTTTTCCCCTTGTTAATGCATGTGTGGATGCCCACTTGTAAAGACACACATTCTGTGGATGGCAGAAGAAAGAGAACACTCAGTGTAGCTGATTACCAACAACACTTTGCACACCAGAGTTTGCTTTCAACTGTTGTTTCTGTTGCATGAAGTAGCAAGAGTGACAGACCCAGATAAAGCCTTTTTTGTACCACTTTCACTTCTTGCATGATATGCCTTGTATCTTGAAGAAAGAAATAAATTATATTTTGGCTTGAAGAGATCATATTTTGGCTGATTTGGAGATGCTCTAATCAGTGTCCTAGCCAGATGTCCCTGAGTGAAAGCACTGCAGTAAACAGATAGAATTAGTTCTGCTATATTACAATAATTGGAAAATAGGGGTCCAACACCAAGCCTTTCTAGGGAAGAAATGTACAGAAAGCCTAAAACATGTATTTAAAGGATCTAAGTTGTGCAGCTTGTGGATAGCCACAGTAAAAACTCAGGAAGAATTTATTCATACAGGAAGACTGACAAGCTGATTCAAGCTTTAGGCAACTGCCTAAATATACTCAGTTATATCAGAGAGCTAAAAAGAGCTATCATCTACTCATGAAATGAAAATATCATCAGACCAATGACACCATATGTCACTGTTCTTATATAAATATAAGCAAGATGGATTGAATGTAACAATATCAATACTGATGCTACCACAGTAATTTATTGGATTCTTTCTATTTTAATTTTTTAGTTCTTCTAATGTCCCATAACTTAGGTTATGAAAGCAACGGCAATGTAGTTTTGAAATATTTCTCTTCTTACTTTTTTTTCAGTATCAAATCAGTATCTAAACCAGGTGAGACCCAAAGACCAGTGTATATGTCTGAAATAAAAAAAAAAAAAAAATCATTCAAACAACTTCATGACCTGCAACCAGATTTGCAAAGATAAACTAAATACCTTGCCACTGATGTAAAGTCTACACTATGATCACAAGTTACTCATCCAGAGCATAATGGCATTCACAAAATTAACTATGTTGTATGTGAAACAGAACTTGATGAACGGATGAATACAACTCTGTTCTCAAGTTATGAAACAAATAGTTTCTTGGCATTTTATATCATCTCTGACAATAGTCTGGGGACAAATAAATACCAACTACAGTTGAATGACTGGTACAACAGAGTTGGATGTAATGTTTACTGCCATACCTAAACCCCAAAATTTTGATCTTTCTGCGTCAGTATAGAAAGCAAAGTGTGATGACTGTTATCTTGCTCACAATTTTAACTCTAGTAAGTTTATAAGATTCAAAGTTAGCTTTAAAAATAAAACAGTTTAAGCACCTATAAGCAGACTCAACAAAATACAGTCTCCCAGCTTGACAGCTGCCTTCTCCTGGAGGTGCCTGAACTCCATAGGCTCCCTAATGTTCAGTCTGAAAGTGCCCTGAGCACCCTCAGTTATGACTTCTGGGCACATACAGAACTGCTCCAACTCAGAAACTATATGCCTCTCATCTGTGTAAGCCTTTCTTGTATCCAGAAACTATTCAGAGACTCACCAAAGGCTCTTGAGAGGCAGCCTATCTATTTACAGCACCTAAACAGAAAACTGCAGCACAGACCTCAGTTACAGCCAGGAAGCAGACTCACTTCCATGTGCCCTTCCATTTGAAACGTCAAGTGGAGATCCCAGTAGGTCTTTTAAACAATAATGAAGCAGTTAAATGCTCACAGGTTATTTGGGAGGATTGTGTTTTAGGGTCATCTGGGTTCAATACAAACAAAAGGGGGTTTTGTATAAGCCATGAAACTTTCTGCCTCAGGGTACTTGTGGATAAGAGATTTCACATGTAAAAATTATGCAGTTGCCATCCCATACCATGTAATTATTTTCTGTATACACCATATGAATTTTTTCTTTTTACATGCATAGAAATGAAAGCTGTGAACTTTGCTCTCTGGGACTAGATAGAAGCTGAATATCTTTGGAGACATCAAATATCTGGAACATATGATGAGTGAAATGTCTTGCTGGTTCTGCAGGACACTCTGAAACCCTGGTGTTACAGAATGGTCTTTTAACATAAACCAAAGTAACCCTGAAATCAGAACCATTTCACATTTTCCCAGACAGGAGAGCTCTCTGCCTTAAGGTCTCTCATTAACACCTTCCTCTCAGTGACGAGAAGCAGGCTAGGAGTCACAGGCCTATGTCTATTTTAGGTGAAGATTGCAATTATTTTACCATTGACACCATGTGAAGTTTATCGTGAATGGCACTAAATCTGGAGAATTTGCTTCCCCACTGCTGGGAGAAGCAAAACATAAAAGAAAGGTTTGGTTAGGTCTAGAGTGTTCACTTAAGTAGACCATCAAGATGAAGAACATATTTCTGTAAAGTGCTACCAAGAATTTGTACCAGCATTTGCTTCCTCATCAGACATATAAATTTTGATAGAGCAATTTTCAGCTACTTGAGCAATCTAATCACATACCTCAGAATTACTGAATATTTTTAACTTATTTTTTTTCCTTCACATACACAGTTTAAGACTCCATTTTTCATCCATGAGATGCTGTAGGCATTCTGTTTTTTGTCAGTCTGTTTAATCTTGCTCTGTTACACGTCTGTTGTGTAATCCCTCTTACTTGGTGTGTGCACCATTGTATGGCTAAAAAACCATATTCATAAATAATGTTTCTGGATAAATTACAAGATGGTACTTAACTGGAAAGCATTGCAGAAAACATTTGCTTTTAACATACCTTGGCTTTTTTATTTTATTTTATTTTCTGGAATACTTTCAGTACTACTAAATCACAAGAAAAAAAAAAAGTTTTCATTAATTTATAAGTTTTTCAAAGACAGCAGAGTTAAGAATGACCATCATAAAACTTTTCTTAAAAAATCTATCAGCAGATTGCTTGCATAAAGTAGTGCACCATGCAGTATCTACAAATTAATAAATGCTGCAGGAAATTGTCAGTCTACTCTTTTCTCACCAGGAGAGACAACTAATTTGTATTGTGTTTTGAATGACACTTATTCACCCATGTGGATAAATGCCATGGAAGAGCTGACAGAGTATGTGACTGGCAGTGTCTGTAATTGCATTTAACTTCATAAACAAAAGGATTAACATATGTTGTATACACCAGAGAGTATTGCCAATCAGTCTTCAAAGTGAGAATCCTGGGAAAGACAACAGTCATTAAAAACATCTAAATTAAAACTACAACAACAAAAACCATAAATAAATAAAAACTCTAGAAAAATGACCCTTAAGATTATATCACCATGTTTCCATATCTTTAAAACCATTAAGCATTTGGGCTTCTAAATATACATAAACATGTATTGCCTATCAAAACATGGGGTTAAACTTTGCATAAATGGTCCAGGAAGAGCCTTGACTCTGGTCCCTTTATTCTCTGTGCTTTCACGAAGATGCATTTGAAGAAAGAAGGCTGGGGACAGGGAATTCATTTTCTAAATGAATACTGCCAGGTTACATGTTTTATATTATGAAAGACAGTTATAAATTATATGACAATATGCCATTATCTTGTCTTATTTGCTCTTCATCTACCATGAAAGCTAATTAAAAAAGGAAGATAAGATTTTGTATAGCCCTTTCTTCCTTTTCTGAACTCTTCTCTCTGGTAAGCAGAGACAGAACCCAAGGGCACAGCATGGAGCTGGGACAGGGGAGGGTCAGGCTGGGTGTTAGGGAAAGGTTCTTCACCCAGAGGGTGGTCAGGCACTGGGACAGGCTCCCCAGGGCAGTGGTCATGGCACCAAGCTGCTGGAGTTCAAGAAGCATTTGGACAATGCTCTCAGACACAAGGTGATTTTTTGGGTGGTCTTTTGGAGGCCCAGGAGGGGACTTGATGATCCTTTTGGGTTCCTTCCAAATCAGGATATCCTATGATTCCTCCAAATTGTTATCACAATTAAAGTGGTGTAATTCTGAATTAATTCTATTGAAGTCAATTCGTTTCTTTCAGAATTATATCAATGTAATCAGGAGGAGGGAAAAAAAAAAAAGAAAGAAAAAAAACAGATTGTTGCTGCACAAGGAAATTGGAAATTGTTCAATGCATCTTTTAACAAGCTGAAATGTATAATAAAGAAAGGAGGGGTCACAAAAAGCAAATTGAACATGGCCTTGCAGGTGAGATTGCAAAGCTAAGGAAGCAGGGAGCAAAAATATTTTATGGGCTGTAAGACATAGCAGCATCATGATGGGGAACTGGGGACCTTCGTGGTAGGGTCCCCATGGGTAAAATGGATTGCCTAAACAAACAGGAATGTCTCTGCCACAATTCCCTGTAATTGCACATAGTTTGTTTTGTCAGCCACTCTGGGACTTGTATCTACCTTAGAGCTGCCTTAGCGTAGGGAGAGCTGCTGTAAATGGAACAGCATCAGGCTCAGGCAAATGACATGGAGCTCTTTTCATTACACAGAATTCCTCCCCTGCACCTTTAAAATATGCACCTCCTCTATGATCTGCTATTTTTATTCTTTCATGATTTCTAGAGAGTACATATTGGAAACAAATGCTTTCATTTTATCTAAAATATTCCCAGAAATGTGCCCATGTGTTTAATACAGCCCAAATAAATAGCGCATGGATCCTGTGCAAGTAAGAGCATGAGATACTGTAATTAAAACCTTTATTGTTAGTCATACAAAGAAGGTAGCAAAATAATTAACATAGTTCCAACATGAAAATTTACTTTACCTGAATAATATAACAGGGGTTTAGTTGCAATATTAAAAGGGTGGTTTTAAGATTTAATGTGATAAACATTCCAACTTTTTTTTCCTTTTGCTGACAGTCCTTTATACCAATGGTCAAATCACCTTTCCATCCTCCTTGCTGCTAATGTCATTTGTGCTTTTCAAACCTTTCTACCTGTAATGCCAACAAAAACATTTGAATGAACATGACTGGGGTGTATTAAATTGTAGTGAACATGACTGGAGTGTAATAAATAGACCCACCAGGAACTAAATATTGAGGAGGTGACATTTGCAGAGGGAAACAACATTTTTGTGAGTGCACATCTCTTTTCATTAGGTAGCTCCTCCCTTCTGAGTTCTTAGCTCTTATGCAGCATACGCATACCAGCAGTCCTTTTTAGCTATGCTATGTCTCTGGTGAAAAGCAAGGGGAATCTACAGCTGCTGGTGCCTCATCACTAAATGTGAACAATGAGATAAGGGAGGGATTTTTCACATCTAGGACATCTACCACATTTTGTGAATCACCTATTCCTTAAAACAGCAGGTATCTGGGCCTAAACATGATATAAATTGCTTTAAGCTGCTAGCTAACGAAAGAACCTCAAATCTGAGATTATTTCTTACCCCGTCACACTGAAGCTGCAGCAGATATATCTAATCTGACATTTTCTCTGTGTGCTCATGATATCTCTGCCATGAATTATATTTGCAATAAAGCTGACCTCTTCTGTCTGCTACAGAACATCTTTAAGGACCAGTTTAATATTCCAGAATATAAGCAGCACAAAAAAGCCACACCATTCACAGAGGCTAGTCTGGTTCACCTATTTTTCTCCCATGGGATGTGTTTCTCCTAAACTCTGAGATAAGTGGAGTAGGTAGGGAAGCTCTTCATACAGAGCTATTATAACCTGGGACTATTTATCAATTCAAGTGTAGCTCTCAAGCTAAAGCTAGATCACAGGACTTGGGCTGTGCTGATGCTCATGCCAACAGCTCACCCAAATTCCTAGTGGCAGGAAGAAACAAACAGCAAAGCAAGCTCAGAAAAACATTTGGACCCTTCAGCATGTTCACTGCACGTCTCAGATAAACAGGCTGAGACTCCTGTGGAGGTATTTCTCACCAGTGACCTTCAGCTCTCTACAGCAGCCGTCTGCCTTCTAGCTTTAGACTCCACAGAGACTTTGCTTTGGTAGAGCTAGGAAGTTGTTTCTCCTTGTTCCCTCCCTGCTTTGTACCATCACGAAAATAACATATTAGGCTTCCAGTATTCACAAGTAACAACAAAAGGTTAAAGATCACTCCTGAATCAGTTTCTAGTATTTCCAGCCATTTGGAATAAACATCAGTGAAAACATCCCTCTGTTTCTGGAGAAAGAGGATGGCTGATTAAAGACTCTAAGCAGCTTTCTCATTGTTTGAGAAAACAAGGTGAGGTGAAATTCTGAAAGGTACAGTTCATACTCAGTAAACCTATCAATCAAGGTTGGCATATTAGTCAGTATCTTAATCTTCCTAATATTCATCCCCAGTTTTTTGTAGCATTCCATTTTTTGGTTAATGCTATCAATAACCTTTAAGGAATTAGTAAGCAGAAGCATTCTCAGTGTTTGAACTAGTAATTGAAGACTGGAGAGAAGGGGTGAAGAGAGACCAGGCTATCTGAAAATGTGATTAATAAGTCTGTTGCAGTATAGACACATATTACACTCGTGGACAAACAAAGAATTATCCCTTGCAATAATGCAGTGTTTGACATTTATAAAAGATTCTGAATTAGATCAGAGAAGTATCCTTTTTTTCCTCTCAATTCACAGGAGGCAATAAAAGCTTCGTTCAGTAGCTACCATAGAAAATGAAGCAGTTAATACAGACTTCAAATTTCAATTAACTTGCACAGCAAGTTCTCCAAAGCACAGACACTTGGTCTGCTGAAGCACTGAATGCACACATCCACTCAACACTACGTGTGCAGTCAGTCATGGCATGAGCAAATGCAGCAGTTGCACATACAGCCAGTATTTTTGTTTGTTTCTGAATACAAACACACTGCTGTGACACTGCCTTACTCATGTGCCTTTTTGACACCCAGAGATTAAATGTGAACATTCATTATATCTCCCTCTTTTTCTTTAATAAATACAAACCCTACTTTAATCAGAGAAGATATTTTCTTCTGCCTTATACAGGGCTTCTGCAATTTCTCTTTAATTATGAATTTATGAAATCATTTCAATGTCTGGCCTTTGTATAAAGCAACTTGTCCCCCTTGTTCTGCCAGTGTAGAATCACAGAATCATAGAATCATAGAATATCCCGAGTTGGAAGGGACCCATAAGGATCGTCAAGTCCAACTGGCACCGCGCAGGTCTACCCAAAATTTTAGACCATGTGACTAAGTGCACAGTCCAATCTCTTCTTAAATTCAGACAGGCTTGGTGCAGTGACTACTTCCCCGGGGAGCCTGTTCCAGTGTGCGACCACCCTCTCAGTGAAGAACCTCTTCTTGATGTCCAGCCTAAACTTCCCCTGCCTCAGCTTAACACTGTTCCTGCGGGTCCTGTCACTGGTGATAACGGAGAATAGGTCACCTGCCTCTCCACTGCCCCTCGCGAGGAAGTTGTAGACTGTGATGAGGTCCCCCCTCAGCCTCCTCTTCTCCAGGCTGAACAGGCCAACTGACCTCAGCTGCTCCTCATATGTCTTCCCCTCTAGACCCTTCACCATCTTCGTCGCCCTCCTCTGTACACTCTCCAACAGTTTCATGTCCTTTTTGTACTGTGGTGCCCAGAACTGCACACAGTACTCGAAGTGAGGCCTCACCAGCGCAGAGTAGAGCGGGACAATCCCTTCCCTCGACCGACTAGCGATGCCGTGCTTGATGCACCCCAGGATACGGTTGGCTCTCCTGGCTGCCAGGGCACACTGCTGGCTCATATTCAACTTGCTGTCAACCGCAACCCCCAGATCCCTCTCTGCGGGGCTGCTCTCCAGCGTCTCGTCGCCCGGTCTGTACGTATAGCCAGGGTTGCCCCGTCCCAGGTGCAGGACCCAGCACTTGCTTTTGTTAAACTTCATGCGGTTGGTGATCGGCCAGCTCTCCGATCTGTCCAGATCTCTCTGCAAAGCCTTTCCACCCTCATCTGAGTCCACAACTCCTCCAAGTTTGGTGTCGTTGGCAGATTTGCTCAAAACACTTTCTAGTCCTACATCCAAATCGTTTATAAAAACATTGAAGAGGACTGGCCCTAAAATGGAGCCTTGAGGAACCCCACTAGTGACCATCCTCCAGCCAGATGTGGCCCCATTTACCACAACCCTTTGAGCCCTGTCCGTCAGCCAATTGCTCACCCATCGTATGATGTTTTTGTTTAGCTGTATGCTGGACATTTTGTCCAGTAGGATCCTATGGGAAACCATGTCACCAGTTTTGCTGAAGTCCAAAAAGATCCAATCAGCTGGTTTCCCTTGATGGACTAGATGGGTGATCTTATCATAAAAAGAAATCAATTTTGTTAGACAGGACCTACCCCTCATGAACCCATGTTGGCTGGGACCAATGACTGCATTGTCCCCCAGGTGCGCTTCAATAACTTCAAGGATCATCCTCTCCATAATTTTACCAGGGACTGATGTGAGACTGACAGGCCTGTAATTGCTAGGGTCTTCTTTCTCACCCTTCTTGAAAATTGGTGCAACATTTGCCAGCTTCCAGTCCAATGGGACCTCTCCAGATTCCCAAGATCATTGAAAAATAATTGAGAGAGGTCCCGCAATGACGTCAGCCAGCTCTTTAGGCACCCTGGGATGAATCCCATCCGGACCCATGGACTTGTATGGATCCAGGTGGAGCAGCAAATCCCGCACACATTCAGGGTCGGCTGGGAGTTTGTCATTCCCACCGTCATGGTCCTCCAGCTCAGGGTACCCTGGGTCCCGAAGCCCATCATCAGTGTTGAAGACAGAAGCGAAGATGGCGTTAAACGTCTGTGCTTTGCCTATGTCATTGTTTGTGAGGAGACCTTCCCCATCTAGTAGCGGACCTATGTTTTCTTTGGTTCTCCTTTTTCTGTTCACATATCTAAAAAAACCTTTTCTATTGTCTCCCACAGACATGGCCAGCTTCAACTCTAGTTGGGCTTTGGCCACACGAATTTTCTCCCTACAAACACTGTATTCCTTCCTCATCGCCTGACCTTCCTTCCAGCAGCCGTACACTTTCTTTTTGCCTAAGCTCCAGTAGAAGATCCCTGGTCTGCCAGGCCAGCCTTCTGCCCTGCTTGCCTAACTTCCAATATTTTGGAATCGCCTGATCTTGTGCTTTTAGTAGGCTGTGCTTAAAGATTGACCAGCGCTGATGGATGCCAATGCCTTCAAAAACAGTTTCCCAAGGGACCTTGCTGACTAGTTCCCTGAGCAGCCTGAAGTCTGCTTTCCCCATATCCAGGGCTAAAGTTTTGGTGACAGTTTTCCTTCTGTCACCATAAATTCTAAACTCAACCACTTCATGGTCACTATGACCGAGACGGCCGCCAATTGCCACATCTCCCACAAGACCCTCTCTGTTCTCCAGCAACAGATCTAGGAGGGCACCTTTCCTAGTTGGCTCTCTTAGCACCTGCACCAAGAAGTTATCATCTAGGCGCTTTATGAACCTCCTGGACTTGCTCGTGTCAGCTGTGTGGTGATCCCAGTTGGCGTCTGGCAAGTTGAAATCCCCCATAAGGACAAGGGGAGTTCATCTCGAGGCATCTCTTAGTTCTGCAAAGAATAATTCATCGGTGTTGTCATCCTGGCCAGGTGGTCTGTAATAGACTCCCACAACGACATCCCCTTTATTTGTTCATCCTTTAATCCTTACCCAGAGGCTCTCAACTTTGCCATCACCAACTTGAAGTTCCACACAGTCCAGCCCATGCTTCACATACATTGCCACCCCGCCACCTCGCCTACCCTGCCTGCCCCTCTTGAAGAGCCTGTAACCACCTATTGCAACACACCAGCCACAGGACTCATCCCACCAGGTTTTGCTTATGCCGATGATGTCGTAGCTGTGGGACTGGGCCAAGACTTCTAGCTCATCCATTTTATTCCTCATACTGCGTGTGTTTGTGTAGAAGCACTTCAAAGGCGCCTCCCTTACACGCAGCACCTTGTGTAGCCAACCAAAGGGCCTCACTAGCACACAGTCCCTTTGATTCTAGCACACCATCCCTTAGCTCATCACCAGCGTGCCTGGTTTTATCCCCTTCCCCCTTCGACTCTAGTTTAAAGCCCTATCTATCAGCCCTGTCAACTTCTGAGCAAAAATCCTCACCTCTCTCTGAGAGAGGCACATCCCATCTGGTGCCAGCAGGCCCGGTGTCACGTAGACCTTCCCGTGATCAAAAATCCCGAAATTCTGCTGGTTGCACCAGTCCCGAAGCCACGTGTTAATGTGATGAGTCTGCTTGTCAGCATTGATCCCCCCTATTGGAAGGACAGACGCAAACACAACCTGCGCCCCTGATCCTTTAAGTAGTCACCCCAAAGCCCTAAAGTCCCTTTTGATCATTCTCGGACTTCTCGTTGCTACCTCGTCATTACCAGCCTGAAAGACCAGTAGTGGGTAGTAGTCGGTGGGCCGTACCAGGCACTTGACTTTCTTAGTGAAGTCTCTCACCCAAGCCCCAGGGAGGCAACAGACTTCCATGTGGGTTGGGTCCGGTCAGCATATTGGGCCCTCTGTCCCTTTCAAAAGGGAGTCCCCCATGACAATAGCCCTTCTTTCTTTTTTGACAGTTGATGTAGCAATGCGGGGGGTAGGTTGCCTTGCCTTAGGCACCCTCTCCAACTGGGATGGGCTTTCGTCTACTTCGTTGTTCTGACTGTCGTGTTCTAGACCCTCATTCCTCTTATATAAGGGTAGATGGGAAGGTGAGGTGGGCAGGGACAGGGCTTGCCTACCACCCCAAACAGGAACCTGTCTCCATTCCCCCCCTTGGCCTAGGTCTCCTCCTACTGCCTGGAGGGATGAGGGAACTTTTTTCTTCTGCGTAGCAGGAGACATTTGTGCTATGGCAGGCTCGTGAGTCTGTCTCAGAGAGGGTAGAGTACACCTCCACCAGTCAATTTCCCTCTCTGACTCCCTGATGCTCCTGAGCCTACTCACCTCCTCCCGAAGCTCCGCTACCTGGCTGAGCAGCTCTTCAACCTGGGCACACCTGCCCAGTGAGGGGCATACCCCTCGCTGCTGCTGTCAGATACCGACACAAGACTCGGGCACACCCTGCGGCCCAAGACCTGGATGGCTGCGTGTTTCCCCAAGCCCTCCGTCTGAGTAGCCACATCGGTGACTGCGGCTGGAGAGGCCGCAAGAGATGCGGAGGCCATGGTTTTCTGCCTGGTTGATACCATGGCCAGGTTCCTCGCAGGCAGGTTACAAGTACCGAAGGGAAAGACCACTGCAAAAGAGCGGCGAGGGGACCCCCTGCTCGCCCTGCCTGCGTGAACTGCTGCACAAACTGCTGTGCCCCGACCTTCTGACGCACCACGCCCTGTTTGCCCGCCCTGGTCGCCACGCTCCCTAGGGGCTGCTTTTGAACGTCAGGGTAGAGGGGCGCTGCTGCCTCCGCCTACGCCTCGTCAGCCTCCCTCGTGAGGGCTGCCGGGTCCTGGCAGCTCCCTCGGCTGCTTCAAGTGGCCTCGATGCCGAAAAAAAAGCCCTGCCTGTCTTCATCCCCTGCTCCGCTGCAGAACGCATCTGCCCCAGAGCCGATCGCCTCGGCAAGTGTAGATCATTCTTGTTTGTGGTTGCAAGAAGTCTGGCGCAGAATAGTCCCGAGTCCCAAATTTCCAAACTTCAAGACTCTGGTAATGGTATAAGCATGACTTAGTTGGACTGGGCAGTGTCAGGGACAGCTCCCCTATAGCAGTGCTCCAGTCCCAGCATTCACCAGCATTACCAAGGAGCCTCCTAAGCTACTTTTACTGAGGAGGGTCCACAGACACATCTCTGTACTGCTCTCTAGAAACAGATATGAATTCCCACTGTATTCCAGCTACTTGCCTTCTCCAGAGAGTTGTATACAAAACCCTGCCTTGCCACACATTTGTTTATTTACTTCTTCCTCTAATGTACATGTGCTCCCCTTAGTCAGCTCTTCCAAAAGCTGCCTGTCAGATTGTAGCAACACCAGCATGTGATTCACAATGCAGGCATGATGCCCTGAACCCTGTATCAGCACCATCTGAGCTCTTCCATCATTATACATAGCAAGGACTGACATATTCCGAGCTTTCAGCCACACAACTTCAACTGGTATGCTGTCTTCAAACAAGTTATGACCAGAAATATATTGCAAAATAGAGGAATCAAAACAGAAAAGAGAGAACTCCCTCCAAGTTCAGGCTGCCAAAGGGTACGGAAAAGCATTCATTATGGAGATGCAAAGTAGTTAGAGCTGCTACAAGAACTTCACAAAATTCAAGGAGAGCTTGAGACAGGTTTAAGCACACATTGCAGGTTTTATTCAAAATATAAAACATTAACCAAGGTCTGTAACCTTATAAACATTAAGAGATTCTTCATCCATGAAGACCCCTGGTTTTTGGACACTCGAGGAGTCATTTGAACCTGATTTCTAAATGTGCATGTTCTTCAGCCACTGGGTAACATCCTTCAGTTTAAGCTCATTAGAACTAAAATGATCAACATTTACATTTTTTTTCTCTAGACAACTGTCGCTACTGGGGATGGTGCATCTGTGAAGTCACTAACACAGTACCAAGTGTATAAGATAGATGAGCCAAACCAGCTATTATCCTTACAAGTTCCTCTCTGTGTTACCGACTTAGGTAACAAGGTTTTGTTGTTATTGTTTTTCCCCACTTACCAGGAGAACAATGCTAAACAACATAGCAAACCTCAATCATCATCTAAAGAGATGTTCTCAGTTGTCTGTTTTCCAGTGTGAAGTTGTAAGCCATACTCTCATACATATTTAGATACCAAAAAATCTGAGGCATGTATTAAAATTTTTGAAAGCAAAAAGGTAACTAAGTCTGATTTTGTTCTGGGTTCTTATTCCGTCAGTTCTGATGACACCTAAAATCTGAGACATGCAGCTACATCTTTAGACATTTAGATACTGTAAAAAATTTACACGTCTTTCCACATCAAGTATCAGACTGAGAACATCATATGACTGCTTTAAATCAGTTTTGAACTCTATAAATATTTCATTTTTAAATCCAGACACCCTACTCGTAATACCAACAGCTAGGGCACATTGTGCTGATGAATCATACAATCAATTTTATTTTAAAATGCCTATAATGAAAGCTTCATATGCTTACATACCTGTTGTACCTTTAAATGTTTCTCTGAGTCTAACCTAAAGTGTCCCGCCTCACTGACTCATAGCAAGGGAAAGGCTAACATTTTTCTGATTTCCAATTTCAATTTCCAATTTTCCAGTTTCAATTGTTTCCTTACAAATAATGTTAAATCTCTGAAAAACATTTGATTCCACAACTGCACATATGCCTTTTCCAACAGCCCAAGAACTATTTGGGTTTTTCATTGGACCCCGGTAAATTGAATCTGAATTGACAGTAACTGACAGCTCAGTAGTTGTATCTCATCATAAATAACTAATACTATAATGAGGTCACTGTTCTGCCCTTTTCCTCTTTCTAACTCATCTCTTCTTAAGCACTATCTGCTGATTTCTGCAAGTATATTTGATGCCTTTCAGCTTAGAGGAGGCCAAACACATTCATATGGTGAATGCAAATGGTGGTTACATCAGCTACTTTAAAAGCCCTTGAAAAGATCTCTCTGTTTTCGGTAAGTTTCTGTGGCAGGGTTACTGAAGTAGCAAAGCTGCAGAAAAGATTTCAAAAGATCTCAATGGAGATATTCTGGGGAGTAGAAAGACATAGATAATGTTTTATGGTTTACTGAAATGTTATTCCCCCCACCCTCCCCAGGAGAGGATCCAGGGAAAGGGGTAGAAAATTCAATTTTCTGGCAGGAAAGAGGACTTCCAGGGCCGCTGGCTCTCTTGCTGCAAGGGCTCAAAGCTGCAGAAGCCTTTGGATATCAAGGACTTGGAACTGACAGATCTGCCAAGGAATTAATATATTATGAGATTTTTAAAGTTAAATCTCAACTTTCATAAGTAGGAAGAAACAGAGAATTTTGAAAGAGGATCAACAATGATTAAGCAGTGTATGCAGCTGAGGGGACTGAATGCAAGTAGGAAGCTCTTGACACCTGGCTAAGGAGCCCCCCCCCCACTAACTCTGCAGGAAAAGCTGAGCAAGAGCACTAAAGACTTCTCTGGTTCAAGGGACTCTACAAGCACTGGCTGAAGCTCCACCCTCCCTGGCCTCAGTGAAGGCAGGATGCTTTTCTCCCACCAAAGGGGATGATCAGAAGGGGCTACTGCAGATGTGCTTCAACAGTTACACTGAACAGGAATTTAAATGCTGGTATAATGTGCTGCTGGTGAGTGTAGAGCAGATAACATTGGTCAAAGACTTCACTTATTAGCATTAATTCCCTAATATATTCATAACCTAGTTCCATAATGTTATACCGTCATTATTTCTATCTAATACTGCATCTATGTAGCACATATATCTGAAGCCCATACATAGTGACAGAGCACTAAGGACTGAGATACCTAATATATTTTTGAGCCTCTTTTTCTACACTCCATTATTATAAAGCCAAAAACCTCTGTTAAAGGACAATAGGAGTTTAGGAAAGAAAGAAAGAAATCCAAACCTCTGTGGCTGACAACACTGGTCACACAACACTCAAACCAGTGATTTTTCTATTTGTAACCTTAAAAGTTTAGCCTTTTTTTACAGCTAAAATATCTAAGCATGTAATAATAAAATAAAATTAAAAAAAAAAAAGAATAACGATTTATATTTTTGCACATCTGCAATGTCTGCAGATAGTTGTTCCACAATCTGTTTCCCTGAAAGGAGGATAAAGATGCATAAATACCAGAATGAGACAGGAAGGATGGTCTAGCAATTAGGCTGTCAGATATTGAGAGGATTGCTTCTCAATTCTGCCTCTTTCAGATTTAGTGAGTGACTCAAGGACAGTGTTTACTCCATGGGAAAGCAATCCAGTGAGTGCTAGCCTGCCTTCATATGGATAGTGATTGCTGAAACCATCAAGCAGTCCTAAACTCAATGGCTCACTTACAAATTAGCTGATTGGGCTGGGAAATTGTATAATTAATTTATAATGAAAACAGGGCTGGAAGCTTAACCACAGAACTGTAGTGGCTATACTGGCAAAGTGAACTACTAGTTCATAAGTCCTTTTCAAAAACCATGTGTACAACTTAATTAAAAATAATTTTAACAATTGCAGTTTGGTAGCATTAACAAGGAACCTACAAAACTGAAAGAATATTCATTTCATTAGCAGGAACTCCTGGTCATCATTACATTTAACTTTGATGCCTGAAGTACAACCTAATTACACAGATTTTTGAGACAGAGCTTCCTCATTCTGTATGCTTTTGTCAGTCCAAATCAATTTAACAGACTGCCTCCAGCACTCTTGAAAACACTGAGACTCTCATGACTAGTTTCTCTGGCAAGGTTTAAAAAAAAAAACTCTAGTCAGGTTTCCTAAGTTGCAAATCCCCAAGAGCATCTTCACACCAGCTTTAATAGCTTAGTCTATGACTGCTCACTCAGTTATCCCAGCTAAAAGATTCTGCAATCCCTTCCTTGCCAATTTAAGTGTAAAATATGGGATGTGTTGTTCAGTCTGCATGAGGGGTTCAAACTTTTGTGTGTCCAAGAAAAGAGAAGTTTGTTTATTTAGTTCATCTGCCCTCTGTGACATACAGTCACAGTGATTCTCTCTCTACCCTCTGCCTTGGTTCATACAGCAAATCTGCCAAAGGCAGGTAAAAAGAGGCCAACTCAGCAGTGACCACATCAGTGTGGATGAGATTTGGTCATTAACTTTCTTTCTTAGCAGTCAGCTACCGGAAGGAACATAAATTAGCAGAAAGCTTTTTGAGTCTGACATGCTTTTAGTGGTTGGATTCTTCTGGTGTCAGCAGATACAAGCTGTGGTGATGTCTGCCAGCAGCACTGCAAGGTGGAGCGCAGCCAGAATTTCTGCCATAAGCCTCAGAGGTATATTTCTCCTTATGTAATAACACTTTTCACAAAGGATCCCAAAGTGCTTTGAAACCACACGATATATTCAGCAAGCGATTCATCAGCAGGGCTTCTCCAGGGCACAGCTGTCTTTACACAGGCTGTAAACTTCTGGGGTCTTAAATAGCAGCATCTTCAACCAGCTTTTTAAAGCATGGGGTGGGTGGTGCCTGTGCTTGACTAACTCTTCTCTGTGGGGTTTGTCCTATTAAAAATAGAAAAAGGTGTGGTGGTTTCACACCAATGGGATGCTAAGATCCACCACTCTGCTCTCAGACTCCCCCTTCTCAGAAGGACAGGGAGATAAAATACAATTTTTTTTTTAAAAAAAAGAAAGAAAATAAAGCTCATGGGTGGATGTAAGGACAGGGAGATCACTTATCAATTACTGTCACAGACAAAAACAGATTCCACATAGGGAGATTAATTTATTGCCAACCGCTAACAGACTACAGAAGTGAGAAACTAGAAGCAAACTAAGAACAACTTCCCCCCACTCTCTTCTACATTCTCCCCCCAAGCAGTGCAGAGGAACAGGGAATGGGGGCTCCAGTTCCTTGGCGATTCATCTCCACCACTCCTTCACAGTCCCTCTCTGCCCCTGCTCCACGCGGGGTCCCTCCCACGGGATGCCGTCCTGCCCGAACTGAGCCTGCGGGGGCTGCCCACAGGCAGCAGCTCTTCAAGACCTGCTCCCACACGGCTCCGTACCACGGGGTCCATCCCCCAGGAGCAAACTGCTCCAGCACGGGTCCCCCACGGGCGGCAGCTCCCCCCAGACCCCCTGCTCCTGCGGGGGCTCCTCTCCACGGGCTGCAGCTCCGGCCCGGGGCCTGCTCCTGCGGGGGCTCTCCATGGGCCGCAGCCTCCTCCAGGCCACATCCACCTGCTCCACCGGGGGCTCCTCCACGGGCTGCAGCGTGGAGATCTGCTCCGTGTGGGACCCGTGGGCTGCAGGGGGACAGCCTGCTCCACCAGGGGCCTCTCCACAGGCCGCAGGGGAACTGCTGCTGCCTGCCTGGAGCACCTCCTGCCCTCCTGCTGCACTCACCTGGGGGCTGCAGGGCTGGCTCTCACTCCTCTCTCCCAGCTGCTGATTTGCAGCAGTTTTTTTTCTTTTTTTATTTTTTTTTCTTTCTTTTTGTTTGTTTGTTTGTTTTTCTTCAATCTGCTATCTTAGAGACCCAACCAGTGTCACTCATGGCTCAGCTCTGGCCAGCAGTGGGTCCCTTTTGGAGCCGGCTGGCTCTGATCTGACATGGGGTAGCTACTGGGCTCTGCTCACAGAGGCCACCCCTGCAGCACTGACACTTTTGCCTTATAAGCACAATACAGTGGAAAACAACAGAATACTGAATATTATTTTCTCTCAGTTTCATGCAAGTGCTTATTTACAGCACACCTCTTAAGACCAACCTGGCATAACCCCCAAAGCTGTTGAAATCTTACAGTAAGCACAAGTTATTTAGCATAGAATTGGCTCTCAGGACTTGGATACAGGCCCAGCATCCTGCAGAGGTCTTAGCTATCAAAATTCTCGTAAATCCAAGGCAACTCAGATTACTGTTTCTTCCTGAACATTTCTATGGAAATTTGCAGTTGCAAAGTACAAATCTTCTGAATATTACCTTAAGGTCTTGAAGTAGTTTGTATGAGCATGGCTTCCCCTTTCCCTTCTGCTGCAAATAGTTAAACAGTGTCAAGAAATATTATATGCATATAATAATATGCATATTGTTTCTCATTCCTGCTTGGAATCTTCATTTTGGAATCCATCAGAGTAAAGGATGCAAGAGAGATCATACTATTGCAATTCTGGGTGACACTTGATTAAAACTGATATCCATAAATGCTGAGACAAGTGAAGAAAGATTATAAAATTGTTGAAAAAATATTAACATGATTTTTTTCTTTTTCTTTTTTTTTTTAATCAGAACAGGAAATGATTGCCATAGGCATTATGAAACTAATAGGTAACACTGAGCATTTTTAAAACAAAATCCAGTAAATGTGAATCATGGGGAAAAAAAAAAAATCCTAATATAAAAATAACGCCTTCCTAGGAGTCCATGAAAATGCTCCAGGTTTCCAGATCTCCAAATAGAAAGATAAAGACAGATCCAGTCTCAACATATAACCTAATCTCACCCTAGAAAGTAAGCAGCAATAACCAAAGGATAAGTTAATCAGAAAGAATTAGAATTTAGAATTAGTTTAAATATATCAGGAATATTGCATCAACTGAAAAAATTACAACCAGATCAAAAGCTCGTTGGTATTCCACTGAGATTTGAGCAGGTTGGGTGATCTCAGGGCCTTAAAATTACAAAATCATCATACCACAGAAATACTCTAATTAGGAACAGAAAGCTGTGCTCTTCCACTATGTAACAGCAAGAAAGATGTGAAAGTGACACATCAAAAAATTCCATTGGAAGGGAAGCTCTGTCCTGTGAGCTGCTGGCGTTGGTGGCGGGTGGTTCTCACTCCACTGGTGGGTGGACAGTCATTCATTGTTGGCTAGAGTGAGGGAAATGCCAGTAACAGTCATCAAAGTCTAAATTTATGACAATCAATTAAGCTACAAGACAAAAAATAGCATTAGGCAAACAAATGTATTTAAAATACACAGTTCCATGTCATCCCACCTTTGAAAGCTGGTATTGAAGCCACTATAAGAATTAGCACAAAACAGAAATTCTGTATGGTTTCTCCTGACAATAGCTTAGGAAGAAACAGGACAGTCCCAAGATGGTTTGAAATGTGTGATTTTTTTTGTCATTCAGAATTGCTGGAGGACAATCACAATCCCCCAAAATATTCTAGAAAATTATCTCAGAAACAAATATTTGAAATGTTTGAAGCTTTCAATTTTCAGAAAATTTATGACATAAGATGCTTTAATTTCAGAACAAAACCCATTCTAAACTAGAATACTGATTCCACTTAAAGCTGGGTTTCCAAAGAAGTGGTATTTGTACATTTGTGCTGTCTAACTGCTTGTCTCTGTAGAAGAGAGAAGGGCAAATTCCTGGTGTTTTGTGTAGAACATATTTAAAAGGTAATGTGAGAGAAAATAAAAATTATTCTTTCCTTGGTGACTTTTGCAAAAATGAAAAATGTGCAAAATGTAATGCTTTCTCCTTAAACTTAGTCTGGTAAACCAATGCCTTTTGATTAAATATGTGTATGTATATATATATATATATATATGAATATTAAATATATGTGTATATATATGTGAATTACCAAAAAAAATTTAGTTCCATGCATAACCTCAGCAAAGTCAAGTTTGTTGGTAGTAGATATGTTGTGGAATAAAATGTATCCATTTCATGTAAGTATTCATTGCCTTCAGTGACTAAGATTTGAATCCACTACTCTAACTCAAGAAATAAAATTTTTATGGAAAAGATGTAATAAAACAAATTAAATATAGAATATATGAACCAGTAAAACACCTTGCAAAATATATATGATATCTAAGGTCCCAAAGGCAAAAGCATGGCACACAGAGATTAGTGAGTGAGGCTGCATGGTGGAAATTGTAGATTTTAAATAAAATATTCTTGTAATTCAAGTTTCTGTAAAGGTCATACTATCATTATCATTCACATACATGTTAAATGGCAGCTGGCTGCTCTGAAAAGCTGTTTCTAAGTAAACAGAAAAGGGAGGGAGGATGGAGGAAAAAGGAGTAATGGTAGGATGAACTCAATAAGGCAATGTAGGACAGATGTCCTCTGCATAAACCTAAGAAACAGGACCATTTCCTTACCTGTCACTCTGAGTTCACCGAGGCCTTGAGATTGATAAGAAATATGTCTTCTGCAGCATAGGGGTCAGATTTCCAAAACACGTGTATTGGTGAGTATTAAGAGTATCAATCAGAAAAGCACATTTCCATGGGAATGTTTGGCAAGAACCAGAACTGCAGGCCTTATTTTTGGGTGTACTTCCCAGAAAGGAGCAGAAGATGCCTTACTCAACACAGGTTCTTTTTCTGCTGGATAATCAATTACACTGTCAGCTTTCAGTATTGGCTTCACATTTTAGTAGCATGAAGAGAGCGAAAATATAGTTTTAAATCTAAAAAAAAGAAAAATTGAACAAGCCCAAAGCCAGCCACACTATTCGATATTACTCGTACACACCCTGCCATGACTTACTCATTTTTCAATTATTATGCCCCCTTACGTGATCTATAATAAAATAAGCAAAATGTGAAGCAATCCATGTGTCAATGACATTTCTACAGTCTTGAGTTGCTTAGAACAGCAGACAATGCAAGTATAATAATATGAGAACTTCTCCATTATCACAACTATCCCTCACCAGTCCCTCTATACAAATACCTTCAAAAGTACTGATTTAACTCAACTATATGTTCCTACATTATCCTAGAAGTCTGCCTGAGTCCATGATTTTGAGATCCATCACTATGGCAGTACAAATAAACTCATGAAACAATGAAGAACTATGGGAGTCATGTTTTGCTCAACACAGAGGCAAAATGATCAGCACAAGTGGGGAGATTTGCAAGGAAGAGCATTACTTTTTCATTCTTATCTTTGACTCAGCATCAGCTGCAGCTTGAAGTGCAGCAGCTGGCCTGGCTACAAGCAATTCAGAGAAGCAATGTGCTTCTTTCCAGATGCAAAAAGCATACATTTCCCAGATAGGATATATGTAAATATGTGTATTTCTCTGCTGCTACCCGGAGAGAGTTCTACACCAGATAAATGCTGTTTCAAGCCAGCATCTTAGTATAGCAGTCAGTTTGCTTTGTACCATAAACACAAAAAGTTGATTTAACAACACACAGAGACAATTTGTCCTCTTGCCACAGTGAATAAAGCATTCATGAGATCTCTGGTGTTGGAAGTAACAAAAAGCTACTTCATCTTTGACCTGATTGATACCCAGTCAGGTCAAATCTGATGTTTACTCACAGTAGAAATATCTATATCTGTTTATTGCAGTAGAATTTATTATTACACATGGATATAATATTCTATTAGTTTCATTTATTAAGATCCACCATAGCTTTCCCGTAATACAGTTGCCATCTAAACATGAGCTGAAATGTTCTCTGCAACTTGATACATAAACTTAGGAGAAACAATTGTTCTAGCATTATTAAGAATTTTAAGATATTGCATATTTGTCAAAAACAGTGCTATTAGTCTGATTTTCCCATACGGGAGGTAGCAGATGCATGTAGTCCTGGTAATTTTAGCTGATAAAGTTGAAGAATTCTGCCACTGAAAAATTTTTGAAGACTAATATTGTAACCTGTTCTGAATAAAACACCAGAAGAGCAATAAGACACATCTCTAATGATCAAAATAAATCTACTTCAACACTCTGCATGTTCATATAGAATAAATATTTTTTTTCAAATCAGTCTTCAACACTGGTAACATTTTTTTTTTGCAAGCATTTAAGCGCATTATGAAATTATTATCTGATTTGATCATAGACATTTCTTCTGTAAGATCCCTGCCTCATTCGGTGGTTACAATGGACAGTGGAAACAGATTTTTCTCTTATCAGTTTTTCATGAAACTTACCTCTTAGGAACAAATTATATTAGTGTTAGTAATCACATGCGCTCCAGGGTAATCTTTGCATATCATTTCAGTATTTTATAAAGTACCTATATCCAAATTGATATTGTTATCCTCATTTTAGGTATGGAAAACAGAGAAAGAGACATATTAAGACCAAAACATTTTTTTGATTTGAGGTATCCTGTTTGTGGTTAATTGAATCCTTATGTTTAGATAGTTTTGCATTATGTTATGTACCACCTTAAAAAAAAAGAAAAAAGAAAAAAAAAGAAAGAAAGAAATAGAAAGGTCTCCATCAAATGTTGTCACCTACCAAAGACCACGGTTTGATTGGCTAGTGTAAAAGCAAATAAATCAGTGGCAGAGGTGGAACAGCTGCCATTACTTTCAAATACCATTCAGCCGCATTAGGAAGGCGTTTCTTTTCTGTAATCTACTGTCTGGTTCAGCAAGTGCTTTCCCACCTCTGCCCCATATGAGGGTGAGTACTACCTTCCTCCTCTGCTACCTTGCACAGTCATTGCTCATCTGCAAAGCAAGACACCCTCATGCTGACTGCAACAGAAGACCCAATGAGAAAAAAACATAAACAGGATACTTAAAGGTAAATGAAGTAACACTTGCAAAGCACTCTCATAAAGCTGCACTTGCACTCATAATACTGAATTTCTACAGCTTTTGGCCAAATTGCTCTGCATCTTAGTATAACAATAAACATAGATTAAAGAGGTTAATTTCCTACTTATTTTTGTTAAAAATAAAATAAAATAAAATTCAGGAAATAGCACAAAACATTGAACTTTCCTATTTGAGCCTATTATATTGGCTCCCAAGAGTTATTTACAGGCCTTGAACTTCTGCTTTCACCACAACTCTGTGTTTCTGAAGCTACCCAGTGACCAATTGCAACAGGAGACTAACACACCAAAACTGATGAGCATTAGAGTGGGATGAAAGATATACTTTCCCCATGGACTCCCTCCCCCAGCCTTCCATCCCTCATTCCCCAGCTGCCTTCTCCATCCATGCCTTCTCCTGATCTGCCCCCCTTCCCAGACATGCATCACCAGCAGCCCTTGACATTACCAGCACTTTTGACCCCATCTCCTGCTCCCTGCACAACTGGTGGTCTCCTCTCCTTCACAGCTTCATACACCAGAAGAACACAGACAAGTATATAGTACATACAAGTGTCACATCTCTTCTGGCCTACAGCAGCTAATGTTCATTTTGGTCTTTGGTTGGAGCCTGGTAAGTTGCTTTTTAAGGATAACATTAGCATTCCAGTCCTATCATAATTGCCTTATTCCTAGTTTATAGATGGTACGTTCATAAGAGTTTGTTTCTAAATGTAAGCATTATCAAATTAGTCACAGCCCCCAAATAAATTTTATTAAAATTTTTATCTGGTGCTTTAGACTGTTCTGTTATCTCTGATGATCAAGATCAATTTATGTGTTTGTAACATACATACATGAAAACATATGAAACTTCCCTGATGTTCACTAGAGATGTAAGCAATCCAGGTTTCTCTCCGCATTTCTGGCATGAATGGTGATGTATAAGAATCAAACATTTGCTTTTCAAGAATATGCTTTGTTATAAAACAGTTGTCAAGCATTTCATTTATTAAGTTAAAATTCTAATGAATAACAAACATGAAAGGGGAGGAACACTGGTTAATTAAGTTTGCCTTGAGTTGAATTGAAAAAAATGCATATTTGTGGAAAATATTTTTAATTATTTGCCTTGATCTATAATCATGTATAGGTAGTATTTGGAAAGGGAAGAAACAGTATTTTTTAATAATTTTTATAAAATAACAATTTACACTTTAATTGCAGGTCTCCAGAGCTCCACAAATAGTAATTACTCATAATGAAAGAAAAGGTGATTCTAAAAATACTGTATAGCAGAAGTGGAATAAAAAAAAAATTTTTTTTTGAAAGCTTAAATAGGATTTTTTTCTACAAACATTTGCAGTATTCCACACTGTGGCACTCCGTAACACTTTTATCACTGGTTTCATTTTCCTTATGGGGCTTGTGAACTTTCTAGGCAACCACTGCACAGTGGGCATGCTTAGGTTTTAAAAGCTTTAGGAAGCCAATGGACCACTTAATAGAAACAGCAGGAGACAGCAACACGCCTCTATGAGGGCAGTAGATGTCAAAGGACCATCACCACAATAAAGCTCAAATACTACTTAGAAGTACCTATTAAGAGCCATCTTGAAGCATTGAGGAATGTTTAATCTTCACCAGCAGTCACCCGTGAAGCACTAACAGCCACCTTCATACTGGTCATCAAAATATTAGTTAAATTGTACCCAGGGATTTGAAACTTCCCTTGGAAGATGAGCTATCTGCTTGCAGTGGGTTTACGTGGTAAGGTTTTGGTAGGGGGGGGCTGCAGGGGTGGCTTCTGGAAGAATACAGAAGCTGCTCCATGTTAGATAAGGGCCCTGCTGCTGGCCAGAGCTGAGCCAATAAGCAATGTTGTTTGTGCCTCTGGGAGAGTGTATTTAAGAAAAGGGGAAAAAAACTGCTGCTCAACAGTATCTGGGAGAGAGAGAGAGGAGTGAGAAGCAGCCCTGCAGACACCAAGGTCGGTGAAGAAGGAGAGGGAGGAGGTTCTTCAGGCACCAGAGCACAAGTTCCCCTGTGGCCTGTGAAAAGGCCCCTGGTGGAGCAGGCTGTCCCCCTGCAGCCCATGGGTCCCACACGGAGCAGATCTCCACGCTGCAGCCCGTGGAGGAGCCCCCGGTGGAGCAGGTGGATGTGGCCTGGAGGAGGCTGCGGCCCATGGAGAGCCCCCGCAGGAGCAGGCCCCGGGCCGGAGCTGCAGCCCGTGGAGAGGAGCCCCCGCAGGAGCAGGGGTCTGGGGGGAGCTGCCGCCCGTGGGGGACCCGTGCTGGAGCAGTTTGCTCCTGGGGGATGGACCCCGTGGTACGGAGCCGTGTGGGAGCAGTTCTGGAAGAGCTGCTGCCTGTGGGCAGCCCCTGCAGGCTCATTTTGGGAAGGACGGCATCCCGTGGGAGGGACCCCACGTGGAGCAGGAGCAGAGAGTGACTGTGAAGGAGTGGCAGAGATGAAGCATTAGGGACCGACCACAGCTCCCATTCCCCTGTGTTGCTTGGGGGGCGGAGGTAGAAGAGGGTGGATGGGGGGAATGTGGTTTTAGTTTGCTTTTGGTTTCTCACTGTTGTGGTCTGCTAATCATAGGCAAAAATCATACTAATTTTCTTGTATTGAGTCTGTTTTGCCCATCACAATAATTGTTGAGCAATCTCCCCATCCTTATCCCAACCCTTGAGCCCTTTTCATCATATTTTCTCCCCTTTCCCTTTGAGGAGGGGGAGTGATAGATCGACTGTGGTGAAGCTCGGCTGCCCACCCAATTAAAACCACCACAGTGCTCGAGAGCAAAACTTTGAGTTGTTTTAACAGCTCCAGTGCATTTCATGAAACTGAAGACATCTCTGTCTTTTTGCTTGTCAGAGAACTTGAGCAGCAGTATAACTCAACATTGTAAAACAAATGTCATCTCTGGCTTGCTGCAGTGAAGGGAGCTCTGCAATTTTCACCCCAGAGCAAGCAGAGCTCAAAAGTACAGCAGGAGCTCCAGGTTCAGAGGGTGCCAGCCGCACTGAGTTTTGAAACTCCTGCTGGTAAAATAATTCAGGAGTTTCACTGATACCATTTCTGGAGCTAGGTGGACATTGGTTTTCCCAGGCTTAATCAGAACAAGGTTTTGATTGTACACGCGCACACACACACAGACACACACACACAGACACACACACACACACATACACACACTGCAGTACTTCATTTAAAAAAAAAAAAAAAACAGGTAGGTGTCTAGCTGCGTATTACTGCTCTTGTTGTCTAATGCCCTGAACATAAGGCTGAGGATCAGGAGCACTGCAGTATGTATAGTATACGTATTGCACTGTCTTGGGTTTGTAGTACTACCAGTCTCGTCTCTACAGGGAGCAGCAGCTTACGGCTACATACACTTCTTAAGGCTCCATCAGCTGTTGAAAATCAACCACTGTGTTCCTGCAGCCTTTCATCACAGCAGCAATCAAAGGCTGTGGCTCATGTTGGAAGTTGTTGGGATCTGAACCTGCCTAGCATGATCACAGCTGCCAGGCTTACAGAGGGGACTCATCTGCCTTGTCCTTTTAAATGCTCCTAATGCCATGCCAGCCTCTTTGTGCTGTTTGCAGGAGTCTGAGGATCAGTCCTGAATCTGCACCAGTCATCACTGTGATGGGCAACTTTGTTCTGTCATTTTTCTGATTCCTGCCTCCTCTCTTTGAAGAGCCTTGTGCCCCAGGAAACTCCGTCATGAGCTGTGATTCTGGGTATTTTTTTCTCTGGTTCCTTTGAGGATGAAAAGGAGCTCTGCATGGGAGGGTTACTTTGCCTTTCCCATATTATTCATCTGCTGAAAGGTTTGCCACATTCAGTTTATGTCTAATTACTTCTCTGTCATTCCAATTAGTCACCGCATGTAATGTCAGAAGCTGAAGGATCTTTGCTGGGAATGACAAAGCCTATCTGGTTTAGTTATCTTTTGTATGAGATGTCTGGTATTGGGCTGTTATATTATCAATTACAATCTACATCAATGCCTTGTATCTTTCTGACCCATTAAGGTAGACATTTTATAGTGCCAATCAAGCACAGACCCAGATCTACCCTTGAGTACTTCTCAGCAATGCTGATGTCTTTGCTCTGAACACTGGCACTTTTTACACCTTTTGTAAACTTATGAGTCTTTCTTGTATGTCCAGTATGACTTTTTGCTATCATCAGTATAGCTGAGTCCACCATTTCCTATAGTTTACTCCTAACTGATTTTTTTTTCTTTTTGAAGGAATACACCCTGTATGAGAGGTGTGTTAATGACATCCAGGACAGGTATTGCCATATTTCTGTTCTTGCTTACTGGGGGACGGGCTGATATCGACAGTTTAATAACATGGATAGCTCAGCTCATATCTTCTGCATTATTTCATGTCAAGATTGAATCTCTGGGATTATTAGATAGCAAACAATTGTGTCCTTAGTAAATGGGTTAGTTACCCAATGTCTTGTAAACAACACTGTTGGATTTTGTTTTGTTTTGTTTTGGTCATATTATGTTGCCTTCATAAGAATTATCTTCATACCAATAGCTCAAATGTCCCAACATACTATAGTTCAACCAAGGGTTTCTTGATAATGTTGCACAGCTTAGTTTTGTAGTACCTATTCTGGATCTCCTGAAGAGAGACTTTTTCCTAGTTATATAGGAGAAGTAGGAATGCAACAACAGGTGCATGACCAAGGTGGGTTGGGGTGGGGGGACAAAACAAACAAACAAACAAACAAAACCTTAAATGGTATATTGACAAAAGTGAAAATTAAGACCAATAAAATATATTTCAGTATTCCAATATTTTAGGAAAATTGTCAGATTTTGGTCTCTAGGTAGCTGACAAGACCTGGTTTAAACAGAGATGGATTAGGAAATTCTCACCCCTCTACCACACTCTCTGACATGAGTTTTTTCTTAATCTTTACCAGGTATGTAAAAACCTGGTAATATTTGCCTATCTGATAATATTTAAAAGTAAGATATCTATGTCAAAAATCTAATCCTGCAGGGCAAAAGTAGAAAAGTTCCTTCAGTTCTTGGGTCTTCCAGCATCAGATCTCCAGCTATCCATCAGCCTTTCCAAAACATTTAGATATGTCTTTGCTGTCCCTATCTTCTAGAGATAGTGTATGATTGATGTGTAATGTTATCCTTCTTTACCTGCTCTTTTTTTTCTCTGAAACACTTCAGATCTCTTTGTCTCTGTATTCTGATCACAACCATAATTCTCATTTACCAGAAGCTATATTTGTTCCTTTTCGGTACTCACTTGCTTTCTATTAATGTGTCGATATGTCTGTACTGAGATAGGTAGAATAACATAATGACTAGTTACTCCTGGTCAGCGTATGTATCCTTTCAATCCCATAGTGAATGGTTAGTAAATGTACTCAGAAAGAAGGCACATGATAATCCACTCGTGGCATACTTTCCAGCAAAAAACATAGGAACCTCCTGGGCCAAAGGTTAGGACAGGATCCCTCTCTTCTACAGTCTCCAGCATTGTAGACCAGCTCCACTCCCCATCACTTGGTCTAAGACCAGGGATAATACCCTTAGGCCCATTCCTGTAGCAGAGTGAAAACATCCTGTAGTGCTGTGATCTGCATGGCACCAATGTAGCATACCTACTCTACTTCATTTGTATACTAATCAATGTTTTCCTATCAGTGTAAGTTTTTTGTCATTCTTGGGTCCTTCACAGAGCAACCTTCTCTACTTTTATGTGAAACTTCAAAGGAATAGGTTACACTTAATAAATAAATAAATAAATAAATAAATAAAATAGCAAAAACAAACAAGAGATGCAAAGGCAATCTCTCACCAGCAGAGCAATTGCCTGTCTCCAAGCAACAACTGCCCTGGAAAGATTCCCCACAGTTCTACTGTTGAGCAAGATATTCTAGGGTATGGAATACCCCTTTGGTCAACTAAGTTCAGCTGTACCCACTGTGCTCACCCCCAGCCTGCTCTCTTGGAGGCAGAGTGAGAAACAAAGAAAGCCTTGAGGCTGTGCAAGCACTGTTCAGCAGTCAGTGGTTACCAGCTGCTATTCAGTCACGAACCTAAAATAAAGCATCCTACAGGCTGCTGTGAAGGAAATTAACTCAATCCCAGCCAGACTCAGAACAGTTCCAAAAGCATAACTGCTTATGTTTCAATTGTCTTCTTTTATCACCATTGTTTATATTGTCTATCTGTTGTTCTTTCCTCCCTGTAGTCTCTCTCTCTCTGAGCTGCTATATTGTTGGTGATTTTTCTCTCCTTTACCTCTTTATGTGAATTAAAACTAGAAAGAAAGAAAGAAAGACCCAGGGAAACTGTTTGAGTCCCTCTTTCAAGCACTATCATTATTCCCAAAATTGAAATTCATTTTCTCAGGTATTTAACAAAATCCTGAATCCAAAGATGTTACATAAATCTTTAAAGTTAAATAAAATATATTTTTAGTATTACTAATACCTCCCTTGTTTTTTGTAACTATAAAATAAATTTTGACAAATAAACTTTAACAAAACTTTTCACTTTATATTTTGTCTCGTGATGTTCAAGAAAAAAAAAAACTTCACTGTGAAACACTAAGCAAAGGAAAAACTGAAACAGGTATTCTCCCATTCTTAGTAACATAAATAAAATGGCTTGGAAAATAATATATTTTAAAAGTTTGCAGAAGAAGGAAATCAATGACTGCATTTTTGCAGTCATTTCACACATGTTGAAACAACATGTTTCAGCACAAGTATTAAAATATATATATATATTTCTCAATATAAACAGTAAACTAATGAAAAATTGCAACCAAATCCATACGTGTTGGACGATTCACATGTACAAAACTCTACAGTGTTGAAATAGTAGGCTGGATCTCATTTCATGGGTAAGCCACTGTTACTTTGTTACTTTTTCACCTTAACACTTACAGCTGTTGACAGATGGTAGAAGATGCACTGCTTTATCAATAAGAATAAGAATAAGAATAAGAATAAGAATAAGAATAAGAATGTAGATTTGCAAGGGTCTTCTTGCAGTAGCACAGCTCAGAAAGGTGTGTTTTGATGCACGTCACAGCTGCTGAAGCTGTGCCCTTGCTACAGCAGCCAGAAGCACAGGGGGAGCCACTAGAATTCTGGTCCCAACTGATTGTACAAGCCATGCATGGTGCTCACTCATCTCTTCCCTCCTCAGTAGGTTGTGATGCTTGTGTCCAGGTGTCTCTGGATACAGACAGTTTCCTAGTTTCTTATTGACCACATTTAAAGTCTGGGTACTCTGCTGTGATTTCATCAGTACCTTCGGTCACTGGCATTTTCCTGGTGGTATGCAGAGGTCGAGAACCTTTGCTATTTTGTTAGGTCCATCAAGCAGCCTTTGACACTGGTTATGAAAACATCAACAAGTTACCATGGGATTTCAGACTACCTACCCTGTGTTAACTTCTCACATGCAGGCTCTTACCCCTTGTAACCTTGATGTAGCTTACTTTTAGTTCACCAGGGATTAAGTTAGCTCACGTTGGCACAACAAAGGCATAACAACTTGAGCACAAAGGATTCTCACCCTGCTGCTGCACCATGTACTCAAAAAAAAAACCAACAAAAAAAAACCTGAGACAGTTTTTACTGCTAGAAAAATGTTAAACTGCCTGCATGTACTGTCAGGAGAAACACGGTGACAAACCATTCTGACCAAAGGAATTTAAATCTCCAAAATCTGCAGAAATTATAGTTTTATCATTGATCATTTGCATCCAGTAAATGCAGTCAGTGGTCTGCTAAGAGGTTTCCTCTTTCTGTGAACATCTTCCAGTATTTTAATACTCTACATATATCTAGTAGTACCAGTATTGAAGGATACACTAACCCTTAGAAACAGATTATCTCAGCTACCAAAAACAAAAATCATGGCTCCTTTTGTATGTCAACAATCCTCAGTACCAGTTTGAAGGAGACAGTAAACATAGTTTATTTAAACTATGTTTAAAAAATGTTTTAAAAAAACCTATGTTTAAACTATGTTTTAAACACTATGTTTTAAAATCCTATACTCTTATGTGACTCAGTCATTTTTAGCAGATTTTTCATGTTGCCTTTTCCCGCACCATTTCTTGTTTTATAATATAGGGAGTCCCTCACTGTCACCAAAGGAGAATACATTGTTTATTCTTTCTACAGCACCAAATGAGTGCACCACAACAGAGCGAATGCTCCGCCTGTTAGCTAGAAGTGCCATCCAATTCAACAGCACTTGCAAACAGTGCACAGGAAAAGAATTAGCAATTTGGCTCACCAGAATATCTCTCTGTGGCAACAGAAAGTCAGACATGCAGAATTTTACGTGGTGTGCATTGACCTGTGGGATTAGAAATTTCATATGGCTATTGAAGGTATTAATTTAGTCAAACCTTTCTCTGTCAAAGGGTATTGCAACAGTCTTCTTCACTTTTCTGCTCTGCAGCTTGTGAGCAGAATGCTTTCAGTGATGGGGTGCCCCTTTGAAAATCCAAATGAACCTCAGAGTGCCAAGAATGACATCTGCTGAATGTAATGGGAAGAAGAGAAAAAATATATATATATACATCAGACCAACATTTGGATTTCTTTTCCATTGCAGGTGGAAGGAAATGGGACAAAAAAAGCTAATTAATATGATTAATAATCCACTTTGTCAAAAAGAAAAAGAAAAAAAATGCAGATTGCTGACTGCTCTAGATTGCAGCCTCTATTTATACCACTGAATACTTTCATCTCTTAAGATACTGTTTAAATGAGCAGTAGATGCATCCTGTACTAGCCAACTGTAATGTCAAGTTACTTGTGTCCCAGGATGTGCTGTGTGGATTTACACCAACTATGCCCTAAAATAAAGAAACCCAGTCCCAGACTTCCCAAATTTCAGGGCCTGACTTAAAGACCAAAATCTAGAATATGCTGACCGTCTGTTTTCTGGATTCAGTTGCCTAACTGTTCCGGGTTAACAATTCTCAAGTAATATCTCAAGTTATGTAATGAATTATACCCATGCCAAGCCAGAAAGACAGGCTGGTACAAAGGATTGCTAATAGGGCCTGAAATCTTTTGTATCTGATTTGTTTGTTTGTTTTAGTTTTGTTGTTTGATTGATTGTTTTTTTAAACAAGAGCAGGTATATGATCTCAAGCTAGCTGCTGGTTTTCAGAAACCTGCCTACCATCAGCACCAATTAGCATCTTTGTTACCAATCTTAATATGAAGTCCACAAAGTACTTAGCTATAGATCCCAAAGCATGCTTCCACGTCTGCACCAAAAAGCAGGCTAGGAAACTTTTGCAGAAAAAAAAGTCTATTTACTTTGCCCATTAAATATTTGTGCTGAAGAAGATTTCAGCAACCTGACTTCATGGTGTGGAACTTTCACATATGTTAAATTCAGACGGAAAAAAATATGCGGTGAAAGGGTCCTTCTGTAGTCTGTCTTCATTTGGGAGTCTCCAGAAGAGGCATGTAATCAAATTTTCCACAGAGGAAATGAAGTTCACCAAAATATTATCTGAGACTTTGTACACTGTCTCCAAAATGTCATGTGCATCATCACTAAGATTTTTATCCATATGTATTTATACCATAACAAAAATTCTCTTTTTGCTTTCATTTAACGTTTTTTTTGGGGGGGAGGGGGGGGTATATTGATTTGGAAAGATTTTTTAAAGGCATGAATAAAGACAAAGTATCCAAGCTTGTTTAAATGTGCTTTGTTTCCACTTTTCCAATACGCTAAATTGATATGGAGTGGCTTAAGCATAATCTCTTACTAGTTCAAAGGCTTTTGTGGCATGCGTTTTAAATGCAGTACTTTGAGGTAATATTTTTATATATTCATTTTTAATATATTAAGTTTTTCAACTTAGATCATGAAGTTGTGTGGCTCAACATTGTCTGAGCACTTACTGTGCAAAGAAATTTGACTTTTCATTTTGCTTAACTAGTATATGGACATATCACATCACCTGACTAAACTCAAATGCATATTTCCATTTTGAGGTCTCCTCTTAAGCTGCATTTAATATATTTACTTCCCTGGATCTTGTTATTTCCCTTCTCATTTTTGCTATTTCTGTAATGTATTTAGGAAGTCTTTATTTTCTTTAAAATAATCATTTATCTCTTGAGAATATAAGATCAGGGTTTGACTTGTGATGCCAATAAAACCAAAGGCCTTAAATGAACTTCACCTGGCTAAATGTAGATATTTGCAGTTGAGTCACCTGATTTATCTTACTATAGATGTTGCTTTAATTGTTGGTATATATAATGGTATGAATAACTCTAGTCTGAAATTTATGAGTGTTTCTAATCATCAAAGAAGTAATATGTAAGAGTGCCATCCAAATGGAAACATACTAAGTTTCATGATACGGCTACAAAAAGTTGTGAAAAGGATTGTACAAAGTTTTATCTGTTGTAGCAAGGGCTAGACTCTACAGCCCAGCAATTCTCACCCATGTGATACCTCTTTGCTCTAGTATAGCCCTGTATTCCTAGGCTTTTACCTTTCAAGTCCATGAAGTTTTAAAATTCAAGCAAATTACTTTTTTAGTTGTTTACTCAAAGACTATTTTGTAAGTTCTGACTAGATATAAATGTAAAGAAACATATTAGCCATAAATTAATTACTTGATTCATGCAAATTACTGTGCTGAGAAAGGGAGGATCCAGACTGGAAATAAGGTCAAAAGTCCACAGGGTTTAGGATCCAAAGCTGACTTCTCATTAAGTCACATAACAAACCAAATTCCACAGAAGTATGGATTACTGTTTTTTCAGCTATCCAGATATTAAAAATTATTTTTTGCAGTGTTTTAATTTCCCATGCCACAATGATTATAACCAAACATCTTCAATGTACATGGTGTTAACAGCAAAGTAGCATTATCCCTTGTCCTCAAAGGGATAGAACAGTCTTCTTGTCTCTGGTTGGAAGTCAACATTTATTTCTTACTCCACTGGTAAACAGGAGCCATCTGATTAAGATCCTGGCTACAAAAGCTGCTAGTGCTAGTATATCTTCACTTACATTTATACAGACACCACAGTCAGGTCCGGAGTCATCCAAATCCATGCTCAGGAATTTATTCTTCATATTACCACCGTTGTTGCTGCAGGCACATCTTCTTGTGGCCTTCTAAATAACTATATGTTAAGTACACAGGCAGGCTGCTCTATACTTACTCAAATTGCTCAGACACCTAATTCATTTAATTGACATGATTTGCATGACACAAGGAAGCCATAATCTCTGCAATCCCTTTTGATCACTCAAATGTTCCTAAGAAGTGCCAAGGATTAGATTCCTTCTCAGTCTTCCTGATTATGAGTATTAATGCTCACACAGAAACTCTATTCCCACTACACTGCAGTAGAAATAAGCTTTTTCTAAATGAATGTATTAGTTCCCACCAGATATTTACTCATAAACAGTCCCTGATTCAAGAACATCTTTGAAGCTGACTTTTCAAAAGATGCAGCACATGAAGATCCAGAGTATTTCCTAGTACAAGTAGAACTACAAAATTTGAATCACAAATTATGTCCTTACAAGGATGTAATACTTCTGTTGAAGTATATTTTAATGTGGAACTTGCCCATGATTTGATATAAGGCATCTATATAAACCCTCACCGAAGCTATCATAACCCTTACTTGGAAGGAAGGCTAAATGGTAGATCAAAAGAACAAAGAATAAGTTAATGGAAGTGTTTACATGGGCTGATGCCTGTGACAAAAAAGAGACTTGTCCTGAAAGGCCAGATAATAGGAAGCTGCTTTTTTTTTTCAGAACTGCTAGCTTGCAGTTCTCCTGGGAGCCAGCTGCACAGTGAGAATCAGCATCTTCATTAAAAAAAAAAAAAAAAAAAAAAAAAAAAAAAGCAACACTAATAATAGATATCATTAGAACCATAGAATATCCAGGTTGGGAGGGACCCACAAGAATCATCAAGTCCAACTCCTGGGTCCCCAAAGGGCAACTCAAAAATATGTATTAGGTCATGTGTTTGAGAGTGTTGTCCAAATGCTTCTTGAACTCCGGCAGGCTCAGTGCTGTGACCACTTCCCTGGGGAGCCTGTCCCAGTGCCCGACCACCCTCTGGGTGCAGAACTTTTTCCTAACACCCAGCCTGACCCTCCCCTGTCACGGCTTCAAGATGTTCCCTTGGGTCCTGTCTCTGGTCACCAGACAACAGAGATCAGTGCCTGGCCCTCCGCTCCCCACCAGGAGGAAGCTGTAGACTGCAATGAGGTCTTCCCTCAGCCTTCTCTTCTCCAGCCTGAACAAAGCAAGTGACTTCAGCCACTCTTCATATGTCTCCCCCTCCAAACCCTTCAACATTTTAGTTGCCCTCCTTTGGACACTCTCCAACAGTTTATCCTTCTTAACTGTGGTGCCCAGAACTGCACGTAGTGCTCGTGGTGAGGCCGCGCCAGCGCAGAGCAGAGCAGGACAATGTCTTCCTTCAGCTGGCTAGCAGTGCCATGCTTGATGCACCCCAGGATACAGTTGGCCCTCCTGGCCACCAAGGCACTCTGCTGGCTCATGTTCAGATGGCTGTCAATCAAAACCCCCAGATCCCTTTCTCCATCATCTCGTCCCCTGGTCCATACATATATCCAGGGTTGCCCCTTCCCAGCTGCAGAATCCAGTACTTGCTGTTGTTAAATTTCATATTGTTGGTGAGTGCCCAGCTCTCTAATTTGTCCAGATCTCTCTTCAAGGCCTCACCACACTTGGCAGAGTCAACAGCTTTACCTAATTTGGTATCGGTGAACTTGCCCAAAAAACCTTCAAGTCCTTCATCCAAACCATTTATGTAAACATTGAAGAGGACTGGTCCTGAAATGGAGCTCTGGGAAACCCCACAATTGACAGGTCACCAGCCTGACATAAACCCATTTACGCGAATCTTCTGGGCCCAACCCATCAGCCAATAAATTAATCTGAAGTCTAGAGACTTTTGCTGACCTCAATAAATTCACCATTCAGTGGTGACTGACATCAGTCTAGACAGTATCAGAAGGGAAGCAAGAGACCTTGAAGCACTGTACATTTTCCACATTCATTGCCATCTATGCTTATTATCTCCATATACTGCTTAGTTTCTAGTTACTGCCTTTGGAGGCAGCAGGGACCAGTCACCTCTTCACACTGCTTCTGTAAAACCTCTATTTTCCACAGTCATTTGGACTGCTGAACAATTATCGTAATGCTTTTATAGGTAGGTTTGTACTGTGGCTTGGAGCATTAGCACATTGATTCAGATAAACCAAATAATTTGTTTAAAAGCTCATATGTGTCTGTTCCATGCTAAAATAGCACAATCTAAAGCCAAAGGAATAAGGAATTCAGGAAAATAAGTAGAGATGCAGCATGTCAGTGGTAACTGGTGACTCACACCATCATGGAGAGCAAGCATCCTGTGTGCAAAAGTGGAAGGGTAGCAGGAGAAGAAACCTGACTGATCACAGAGAGTCTTTCACACAGACATTCAAAAGCTATTTTTCTCCAACAATATCAGTATATGATTGAGGAATAAATTAGGCTATAACTTTATTTTTTTGAGAAAATTGAAAAATTAATGAATTTCTATAGTTTAATGAGCACACAGAAGCCATGTCAATCAAGTGTGATGCAGTTCATAAGACTGAGCAAGCACACACTATATGATCCCAGAGGCACCAGGCTGAATGTGTTTTCTTTCCATGCATTTTATGGTGCCTGCAATTATCATAGAGAATTTTATTTTTTCAGCTATTCCTAGTGAGAAGCTAGAATTCTGGTTTTCATAAAGTTACTTTTGATTACAAAAGGTTTTCTGCTGCAGAGTCATTTTTCACCTCATGCTGAAACTGGAAAGCAATATCTTGAAATCTCCACTGGAAACCCCAGACACTTTCTGACCCATGCACTGGCCACACACCGACCAGCACCATGAGTTTGGCTTTCCAGTGGCTCTGCCCAAAAGGCAGAGCAACTCTTACAGAAGAAGCAGTGTTTTGAGGTGGCTGAAGGATTGTTGTGCTGAGGGAAGTGTGGTGGTGTTTGTGAGGGAAGGTGCAAGGAAAGGAATATCCACTAAATCGTGGAACTAGAAGACAGAAGAAGCGTAAGAAGAAATGATTTATCCTGTCCCTTTATAACTTGATCTGTAGCATGATAGCCCTGCTGACACGTAAATCTTGCCCACCAGCACAGAGTGGGATAACTGTTTTCCTTCATGCTCCAATGATGGTTGGACCAGGTGACTGAGAATCAGGGACTTATGTTCCTCAGGAACTTAGCAACACCTGCCTGGAGACTGCACCTCAGTGTGGATATCTTCAGAGCTAAAGCATGGTAGCAAAGGACACTTCGTTAGAAAAGGGCAGGACCATTACAGTGATGGTGGAAGGATACTTCAGTTAATTACAAAGCTGCATGGGCACCGATGCCCACAGTGATTTCAGTTCATTATCCACAGCTTTTAACTTAATGAAGCATTTCCCTATACTTAGCTACTGTGGGCATGCCAAACATTTACTAGCTGATACCAGATCAAAACTGCAGCGAGCAACTGATCCCTGTGCAGCATATCTGCAGCTTCAGCTTTGACATTTTGCAGTTTTTAAGATAGCAACCAGCCAAGTATGAATGGCTCCTGCCTCAGAGATTACAGCCAGCCATGCAGAATATCAGCAAGCATGTTGTAAGCAATGATTACTCCCTTGTACGATCCATTTATTCTCAGCGAGACAGAAATCAGGAAAGATGGTGTTTGCATGGGGCAGATTCAGCAAACCTATCACAGCAGCTTGGCAGAGTCGTGGCTTGCTTGTGTCAAGTCTTCTTCCCTCAGGCTGAGAAGCTGGTTTGGCAGCGACGTTCAGACAAACTCACACATAGCTGATTAATAAACTACCTTGCTGAAAATGGCAGCTCCACTGCAAAATCTCATGTCCACGTATAATCCCACCCTACAGAAAGAAAGTTAATTTAGGAGAACTGGTCTCCACTCATACATGGCTTTGGATCCCCAGGGCCCAACTGCTTGCTGAGACTGGCTGGCAAAGTACAGAGGCACAAAATAGTATACGCTTTTCAAAAGTATCAAGGGGTAAAGAAGAACTAAATGCATTCAGGTGCATCAAACCCATAGAAACTAATCAGTTAAACTACTTCTGAAGGAAAGAAACCTATTTCGATTCCATGTTCAGCATCTAGAGAATCCACCCTCACCTTGTTCCCTTCTACATGCAATGCACCTGCATGTCTATAAAAGTAGTTATTCCCCTGCAGATGCATCTACACTTCTCTAGACACACCATAATACTTAGAATCTTGATACACTGCAACGCATCTGCAGCAACCCTTCAGATTCAGCAAGTTTAAAGATTTCTTTCTTTGTACAAGAGCAGTGGCCAAGGCATTTTACAAAACAAATAATAACAGGAAACTTGCAAAATTCCCCAAGTGAAACCAGAAAATCCTCAATAGCTTTTTATGCATTACTACTAATACAAACGTAAAAGCTCTTCCAAATTATTGCCTTTCATTTAGAAACTAAACAAGATAGAAACTTATTACAAAAAACAAGCAATCAATCAGTCAAACAACAACAACAACAAAGTTTTCTGTTTTCTGTTGCAGCAACAGTTCTGCCGCTGTGTTGGACAGACAGGAGAAACCTGCACTACCAAACACAGTAAACAAAAGCTTTTCAACTTATATCATTTTAATTCTATCACTGTTGTGTTTTGGGGTCCATTTGCTGAATTAAAGCCACACCAGAGCTGTAGTTTAAGCCAATCCAGTCTCAAAACTTCATGCCACTTTACTGCGCTAATTTAGTACTACACTTGCTAGAAGTCACCATGAGTTGGATGAGTCACTTCAAATACAATGCTTTACAATAAAACTTAATTTATAGGTACTTACAGTTCTGTTTTGCTGGTGTTTTCTTGGGTACAATGGATTAATTGGTACTTCAAAAGTCAAAAGTGACTTCAACAAAAAAAAAAAAAGTTTGATTCACTGCTGGGCTTTTTAGATACCTTATGTTCAACATTGACTTTTTAAACTAAGTTCTTGGGAAGACTCAGTTTGAGTCCTTAAAACATTATTTTACTTTCTTGAAATTGAAAAGAAAATGACTGTTCCTTTGGTTTAATCTTAACTGTTAGCATCCAGATTTTTTTAATACTTTTCTGTCCAACTAACACAGCATTCCTGTGCCAACAAGGTCTTTTGGAGAACAATCTAATGTGCCCATTACAACACCAGCCTCCAAGTTCATCACTCTACACAAGATGGTTTGGGCTAAGTTTTGCACAGCCCACACATAGCTTGCTGGGACGGTTATTTACTAATTCATAAAGGAAGCTGAACTTAGCCCTTTGGCAATGTCAAGTAAACAAGATGTGGCACTCCCCCAAAAAATTTTGACTGAGACCCTTTTCATGTGAACTAAGAGACTTACAGCTAATTTTGATGAAAAATCTTAACGGTCACACTGCAAACACTAAAAAGTAGGAGGTATACTATTTCGCTAGTATGTCTAAATTACTTCCCCAATTCTCCCCATGAATATATAGCAAATTTTACCAAACATTGCTTGTTAATAGATAATGAGAGAGCCATTACTATTTCTGCCTGGTACTGCTTGGAAGCACCTTGACAGCTCCAAGGCTTGTAAGGTTCACTTGCCACATCATGATTGTTCCTCTAAAACTGGAAGAAGGGCTACCAATTTGTTCATTATTCCTTCCTTTCATTTGCAGCTTTGCAAGTATTTTGAGCTTGAATATCAGGGTAACATTTGCCCAACTAAGCAGGCTAAGGATCATCTCAAGAATGGCGTCTTCTGTGAGTGATGCATGTCATTTTGCTGTAGGAAGTGTTATTCACTTACTTGAATACATCAGCTCTACTCAGATCTGTCCCAGACTGCTAAAAGAGTGAAATACAGAGAAGTAAAACTTACATGCTTGTTTATGGGGTTGTTTAGAGTTATAAGGAATCTACTCAAATTTTTGTTTTATTACCAGAAGCATAGAAGAAAAATCTCATTATCAGCACAAATAATAGAAGGGAGTTAGAGAAGTAGATTTTTTATTAAGAGCAAAAATAGAAAATGTTTGTCAATTTTCAGCCCATAACAAGATCTAAAAAGTTCAGACAAATCTATGTAGGCTACAGGACAGAAAATAAAGACTTGTTGATAAAAATCTTCTAAAAATAAATTTCTCATCTGACTATCAACTAAAATACAGTGCTAGCAAAACAGTAAAATGGCGGGATGGGGGTGGGGGGAATAAAGCATATAGAATGATAGTAACAAAAACAAAAAGAAAGAAAGGCACATATAGCTTGGTAGTTCTTTATCTAGCTTTCTAAATAAACGATGTCTGTATAGTCATAACTCCTGCCTGATATTAGCTGATTGACCACTCTTTTCTGCTGCTATAAATTCTGAATTATTAACAATTTCATGTATATTTCAAAACACGAGAAAGAGATTTCCAATATTAGTGACTTCACACAAATTCTGTGAAAAGCAGCACCTGGGTAGAAAAAAAAAAAAATAGTTCTTGTCTTACAGTGGAAAAGGGAGACAAGCAATGACATACACCTAGTGGTAGCTGATGGCCAGTTAGTTAACAAGTATTGGCTGGCTCATCAGCACACCTATTCCAACATCACCTGCAGCAAGTACTGGTTTTCCGTGGGGAAGGAATCACAGCTGTGATAGAAGCCTGCCATAGGGAAAGAAAACGCATGGGACATACATTGAAGAAATTGTGCTATACTATATTTTTCCTTTTATAAAGAAAATTGTAGACAAAATTCTTTTTTACTGTGGAAAATTACAAACACTCCATTTAAAAAAAAATGTTATGGAACAGTCATTTGTACATAAACTCAACATTTCCTTTCTTAAAACAAATAGAAATGTTTTAAACTGAAAATAACAACTTTCTGTCTAATAACAATTATTAACCATCACCATTATGCATACTGCTTCACTGCTCCCTTTTGCTTTACAAGAAAGCAGCTATTACTTTTAAGATTCTTCATAATTGTGTTACCAGCTTACCTAGAAGCTGCACTATGTTTTAGTTGGTCTGACTTGCAAAAATTAATAGATAAATAAATATTAAAATGAAGAGTGATAATGACCCTTAATGTGTTAAAGAAGACTGTTTGCTCTGCTAGCACACCTGCATAACGTGCCTCTCCTTTTCTCTCCAGCCCCCTCCTCCAGGCCAGCATACAGCCTTGCCCCTGCACTGCTCAGTGTTGACTGTTCCCTGATAAGCCCACTTCTGCCAGGCCATCTTGTTCCATGCTTCCTAAACAAACTGTGCTTCTTTGTTTAGAAAAAGTCAACATATTGGCTAAATCTACAGCAGTAAGGTAAATGTAAGTAAGAACAAGTACTGAGGCCAACTGGTACAAAGCTGGTGTCCAGGCTGTTAAACACTCTTGCCAACCAGGAAAGGGTTGCCACAGTCCCTTGGTCCAATCTCAGGAATTATTTAAAACAGTGCTAGTCAGCATGAGCTGAAATAATGTGGAGTTTATGGTTTTAACAACTTTATAACACAGACGAGTGAACTCCAGGCATCCCGGAATTTATTTGCATTGGCATGACTCTACTGGTTCTGGGATAGGAAAAAGCAGACCCAGGAGACTTGTGGACCATGAAGTATGAACTGAGAAGTGTTCTGGAAGTCCCTGAACCTGATGGGATGCTGGCAGGCAAGAAGCTTTTGGTAAAGCATGGAGAAATATGGCAGCCTTGTTTTTCAGCAGACATGAAAAGCTTGACCATTCCACAAACCAAATAGTAGGACTGCTTGGCCACAGCTATTTAACAAATTGTACCACAAACAACAGCTAATTAATGTTTATCGTTCTTAGGATAATAACTCATACAGAGAGAAAGTCTTCGTCTTAAGTAAGGATAGTACTTTTAATTGAGCATTTCTACAGTTCAAGGTCTGATTATAATAATTATATTAGTGTGCATTAAATAGCAATCAAATGAAATGTCAACATCTGCTTAGATGCAGAGGTTGTCATTAAAGTTTATTACAGATGCCTTGGAAATAATTAATATGTGTGGGGCATTCACGGTATCATTCTAGGTGTTACCAGTAATACCACCATACCTGAAAGGCTAAAAAAGTAATACCATTCAGTACTACCTTCCACTCTCTTGTGTTTTATTGCTTTAGCAGGATATACACTGATTTTTCAGTTTTGTTCTGTTTTGTTTTTAATAAAGCTCTTAGCCCACAATGTTAAAATATAGGAAAGAACAAGTCTGTCCAACAAAGAAGTTTAGGATTGACTTAACCATCTTAGTAGTAGGAGCCTATTACTCTAGTGACTAATGTTTAAATTTTTCTCTACATTGCAGTACAATCCACAGATGAAGATAAATTTTCCACAGAAATAACATTGTTTGCTGTATAACTGGATTTTGGGCCAATTTTTAGAATACCCATGTCTCAATATCTGCCGTAATAAAGCACATCTATGATGCATATTGCAAATGTGCTCTCATACTGTGAGCAATAAAATCTAAAGCTCACTGGCCTTATCTGTTATTCTTCTTTAACAGGGACTGTATAGATGTGTTACTCCATTCCCCTAGACAGAGGTTTATTTATTTCTGATTTAGCATTTCCCTTCATAAAAGTGTTTTGATTAATTGTGTAAAATCTCACTCTGTCAGGATGTATTGAACGTCTGAAAATAATTTTTGTTCGACCTAATGACTCTAAGCTTTTGTGTTGGAAAAAAAAAAATAAAACTCTAAGTAAGCATCTGCAACATTTATTGTTTATGGATTTTATAAGTGAAGGAGAAAGCCCAGCAGGAGAAAGCTCCACAAGGAGAAATCCCAGTTGACAGCCTTTACCCCAGCTCCCTGGTGATTCTGATCCTTACATCCAGTTTCTGGACTTGACTGAAGGTGACATACTTAGGCAAAGAACCGTGACTATACAGTTGCAATGTATAATGAAGCGAAAATGAAGTAGGCAAATTGTCCTCTGGTTGTTTTCTGCCTTACAAATATCCTTTTCTTTTCAGTGCACAAATTCTAAGCAAATTATGTAAGTGAACAATGCTATATGATTCTAAAATTGCACACAGCAATAGTCTTGTCACAATATGCTTTCAGCAAATATTGACACATTTAACCTTAAAAAAAAAAAAAAAAATTCCAGTTTTTGAAAAATAATGCTTGAGTATGCCAGTATTCTCGAAGCAGAACGCAGAAGGTACATGGGCATAGATGACTCAAAAATTTGGTCTCGAATATGCATAGAAAGGGCTTCCTACTATTTGTTCCGCTTTAAAAATTTATATTTCTTAAGCAAACCTCTGCCAGCAAATTTCTAAAATTTTAAAAGTTGTACATTTCTATATCAAGGTAGCCCTTCAGATGAAAACTGTAACCATGGAACCATGAGAACTCAGAGCAATATTTGAATCATAAGCTGAACCCTTTTTACACATGCATCACAACTTGTAAGGAAAACAGCAGGATTTAGATCTGTGGAGCTGTGGGAAGTAAAGAAGAGCCTATATTGCTATATTCTTTTACTTGGGTTGCTTCTGCTTCTACTACAAAGAAAAAAGAAAAGAAAAAAAAAAAAAAAAGCTATTTTCAGTCAAGACAGATCAAAGTACCTAGCCTATCAAACCTGCTGAAACCAGTTGCTAATAAAGATTAACAGATGATTTGAATACAGTTTCCAAATACCTGCACAGGTGTCCAACTTCAGAGACCATTCTAAAGAACTTTTGGGAGAAATAAAAATAACCCAAGAACCAATAACTAAAATTGAAGTTTGAAATAAAAATAAATTGCAAATATAATCCAGCTCTTTAGTAGTGACTGTAAGGAATCATTGGAACACAAGGGAAGTGGTTTATTAGTCATCAGCTTTAAATTGGATGTCCTTCTGAAAGATGTGCTGTATTTCAGTCACAAATTATTGAAGCTGATAGTTTTCAATTACATAATGATGAAAATAATAGTCTTCTCTGCAGGAATTACTGAGTAAAATTTGATAACTTACATTATGCAAATATTTAGATCATTTAGAATAGATTGATAATAGTCTTTTCTAAATTTGAATTTTAGTATTCTATCTTCTGATTGGGTCAGGATTTTACCCATAGGAAGCTGAATCGCTGAAGCAGACACTAATATCATTTTTACATTGTGTTGTTATCATATCACACTTTCATGCTTAGTTAGCTTGCTTGGAGTACTCTTTTAACCTAAAAAGCTAAGCACCCAACTTTTCATAGAATCATAGAATCACAGAATGATTTGGGTTGGAAGGGACCTTAAAGATCACACATTCCAAGCCCCCTGTCATGGACAGGGACCCCTCCCACTAGTCCAGGTTGCTCAAAGCCCCATCCAGCCCAGCCTTGAACACCTCCAGAGACGGGCCATCCACAGCTTCTCTGGGCAACCTCTTCTAGTGCCTCACCACCCTCTGTGCCTCTCACCATGCTTATATCTTACCTAAACCTACCCTTTTTTAGTCTAAAGCCATTTCCACTTGTCCTATCACTCCACAAAGAGTCCCTTCCCAGCTCTCCTGCAGCCCCCTTTAGGCACTGGAAAGCCACTGTAGGGTCTCCCTGGGGCTTCTCTTTTCCAGGCTGAACAACCCCAACTCCCTCAGCCTGTCTTCACAGGGGGAGTGCTCCAGCCCCTTGTTCATCCTTGTAGTCCTCCTCTGGACTCTTCCTAATGTGTTTTGTATGTTTAGCCTTCTTTTATATAGTATATCCTTAAAGTTAAGTATTAGACCTATAGTTATATAATATACTGCCTTTAAGATGGGAAAAACATTAACTGCAGTCCTGTAATGGCATTCAACTATATACCTCATCAAGTAACTTGTCTCATTTTATTTGTGTTAACTACCTTTCTTGTGTGTGTGTGTATGTTAAATGATATGCATTTATTTTTGTGCTTGCATAAGGCTAGTGATTTATGAGAATTTAGCAATTTGTATCCCTCTCTATCTTCCCTTACCATTATTTATGAATGCCATTTTTACCTTCTAAATCCCTTTAGGACTTTATATGAAAAAATCTTCTTGACTGTAACCACAGTTCTGTCACATCTCTTCTCTGTCTTCAAACTTGTTTGGCTATATAAAATTTTGTTTCCATCTACTACACAAGTTATTAAGAACTATAAATCTCTCCTGGTTTATTTGCACTGTTCAGAATAATTGTTATGTCCTCACATTTACACCAACTGTATCTCTTTGATATATTACTACCTTCTAGCTTGGCCTTCTAAGAAGATGAGGCTTATGCAATCACTCTGTCTGTCTGTTTGCCAGTATTATCTTAACAGCTTTTTTAATCTATTGGCAAATTTCATTCATATTTGAGATCTCCAGGGCATTATGTTCACAGGCATTTCATGAAAATTTGGGTGAAGGAGAAAGATCCTTTGAGGTACTGAGGAAAAAATGAAGTTGGGGATGTGGAGAAAACAGAAGAACAGCAACAGGGAAGTTAGAGAAGATGTGGGGAGAGTTGGCATTGCTGAAAAGGGAAAAACAGGTGGCAAAAAGCAAAAATCTGTAATACAATTTATTCCATTGTTCAACTCCATGATTTCCAGTAATTTCATTTACATACTACCACAATATTAATAATGAGAGAAGTCCCTAAATCATCCCCAGGGAAGCTGCGCTTCACCACTTAACATTATTAGGTCTCTTTTATTAAGTTCTGGCTAACACATTTAAATACAGAGGTTAATTTTTCACCAGCGGAGTAGTGATGATATTAACTCTGGTTCTGACACTTGTTAACTTATTCATTCTTCTCTTAGGTCTATATGCAGGAGTCCCACTCCCTTTCCAACATAAGGAAGTAACCAGAAAAGTGATTGTCATGTCTCCTTTCAGCAGCCTTAAGTCTCTGCCACTTATCCCTCAAGCTTATGTGGATGTTACAGATGAGAGCTGTGTAGTTACACCTTGCTTTCAGAAGAAAAGCATCACAGAAATAAAAATTATAAGCATAGATATGCAGAAGCTTTGACACCAAGCGACAGTGAATGTTCATGTATCAACTGAGGACACAGAGTATTAAATAAGAGAAGAAAGTAGTGTATGCCCATAGATCTCATGAAATGATGCACATCAAAAATACTTTTTAAACCCAGAAAATGTGAAAAGCTATAAATTGAAGAGCAAAGCTCCTGTATTGCATTCCACCAGGATGTTGCTGTAGTATATCACATGGTAATTATTTTGTTGATAAAGAGATCTGTGAGAAACAAAAGGCTTCATAGATAGACTGATTTTCCATCAAGAATTGTTTGTTGCTATGACCTGAATGCATCCATAGTGTTGCAAGTTCTGTTGGACTCCTCAAGTGAGCAACATTACAGTGCTGTGCTCAAAGTTATTTTGTGCTCTCAAGACTGAGGCAAATGACTTCTTAAGTTGTCAATATTGATTGTCATGGCCACCTGTCATCTATACAGCAAGTCTGGGGAAAAGTTATTATCAGCTCAGCCAGTATGTTGATTTCTGATACCTAGTGTTACCTTCCAAGACGTTTGAGGAGAAAAACTAAAGCTAAAGGGTTTAATTTATTTGTATGGTAAATCCATTGTAATATTTCAGATGTGCATCTTTGTGTGTGTGTGTCTGCGTGTGTGCATGTGTTGTAGACAATAACAGGAACCACAGGTATTTTTCTACATGTGCAGACAAAAAACTGAACAACAAGAATAATATTGAAATATCACATCTAACAGATCTGTACTCTTAGGTGAGGTCTGATTTCCAGGACAACATACAAACATTTATCTGTGTGAGTCTGTGGATGTGTGTGTAAACACTTAAATTTCACTTTAAAACTCTGGAGTCATGTTTGGTACAGTCACAAATATTTTGATGCCTGCATGACCCTGGAAGTCTTGTTAACCTATCTTTATAGCCTTTCCTCCTTAACCTGGCTCATTTCCAGAGATAGCCAAAAATATTTCCTTTTTTTTTTTTTTTTCCACTGGTAGTTTTTCATGTCAGTAGTGCATTTGTGCCAGAAATGACTAGGGCTGCACAAGCACCATGTTTCTGGATACATTTCAGAACAAGATAATGGACCGATTGTGAAATAGGTTGTGCTTTAGAAACCTTTAGATTATGGATCCAGTGGGGAAGGTTCATTGTATTATTTTCCAGTGTGCTGCAGTGCAGAAGAACATGACAACCTACTGAATGATTTCTCTATTTACCAGCTCTCAAAACCATGTTGTGTAAAAGCCAATAAATATAACAGTGTGCAAATAAAGAGGTCTTGCTCTTGCAACTGAGGTATGCTGAGGTTTAGTCCCTCTTCTTGAAAAAAATCCCTAATGTTCTTATTCAGCCTAGAAATAAAAATAAAAACAATGAAGATAAAAATAAAAACACCTGTCTGCGTGACGGGAAGGCAAAAAAGATTGAATTTGAATTTCACTTTTGTTTTGCTGTAAAAGTATTCCATTGCTTCAGAACACTGAAGCTGGAGATGGGATGTGATTTAATGCCTGAAATCCAAGAGATTTCCTGAAGGCAAGGAAGGTTGCTACTGTCATTTGTAAGAAATCCTGTGCATCAAGACAAGCAGCTTCCCTCTGATTGTGGTGAGGGCTGGTGCACCTCATAAGACCCACTACTGCTGTCAGGGACAGGGGAACCCTGGGGAGCCTTAAAATGGGCTTGAGATAGAGGAGGAAAGACCCAGGCTGCAGAGAGGGGAGTGAGCTGATGGATGTACTAGGCTGTCTCCTCAGCCGTCCTATATCTTGGGAAAGCGGGACAGCTAGAAACTTTATGAGGTCACCCAGAGACCCATACCAACATCTTTAGACATGGGTGCCTAAAGTCATGGTTCCTAAGTAGGGAGAGACATTGTGTATCTCCAGCACAGAAATAAGCTTCTGGACACTTCAAAAAATAGACTCACATCAAAGAGGCACTTAGATGCTTAATGTCTAGCTTGAGGGTGTCTCAAGCTGTTACGTATCTGAATGCTACAGAAAGAAATAGATTTTATCTCTTTGGACACCTTTGTAAGCTCCAGTTTCTGTGTGGAAATGAGAATAATTCTTCTAGTTGTATCACTAGCATGGGGAGGCTGAACATTTTTTCAGTTTCAGTTTATACAAATTGTTTAAAACTATAATTTTAGAGATATGTGTTTCATTTCCTTAGTCCAGTAAAATATCAGTTCAGTATCTGGGACTAGTTTTCCCACGGCCAACATTAGATGGAAGCGGTATAGGGAAATTATCCTTTCTAGCTTGAAATAGAGTTTAATCCTGAAAGGTTCTGAGCTCCTCAGCTGTCAGCTGAGCAACCCTTGGAAACAGAAACTGGCTTTATACCATTTGCAAGAGTGATTTCTGGGAGTCTCAGCTTCATTCAGAGTAAGCAACTGCTTTTAAACCGCAGGCCATTACATTATTATGAATGAACAAGCCTTAATTGCATTAAGACCTTCCAAAAACACAGCTACAGCAGCAGCTTTGAGGTTTACTTCAAGTAAGCTACACCACTCCCTCCAGCAAAGGAAAAGCTTTAATTTTTAACGGAAGGGTTGTTCTTCTATTTGTATTATAAACCAAAGGCACATACTATAATATGGAGAAGCAGAGTCATTATCCAAACCATACTGATATGAATCAACTCCTAGGCTTTGCAAACAGTGCTTATTTTATCAACTAAAATTGTATCATCTTTTACTCCAGTAAATTTTGACACATGCACACATACACATTACAAATTTACAACAGAAACCATGACTCCTCTCAGCAGTGGGTATAAATGAATCATTAAGGCCCCAGCAGGCATTTTCCTGGTACCAAGATGGAAAAAAGAGGTGCTAAACTACATCCAAGTTAGTGTACCTACAATTAAAACACCAGTCGGGGAGAAAAAATAAAAGTGAACATATTTTCACTTTGAACTTGCAAAAAATGGCTCCACTGGCACTGGAGGGAAGAGGATAATACTTGCTTGCACCTGCTGAGCAGCTCTGCCTCCACCACAAGACTTTGAGCAGGATAAGAAGCGAACAGCCCAGTTCTTTCCCTTGTCTTTCTGTTGTGCCACTGGGAAAGATTTAAAGAAGCTATGCCTGACAGTGACTGGGACACATCATCTCTGCCCTCTGCATCGGGCTCTTTCCCATCCACCCCTCCCTCTGACCACAGTGGGAGCCTCTGGGTTTGTGGCCAGAGGGTGCACGCGCAGCTCTTCAGCACCATACTAATGTGAGTAACACTGTCAGGTCTGGACACTTTGGACAGAAGTTAATCTAAACCAGTCTCTGGGAATGTTTGTGAGTAATTTCAGTGACAGCCTCATCCCAAAGGCATATTCTAGTTACGTGTACTTTTTGCTGGCCTCCAGCACAAAGTGTCAGAAAGAAATAAAAACTCTTCCTTTACATCTCTACCCCTATCTCTAGACCAAACTGAATATATTTTCTATGTATTTTAGAGGTGAACCAAATGCCTGTTACTTCCCATTTCCCACTTGAAATCTACCCAAGAGATTCAGGCCCAACAAGAAGCAGGATAGATTGCAGCCATTCAAATGGCATTGCATTGCCACTTGAAAAAGGATTCGTCTGTCTTTGGAGAAACACCTGAACACTGAATCATCTGGCAGCTCCTCAGAGGTGTAGTCAAAGCTGTTTTTCTCAAATATACCCATACACACACACACACAGAGCCTTAACCCATTTCTCTGCTGTTGGTGGCAGGAACAGCTATAAACATCCATATGGGACTCTGGCAAAGGCCCAGGCCATGCTGTTATCACCTGGCAATTTGACATCCACCTGTTTCAGCAGTGCGTACAAGTAGCCCAGCACAAATCTTTTCAGGCTTGACATCTTTTTTTGTTATTCTATCTCTGAAAACACTTTGGCTTACTTTGACTTACCAGAAAAGAAAGAAGGGGAAGGGGAAGGGGAAGGGAAAAACTATCTAGGACATCCAAGATATAAAACATCATTGCGTGGTTCTGAAGTACACTGCCTCAGGATGATCTGACAGACAACCGTGCAAATCACGGCATATGGATTGGCTGCAGATGGCTCAGGAGCTATGAGTCCCGATTTTGAAGAAACTGTTTGTGCTGTTTGTTTGTGACTAATGTGACCTAATCTATCAGACAATGATCTGTTGGTCTCTGCTTCAAACAGAAACAAGATTTTAAAATGCTTTTGAATCCTTATTATTCTGACTTCACAGTATGATTTAATGAATGAATTAGGAACCCTGGAGATAGATGCATAAGAGGGAATAACCTTTCCTAGACTGTGCAATGTCTTAAACCAGCAATGAAAGGAAATGATTGACTGTGGATAAGATCAGCTACAGAGTAAGATTGCATAAGATTGATCTGAAAATTTCTATGAAAAAATTCTCTTTGCTTGAAGGATGTGCTCCAAGCAAAGATGCTTGAAGCAAAAGAAAATGAAAGAATTTGTCTACAAAAGGAACTGTTAGCGGTCATAGGGCTTTCAGTTCTTAAAAGGTAGTTATCTATTAAAAGTAAATATTCTTCACATATAGTAAAAAGATTTCAACCAATTTTATTTAAGGATAGACCTAGCACAGTAGGCAGTATGCTTCACAACACATATCGCTAGAGAATGAGGTACTCTCCAGTATTTATTTGTCCTGCTCTTTGGTTTTCTTTGTATGGAGGGCAGGAATATGGACCTGGTTCTCCTCCCCTTTCTTCTTCATCCCCTGTTGGAGACACTGAGGCTCCACCTGGGTTCAGAACTGTCTGCACAGGGAGGGGATGTATCACATTACTTTGAGTTTTTATGGAGGGCAAATAATCAGAATAGTAATAATGTAGCAAAGAATGTACAAGTCTAGTTCACTAGATGGCAATCAGGAGTAGTTTTGCTTTGAGCTAAGGAAAATGTTGTTTGTGATGGTTTCTGATTATTATGGTCATGATGTAACCACATTCAGAGCCACAGAGGCTGAGGGTTTGAGCTTTCTAGCCCTCCATTTAAGAGTTTGCATAACTTCAGTACAGCATAATTAAAAAGCATTTCTGCACAAATAAACAGGACAATTGAGACAATGTTTGTAAAAAGTAAAGTTAGTTTTGTTGTGGCTTGATTTATTTTAAAAATAGGGTTTTTCCTGAAAGGTAGTGACTGGAACTGCACTTTTCCACCAGTGTGGTTGACTCCAATGATTTGCCTGAAACATATGGGCAGAAAGCCACAGGTCAGGCTGTGTATTTGATGACCACTGCACAAGATCTTTAGAATTTGGGGCTGTAATACTTTGGGGCAGATGCTGATGATCTCATTACCTACATGTAAATCAGAAAAGACAATCTATACTAAATTGTTCTAACGAAAAATAACAACCACCAAGGCTGAGGCTCTGAAATTACTCAGTGTTTTCTTTCATGTCTTTCCAGTGTTAATGAGTTCAAAAATATTTTAGTGCATATGCTTTGGTTAATACAAAAATTGTTTTACTATAAAATCTTAAATACTTTCCAGATTTTGAAAGCAACTTGCAGTACACCAAACTAGGACTTACGAAGTACTACTCAAAATTATTAATAGTTTTCTGAGTCACAAAAGCAGTCCAGAGTTACTGAAAATGTTTTCTGTTATGATTTACTGAGACTCTCTTTTGTGTCAGCTTTTCTCTGAAATAGATAATATTTTCCATCGAAATAATTTTGATCTGAAGCCATATAAATAAAGGAACCAGGGTCTTAAGTCTTTACTCTGTAATACTAATTTGCCATGAGAAACACTGGTAAATCATAACTGAGATGTGATTTTTTTTTTTTAATAGTAGCAGCACCATAAATTCACCGTAAAAGTTGTTTACATGATCACAAGGAAAGTTACATTCGTAAATAATCACAGCTCTGGCAAAGAAACATTATTCATTTCATGTGTGGTATATGGTTCCTACAAAATACTCAGACCATGGGTTTCCCTTCCCCTTTACAATGTATTGCTATCCACATCATGGACATGTATATTCAAGGTACAAGGTATAACTGAACTCTTAGAAATCACCATATCCAGAGTAAAGTAACAAAGGACCAGTCTCTAAATCTGCATCATATAGAGTATAAAAACCTTATTTTCTGTGATAGAATGAAGAATTTAGTAAATGAGCATGATTACAACGAAAGCCCGTGCCTCCAACTTTGACTGAGTCTTTATGTAGACAATATTTGAGGAAGGTAATTGTAGCTTTCCTGAGGACTGCAGATAGTAGCCCAAAAACTCTTAGGAGCACAAGAGTTTTCACTAGACACAGAAGAAGAGAGGAAAGTATGATCAAGTTTTCGGTACAGTGTGAATTCTACTTTCATGTGTTCTGTAAAAAATCTCATTATGTGGTACTAAGAGGCCACAGATATCAATGTACTTCTTCATAAGCAAAATATCACAGTTACAGTCAATTCAGTCCACTTACTGCAGACAATGGAAGCAAAAATGGGTCTTTAATTTGTCTCCATGGTCATTTGTTGTTTTGTTGTTGTTGTTGGGTGTTTTTTTTGGTTGGTTGGTTGTTTTGTTTTTCACAACTGCAGATAATTCAAATTATTTTCACTTAAGAGAAACTGTTTTGACCCAGACAGCATGCAAACTGTGTCACAAAAGAATTTAAGGCAGGACTCTAGAGACCAGCAGCCCATATGTAGGCAGGACTCAGAAAATCAGTCCCTTTGCAGAGTCAGAGTGCATCTCCTCAACATTTAAGAGCCAGGATATGTTCTGTATTGTGTCCAGTAAGCTTTCTTAGACATTTTTTGAGGCTTGACATCGATTTCTGTGGATAGAAGGCATGAGACATCTCTTCCAGTATTAGTTTCCAAGTTATTTAAGGCAATGCTTTAAAGAAACTATAAAGAATATACTTCCTTTGATGGAAACACATCAATCTCAATGAAACTAATGGAAATTACATCTGCAATGATGACAGAATAGAGCCACTGTTTCAACTGCTGTATGCCATAGCTAAAATGTGTCCTTATTTCTTCTAAGTCTGAAAGAAGCACTTTGCTTTGAAGAACTGTAATTCCAATCAAAACAAACTGATTCTAATCAAATTTCTAAAACCCAAACCACAGAAATATTTTCAACTAGAAAAATATTACAGTATTACTGGCATAATTCTCAATAGGACCTTGCAAAAAATAAAATAAAATAAAATAAAATAAAATAAAATAAAATAAAATAAAATAAAATAAAATAAAATAAAATAAAATAAAATAAATACATGAAAAACACAGAAAGCTTATACTACTTACAACAAGGAGCATCTGTTATGAAATTCCTATTACCTTCTCCAAAGTAGCATGCTATATATTCAAAACACATTACTGCTCAGCTATTTGGTGATATTTTCTCAAGTTCAGTTGCAGCTGGAAGTAAGAGCAGTCATCATTGTTTGTACAGCTGGGGGTGCTGTGCTACACATCTTACTCGGATGGACCTGCTGTTGTTTTGTTTGCTGTTGTTTTTCCACAGCCTTTCGATAAAGCAGCTCACAATGAGTTCCTGTCTCAAAACCTTTCTGGGAGCACTGGTGTGGATACAGGAAAACCACTTGGCCATTATCTGATGATATGGTGTTAAGCTCTGAAAATTGCCTCTTTGACACAAATGTGATGTGCTACAAAAGCCAAAGGCCAGATTCTGCTGTCAGTTGTATAGTGTTTACCTGTAAACTTCATTGTCACTTAAAGGTATAAGCAATTTGAATCACATCATTTAAATCCTGATATAGGGAATTTTCATTGGGGAAGAAGCAGCTACGCCAAAGTAGGAGAAGTGACTTATGTAAAGGAGCAGAATTACGTGAAATTGTGCATCATGGCTTCAAAAACTTTGCATTAGTTTCCTTAAGAACTTTGACACATTTCAATAGAAACTGGTATTGAAGCAAAGTTTTATGCACTGTATCACACCCTATATCATACTTCTTCAGTGCAAGTACCTGAGACCCGGAATTATCACTTTTATTAAAGCTACAATCAAATTAACAGAGAAGTTAACAAAACACTGACGACTCATTATATGCAAGGCTCTCATGGATGACTGAAGGTGAAATAGCACTGTAAAAGGTGAAAAAGGTGAAGGTGAAAAATTGCGAGTACTGAAGTCTTGCCCTTCCAGAGTTGGGCAGGTTAACCCAAGTGAGAAGCAGTGGAGCTTTCTATTGAGAGCAATAGTGGGTTTCTAGACAAGCCCTATTTCTTATATCAAACCTTCTGGTATTCTAACAAGGATAAACAAGATAAACCCCATGTACTTCTGTGACTGACTTCTTCAATGAAATCACTAGTTCTGCAATATGTATTTTCAAGAGTTTTAATAAAGTTTTAGAGAGTGCCTAACACTCAGCTAAACCTTTGGGCTGATAAATTCTAGTGCTTAGAAGCAGCAGGAGAAAACTGTATGCTAAGCAGTTATGAGCATTTAGTATAAGCATGAAGTTAAACACTTCAAACAGTATCTTTGGAGGATGAATTCTTGTCCCTGGTAAATCAGTGACAAGTTTGCAACTGATTTATTGGAGTCAAGGATTCATCTTAAATGAAGCCAAATCTAGCATGCTCCTCCTATACCACCTTGCATACATACCTTACTACTTGAAGAAAGTATAACCATGATTTCTGAGTGAAAGTTTTTTCATAATATTTTCAGTGCTAGGGTAATTTATACAGCATCGCCTCACTAATTTCTAGCACAAGCTACATGGGTGTAGCTCAGGCCAGCTTCATGCATCTGGGTGTCATGTCAAAGGCAAAAAGGTTGGGTTTTGCTCTTAAAAGGCTGGAATTTACAGAACTTTCAAAATAATTGTTTCAGTTAAGGAACTTAATGAAAAATTAAGTGAAGACAATGGTAACATCCTTCTTGAAATTACCACTTGCACAAGATAGCCACGTCTTAGTGGGCAAATGTAGTCTGCCAATAAGCCACACAAAGTACAAGTTAGATAAACAGGTGTAATTTCTATGTTAACCTGACATTCTATTTTTAGCTAGTCTTTATTTTTACCAGTCTTTTTCTCCCTTTGCCTTAACACTATGAAAGCTTAATATGATTTTATTCTCACAATTTCACCGTTTGGCCATGTCATAAAACTTTATTTTAATCCTTTAATTATCTAACTTTCTTAATTAAGTTCTGAGTATTTAAAATAGCTATAAACATCTTATGGAGGATTGTTCATGTTAGATACTGTTCTGTGATGAATATTTAATGTATATAATTACTGTAGAATCAGAAACAAAAATTTTAAATCCCACACAAAATGCTACATAAAATTGGGAAGTGTGGGAAGTGTCTTATGAAATCAGAGTTGTAAAGAAGTCAGTAAGTTACCTTCTACTTCAAAAATAAGACTACTAACTCTACTCAAAAGTTTGTGATATATCCATAAAGCACCCAATCTCAATGTTACTTTTGGTTTATCAGAGAACGTAATGGAATAAATTCAGACTTACTACAAAGCAAATTTTTTTCCCACCATACTCACCTATACCTGGTATCATCAGGAGATCTCTAATGACTTCTTTTTCATGAGTATCCTGAGTCAATGTGTTGTCATCTGCCTTCAGCACTAAAAGCTGAGCTCCTCCAGAATCCTACTTTTCTTTAGTGCCCAGTATTCTGCATTCTCTTGGTTTTCCTCTTGCATGCCCAGCCACTCCTGTGACATGTTATTCAGAGGATATTCTTCATATCATTTTGGCCCTCTGTGGGAGTTTTTTCCCTGCCATCCTTCTTTTCTCCCCTGCACTTACCTAAGAAGTGCTCTCATCTCAACCACAGATGCTTCTCAGATCTACCTCTCTGCTCCTCACCCATTCCCTTCAGCACAACTGAAATCCTGGTCTGCCTCTCTGACAGTTTTCATGGATACATGACAGTAAATTCAAACTTCATGTTGGTAAGAAAGAACTTTTAATATTTTTCAGTCCACCCTGATACTTCAGGATAATGCTGCAGTCCTGCTTCCCATCAGGTCCATAAGCTGAGTCTTCTTTGACTCAGGCCTCTCCATGTCTCTCTCTTTTCCCAGATAGCTATCAACCTTGTATTTTATTTCTGCCTATGCCTTTTCTTTCTACCTATACAGATATAACTGGCGCAAGCAGATAGCTGATACTTATTGTCTTTCCAAAACTACAGCAACCTTTTCTCTAACCTTGGCAGTTGCAGCTTTGCCTTGCTCATGTCTGCACTAAATTCTACTGTAATGGCCAGTTGCTTTGACTGCACCTTTCCTCTCTTTGCATCTGTGGTGATTTTTCTCAGCTGGGCAGCCGAGCTCCACCACAAGCACTCTCTCACTCCCCCTCCTCAAAGGGAAAGGGGAGAAAATATGATGAAAAGGGCTCAAGGGTTGAGATAAGGACAGGGAGATCACTCAACAATAATCATTACAGGCAGAACAGACTCAATACAAGAAGATTAGTATGATTTTTGCCTATGATTAGCAGACCAGAACAGTGAGAAACCAAAAGCAAACTAAAAACACCTTGCCCCCATCCACCCTCTTCTACCTCCTCCCCCCGAGCAACACAGGGGAATGGGGGCTGCGGTCAGTCCCTGACACTTCATCTCTGCTGCTCCCTCTCACTCACTCTCTGCCCCTGCTCCACGCGGGGTCCCTCCCACGGGATGCCGTCCTTCCCAAAATGAGCCTGCGGGGGCTGCCCACAGGCAGCAGCTCTTCAAGAACTGCTCCCACACGGCTCCGTACCACGGGGCCCATCCCCCAGGAGCAAACTGCTCCAGCACGGGTCCCCCACGGGCGGCAGCTCCCCCCAGGCCCCCTGCTCCTGCGGGGGCTCCTCTCCACGGGCTGCAGCTCCGGCCCGGGGCCTGCTCCTGCGGGGGCTCTCCATGGGCCGCAGCCTCCTCCAGGCCACATCCACCTGCTCCACCGGGGGCTCCTCCACGGGCTGCAGCGTGGAGATCTGCTCCGTGTGGGACCCGTGGGCTGCAGGGGGACAGCCTGCTCCACCAGGGGCCTCTCCACAGGCCGCAGGGGAACTGCTGCTGCCTGCCTGGAGCACCTCCTGCTCTCCTTCTACGCTGACCTGGGGGGCTGCAGGGCTGCTTCTCACTCCTCTCTCTGAGCTGCTGTTGCACAGCAGTTGGTTTTTTCCCCTTTCTTCAATCTGCTCTCCTAGCAGCCCAACCAGCGCTGCTCCCTGGCTCAGCTCTGGCCAGCGGTGGAGCCTTTTGGAGCCGGCTGGAGCTGGCTCTGATCTGACATGGGGCAGCTGTGGGGCTCCACTCACAAAGACCACCCCTGCAGTACCCCCTGCTACCAAACCCTTTCATGAAAATCCAATATAGCATCTCTCCATTATTCCTTCATGTTTGTCACATGAAGTGTGTTTCTACTTTGTGTTCAAGTCGGTCTTTTGGTTAGGTCATCCCCTATCTGTCTCCAGTTTGATATCCTCACTTCCACTCAAGGACCAACACTATCAGACACTACCTCCCACATGCTACGTTTTCAAGAGACCTTTGTGCTTCCTCCAGCAATGTTGCACATGTTTAGGTAAAGGTTCTACAAATAGATTCTAAACTTAACTCATTAATCTTCTTCTTCAAAAAAATATTTTCATTTTTTTTCTATACAAAGTAACAACAACAACTTTAATAATTAGGCTATTTGTCATGCTGCCTAACATTGTTTCAGTGCTTCCTTGTATATCCACAATTATTTGGTCTCTATCTGTTACCTTGTTTGTTACTTCAGTTGCAAGCTGCAGCTACAGCAGAATCAGAATTGCCTTCTCTTTTTGTACAACAAAGTAAGATATTAGTCCATAAGAGCTGCTCAAAACCATTGCCAAAATAATAAAAGTGAATAAAAATGGCACATATAAACTCTGTCAAGCTAAATGTGTGTCTAGGTGAGAAGCAGTGCCTGTTCTGAAGAAACTGGAGCTGTCTATGATGCCAAACCTGACACTTTCTATAACCCTGTCTGATGTTAATATTTAAATGCTGTAAAGGCACTGGGACTTTACAGTGCTATCAGCCTAATGACAGTCCAGCTGGAAGAATGGATGCCATAAAACAAATACACCACTTTCATCCCTTTACAAGCTATTGTACAATGCAAATGGAGATGAAACTGTTAACTCAGAAACCATAACACTGAAGTTTGGATAACCTCTGGATGTGCTGAACCATGGAAGAAATGTGCTGAATAAGTGAAAATAAAATTTCAAATGCAGCTCATCTTTCTTTGAATATTCTCTTGCCCAGTCTGAGGAATTGTCAAAACACCTGTTTTCAGGAAACACTGATCACTTAGTGCTGAAAATCAGGCCCTGGTGAAGATTTGCCCTTTGCCAGTTGAGGCCCTGGTTCACCATGAAGGACATACCTATTCCTCACTTTGCTTTTCTGGCAAACTTCTTCTGCCTCAGGAGTGAGGCCTCAGGAGGCATTGAACCCAGTAACCCCTACTGTACACAGGCTTATGTCCAAAGCTATATGCAACCCGCAAAAAAAGCTGTAATTGCAGCATATACTACTTTGCTGTGCCAGCTTAGTCTCATTGATGTAGGTAAAACCAGTTGTGAAGGCAAAGAGGAGGGAAAGGCTTTATTCAATGTAAGCAATATAAACTAGACGCATATCCAGGATTCCTGGAGAGTACATATGCTGTACATATTCCTGGAGAGTACAGACTGGTTAAGGCCTTCCTTTTGATGAGGATCCACATTAAGAAGAGATAAGGATCAGGCCAAGTGGTATATTACTGTATGCATGGGACAAACAGCTGTCTGTAGGATACTGACAGGAAGTGCTTCCCAACTGGAAAGCTACTGGATGTTAAAAGCAATGGCAAAGCTCATTCCTTCCAATAAGCCACAGTTTCACCTGTGGAATGAGTTATGATGTGCCAAAAGCTCAGGTTTGGCTCAATTCACTTACCTGCATACCTGTTGATGCTTGTGGTGTTTTGTGTGATGCATAAATCTGATATTTGCTAGGTTAACCGTTGGATTTGATGATCTTACAGGTCTTTTCCAACATAGATGGTTCTATGATTCTATGTGTCTATCTGTCTAACCACTCTGAAGACAGTGAAAGATAAAAATAATCAGTTCTCGTAACCAGAGGCATAACTGCATTGTCTGCAGAGGTCAGGTAATGTGTCCCTCATACCTGCTGCAAGAAAGGTAAATAGTCAAGGTCTCTTGCATGTTGAAATGGAGTGAAATGAAAGGTAAAATGGAGTGAAATGGCTTTTCCTGTTCAGAAACCCTTCCTTCAGAAAGGTGAACATACAACTACCAGTGATTCCAACCATAATGCTGGCACTAAAATTTGGATGAGATCAAAAAATGTTAATGTAGGGAAGTTATTTGGGATCACTCACATGCATTTGAAATCATGGCTGCAGAGTGAAAGAAAAAAGCCACAAAGATTTTATTAAAATGCACGTGATTGGTAAATGATCTGAAATTCATGAAGATTGATATCCTGATTCAATGCTGACTGAAATATTGTTGGGTTTTGAGCAGATTAAATGTATTAATAGGAGCAAAGAAAAATAGTCATTTGCCAGATTGAGAGAATGACCACACTAATGTTTTCTTTTTTGTTCTAAGGTAATAGAAATGTAAAATTAACTGAGGAGAAAATTCATTGCAAAAGCACAAAATAAGACTACTTGATGTCAAAACCATTGGTTTCACCCATAAAAAATATATAATTAAAAAGAATAAAAAATCACCAGTTTACTTATCCCAGACATGTTCTATTCCAGTCCTTTCCATTGTAAGACCTTACTCTAGTGAGTTTTATAAACACAAACCTAAAGCTCAGTTAATAATGTTTTTGTGTGTGACTGAATATTTTAATATTTTGCATATTTAGCAATTCTTCTTAACAACATAATCAAGAGAAATTATCGAAAAAGTGATCAAATTTCACATTTCATATGTAGCAAATAAACATGTGGGTTTCTGTGTATAACACTGATCTATTTCTATTACCATGTTCTGATTACCCTTCATGGTTCCCTAAAGGTATTTGCTCTGCCATTACACAACACATTATTTGAAAAGGTAAATCATGGCAAAGCTTCTGATTTGTAAATAGACCAGCAAGCAAAATGCAGAATGTCATTATTTTCTCCTTACCTCTGTCCACTTACAGAAACTAGAAGTTTTCTCAGTATTATGCTGGTTTGTTTTGTTTTGTTTTGTTTTGTTTTGTTTTGTTTGTTTGTTTGTTTTGTTTTGTTTTGTTTTTTCATGTAGGTGGCCAAAGTAAATGCAGCTTGTGGTGGTTTCACCCTTATGGACTGCTAAACTCCACCACAACCACTCTCTTACTCTTTCTCAGTGGGAGAAGGTGGAAAGAAAGTATGATGGGAAAGAAAAAGGCTTATGGGTTGAAATAAGGATAATTCAAAGGGAAAAGAAAGAGGAAAGAAATGAGCAAAGGCCATGTGGAAGTAAGGAGAGAGAGAAAATAATTACTCTTTATTTTCCATCAAAGAGAAATATTTGGACATGTCTTGGGAAGCAGGTCTCAATATCCATAGCAGTTGTCTGGGAGGACAAACATCCTCACAACAAGAGCTGCCCCTCTCCTTCCCCTTCCCCACCCTTTATTGCTGAGTGTGACATGACATGGTATGGAATATCCCTTTGGTTAGTTTAAGTCATCTGTCTTGGCCATGTCCCCTCCCCACCTTTTATCCATCCCGAGCCTTCTAGCTTTGGGGGCTGAAGAGAGTCTTGATGCTGCAACAATAGACACAACACTGGTGTGATATAAGGACTGTTCCAGCTACAAGTGCAAAGCACAGCACTCTATGGGCTGCTATAGGGAAAGAACTCCCTCCCAGCCAGACCCAGTACAACATCCACCCCTTATTCCACAACATTTATGTCACACTCAGGTTCCACATAATTAAGGATATGTATATCTTCTGAACATCAGTTACATCCAACATATAGATTTATATGTTCTTGTCATCACTATTCCCTGTCCCTTAACATATACATATATACTGCTTTTCACATTCTATGAGCCTCTTCCAAAATGTTCATAAGAACTGGCAATGACTTATGCCTCATCTGCCAAAGTGGTCACTCAGGATGTGAGAAACAGGATTTCTGGATGCCAACAACAGCTTAGCTTGTGTCATAGCTGCACACCCTTGGTTCCTTTTGAAGTTGACCTGTTGTTGGTTCTGCAGTGTATTCCTATAGCATATAACCCATATAATTTCTCCAAAGGTTAAGTCTCCTTGAGGCATACACCTGACATGCCCACCCTTTTGCACCACCCACCAAGTACACCCAGGTCCTTGGGCAAGGACAATCCCATGAATGGGTTTGCCTTTTCCCAAGGTAGGAGCAACCCACATTGCCTTCCTCAGCCACTTCCCTACTTGCAGTACAGAGACTGTCTCTCCTGTCACAGTGTTTGAGAGATTTGTTTCAGCAGGACCAAGAAGGCTGTCAAATTCTCTGGTGTTAAACAGCCAAGTGGCTTCTACTAAATTTCATCCCCGAGTTTTCATGCCACAGCACCCAATGCCCATGACATAGCCTTTAACAGTCTGTTATACCTTTTTACCTTTCCAGAGGCTTGTGGGTGATAGGGGATGTGATACACCTAGTCAATGCTGTGCCTCTTGGCCCAGAAGGTTATTTCAGAAGTGATTCCCATTGTCTGACTTGATCCTCTCTGGGGTACCATGGTGCCATAGAACTTTCCTTTCCAGACCCAGTATGGTGTTTTTGGCAGTGGCATGTTTTACCAGGTATGTTTCCAGCCACCCATGCAGTTGTTTCTACCATGGTGAGTGCTTGCCCTCATGTGTTTGTGGTAATAGTCCAATATAGCTTCTGACATGTTCTGAGTAAGGTTGGCAGAATGGGCCCTTATATGACATCTTCACTGTCATGTCAATGCGGGGATGGATGCTCAAGCTCAAATGGTCCCATCACCCAAACTGCCACCACCTGTTCCCCTCAACACTGACTTGAGTTTTGGAGAGAGCCAAACTCACAAGTACAATTCACAAGTATTTGCTTGCTGTATAGGGAGGTCAGCATGTTTCAGGTGGTAGAGCTTAAAAACTCAGCATCCATGTTTGCAGTGATCCCAAAGAGACTCAACAGCTCACCGTGTCACCCCAACACCTTTCTGTCCCCACTGCTCTGGTCCTTGCTTCCTACCCAGCACCCCCGCAACATGGCCAAGTCACAGCATCCTGAAAATCCGATCAGGAAAGGAGCAAAGCTATATGGCAGAGTTAACAAGCCTGGATTCAGCCCTTCTGAAAAAGTAGAGGGGTTGTAATTGAAAGGATTTGTAAGTGGAGATCTCAATTAAAAATGGCTTATGTTCAACGGTGCAGTTAAGCTCTGCTCAGGTTTAGAAATAACTAATAAGTTATTGTCATTGGCAAAAAAGGAAAAACTGCACAAAAAATGTTGTTAGGGTAATTTAAGACTCAATTGTTGAATTGTTAAATAAAAGAATTATTTTTAGGCAGATATTACAGGGGAAAAAAAGAAAAAGGACTGAGTTTGCCAATCTGATACTGTGCTTCCTCAGTAACCACCCCGTCACTTCACCCTACATGGAGTGTCTCCACTATGTCCTTACTCACCAGGCATTTGCTATCACACCATACCTGCATTCGTCTATATTCGTCTATATTTACGTGCTACTGTACTGGGTCTGGCTGGGATGTTAACTTTCCCTGCAGCAGCCCATACAGTGCTGTGCTCTGCACTTGAAGCTAGAACAGCAGTGATATCACACCAGTGTTGTGTCTGCTGCTGAGCAGTGCTGGCACTGCATCAGGACTCTCTCTAACCCTTCTAGGGGGTGGGCAAAAAAGTGAGAAAGAAACATCACCAGGGCAGCTGACCTAAACCAACCAAAGGGATATTCCTTACCATATGATGTCACACTCAGCAATAAAAGGTGGAAAAATGAAGAAGAGAGAAGGGGTGGGCTCTTTTTGCGAAAACATCTGTCCTCCCGAACACCGGCTACATGTGTTGAAGCCCTGCTTCAAGGACTTGGTGAACATCGCTCATTTGTGGGAAGTAGAGAGTAATTTCTTTCCTCTGCACTTCCACATAGCCTTTACTTGTTTTGTTTTGTTTTTTTCCTTTCCCCCTCCTTTTTCCCCTTTTCCTTTTTTCCCTTCAGTTAAATTGTTTGATTAATAATAATCTTTCCTTAATAATTATTTTTTTCCCTTTAATTAAATTATCCTTATCTCAACCTGTGAGTTGTTCTTTCCTTTACTTCTTCCCCATCTCATCTAAGGAGGGCGAGTGAGAGAGCGGTTGTGGTGTTCAGCTGCCTAGCATGGTAAAACCACCACAGCTACTCACATAAATATTCCTTTCCACATAGAATAACTATGTATCACTACTATCTATACAAAATTTACAGTTATATTGTATGATTATAACTGAAAGTAAAACAAGCTAGACAATAGCCATCTGATAACTAAAATAATTGAAGTTACAGGTAAACAAGGTAAAGCTAAGGTCCAGGCAGCCCAAGTCCAGGCAAAGCTTGATAAGTCCCATGGCTTTGCAGGGTTACCTTGAAGCCTGCTGCACCTTGACAAACAATGGAAAAACCATCCTTACTAGGCTACAGGTCTAAAACTAAGGCTAGATGTACTCCTGGATGGTAGACATATGTCCAGATATGTACTGACATAATGTTCTTCAGCCAGAGAGAGTAGAATCAGCTTAAACTGCAGAAGTCTACAGAACTGTTACTTTTTCTATACAGTTGTTTCCTGTGCCATACCAGTGAAGAAATGTCAGTCCCTTCCTAATTTGTTTTTGGCTGTTCTACACTGGGCTTCCAAACAGAGCTCTGCAGTTTTGCAGGCAATCATAAATGAACTCTCTAAAGGAAAAGACAAGTGTTCATGTCCCCAAATTAGAACTGCTTTTTTCTTTAGCTGTGCTTTATCATTTCTGCTCTACCTCGTTTTAGAGCATTTTGTGCTCACCACTTGTTTTCTGCCTTAAAATCAATTCTGGCACACCTGAGAACTGCTTTGTCTTTTTTTATTTTTTTTTATCCTTCCACTCCTATGTTAAAATAAGACATAGTCACAGATTTGAGTGCTTTGAACTACTATCTACTGCCCCAGTGTACTATGTCTTCGTTCTTCACACTTCTCAAAGGCATGCTTGCCCTGGAATTGCTTTTACTGAATCTAGCACACAAACTCGTCATATCCCAAAGTACAAAGAAGCAGGTGGAGCAGGTCTTTTTGCATGACAGTTGTCATGTTTTTTTTCCTTCCAAAAATTTTTTGGGAAAAAAAGAAAAAATTCTTCAAAAGATATGCCAAGAGATGTCGCCTTCTGAGACCCAGTTGTTTGAAATGGGGTATATTTTAAAAATACTTATTCCAGACAAGAGTCTGTTGCTCCTTTCTATTAACTTTTCATTCATGTAGTACAAACATTACTAAAATCATCTGCTTTACTTAATTTGGAGACATCCTCTGTAGGTTTCAAATGATAATCTTTTGTGCCTGTAATGTGGCTGGAAAAGATTATCATTGACTAGAGTCCTCACCTAATTCTAACTTATCACAAGCTTTGTTGGGAACTAATTTAGAAAACAATTTGGTCTTCATGTGCTAGATATCACTGTCATCCATTTGGAGGTTTACGTACTTCTCCTTTTAACAGTATCATTTGCATTCTGTATATGAACGTATATGTTGTTGCTATCACTGCTTGGTTAGGATTGTCTCCAGGTCACAGAGTCTTCTTCCAGCTTGTGGAGCATCTGAAGCAGTGTAAAATAGCTGAAAGACTGTCACTGCCACAATGAAACACCTCACTGTCATTCTGGCATCAGCTAGTAGGGCTCAGTTTTATCTCAGGGAGTAAATGCAACTAGAACAAATTCTCTGTGAGATACAGCAGATTTCAAGGGGCGTGCTTTCATTGCACAGTTAATGCGAGTACACACCCAGAGGACTCACACATCCATGATGTACCCATGAGACTCAAGGACTCCCTGGCCTCTACTCGCCACAGTGCTCTGAAGCAAATTGCTCTGATCCCAGTCAAATGGTGCAATAATGTCTCTCTTCTCCAGCACACAGAGGAACAAAGGGAACTGTGGCAGAATGGCAATATCTAAGTTCCTTAGCCAAGAAAATAGGCTAGCTAGCACTTAAACCTTAAACCAGTTCAACCAAGTAAAAAGCAGCAGCTCATTCCCATGGATTTCATAGAGACACCACCCAAATAAGAAAGTGAGATAACCTTACAGGGATAATAAAAGAATATCATTTTTTCTTGCTGGGGGAATCTGACAGATCTGGGGACTGAGCCAGAACAAAGCTGCTGTGGATCATGAAAGCATAGCCCCAGACACAATTTAGGGTATGTTGGTTTACAACGTGCACCAAATCCTTTTCATTGTATGGTTTTAGTCTATATTTATGCAAAAACTCAAGCTTCATTAGCTACCTATTTACATACCTTGAAAGGAGCTTTCCATTTCCAGAACAAGTTTTTCAACAGTGGCTGTGAGGTTATTATTATTTTTATATGTTTTCATAAATTTTTGCAACTTCATCTATGAGACCCCAGTGACATCCTGTCTCAGAGGTTAACATATTATTACTATTGTAGTCAGTGAAATAGAATGTTAAACATAGAATACAGACCATCCTCCTGGGAGTCATACTTGGAAATAAGCATTTTACTCTGAATAGATTTCCCTCATGAAGCCAGACATGCATAGCATTACTTTGAGCCTATCAAGTCATTTTCTGAAAACTGAGATAATCTGTCTTAATAACTAAAGATCTGTTTCAACAATGATCCTCATTTTGAAAAGACATGGGGCTGCTAATGTTTCTTACATAGTGTGTACTGAGAACAAAATTTGTTTTACAATGACGTTTACCTAGCATTTTAGGAAGTAGTCTCATCATTTGTACTGTGGGACTTTCTTCCATCTTCTTTTTGGATTCATACTCATCTAATCTTCTTCTCAGCTAGCCACATCCTGTAGACAGGTGCTGAATACTGTATATTTCAAGGCAGTAAATACACCACCCAATTGACTGAGAACAGAAAGAGCAGTTAGTATTTGATAAAAATCCCAAAGAAGCACAAAATGCATACCACAATTATTGGAAGAAACTGGTAATGTACCAGATGTGGAGGACCATTTGCTGGAAGAAAAAAAAAATAAAATAAAAAAATAAAAAAGAATAATTTTGAATACCAAATAATTTCATGATCTGTTCATGAACTAACGGGGAACATTAAATTTGTCTGCTGGATAAATTATTCATTGTGAAATATTTTGTCAGCACCATCTATGACTATAAAGAAATTGTTCCCAGAGCATTGCACTGTCATTTCACTATGGACTTAAAGTTATTAAAAGTCTGTCTCTGTGTGAAAGTCCTAGGGCAGAGGCTGCAGCAAATGTTATAGTAAATATAAACCAATCACTCTAAACATGAGCTAGTTAAGAGCATTAATCATACCAAATACATGATCAAAATATCATCTGTCGGTGTCTAGATGCAGAAATTCATCAGTCAGCTGAACTCTGAAAAAGATGGGAACAAGCTAAGATGGGAGGGCCCACTTCTGCCAACACATTCAAACTCACCCTTTCCTTTTCTCTTTCACCAGTTCTCCCACAAGTCATGCAAAACCTTCTCATGCTCTTCTCACCCTCAAGGGCCTGCAAGGCTTTTGTCTCATCCCCTCTCTTTTCTTCCTTCCACATCAGTACTCCTGGGCTTTTTTATCTGCTTCTCCTCTATCAGATCCCTTTCAACTCAGACGCCTCTCTTCTTGGCACTACTGGGCCAAAGCTGTGACCTTTTTAGTAACATCTTCATCTGAGCTGGGTGCTGCTGCTGCTTCTCCCTTCATCCCTTGCCTCTCACTCTTCTAAGGTGCAAGAAAAGATCCCCAGATGTCACCTGGGTGAGGGAGATGGGCAATGAGTCAGGCAACACCCTTCTCTACACAACATAACCCAGACCAACACTAGGGGAACATTTTGGAGGAACATCCTACATTGGGCTAGGAAGGAACATTCCCATTCCTGCTTGCTGGCAGCCTGGAATCATTTTTGGAAAAAGCTGTCCTAGTTCAATGCATTTGGTTTGCCTTAGGACATCAGCAACTATCGCACCCTGCTCCAAGGGCACAAATACACAATATGGTTGCTAGAACTTGAAAATTACTCTAAAACTGTTCTTTGTAATGAATGTCTATACATGCATGCACACAAACAAAAATACAGCATTTGAATTCAAAGGAGCCAGGCTCACAGAAAAGAAGTATGACAGTATTGTAAGTCAAATCCACAAAAGAATTTGGCATTTTTCATTTTTGACTTTGATCATTTTTCTTTTGTCAGAATTCATCGAATGCAGGTTAAGGTCTGCATAATGTACACGGTAAGCCCAAAGTAAAAAATCCAGTCAAAGCACTTTTAGAGACGAAAGCAAAGAGGCCTTATACGTTCTCTGTGCCTGAAGCTTCAAAATGCCTGCTTTATAACTAACATTATTTCCCAATACATCAGTTGTAACATATTTCAGAAAAGTAATGGGTTTTGGTTTTTGTTGACTGTGATTTTTTTTTTGGTCATTTTGTTTTTCCTCAGAGTGACTGGAGGCAGGATTTCTGAGAAAAACACAGATCTGCAGATGCCTTAAAACCCACTGCTGCCCTGCTGTTTCAAAATGCTCTTTGCAGCAGGTGCCAGAACTGCTCTTAACAAAAGTTTGCAGTGAGAGCACGCTGAGGGCCAAATCCGCTCAGCTGGCAAATGGGATATTGGCTTCTTAAACACATCCAGACTCTTGGGCTTGAGACCCATTTCGGCTCAACTTTGAATCTCGTCAGGCATTTCTTGTGGCATAACCCAGAAGGATGTCATATCGCAACACAGTTTTGGTTGCAGCTTTGAGTACAAGTGAGGTCTTGTTTGAAGGGACTTACAATATCTAAGATGAAGTTGAGATATTCAGCTTGTGGTAAGGATTTCTTTCCTCCATTATTCTGTTTATCCATTAAATATGTATTTATTCATTTTATATATATATATATAATGAATATATATATGTATTATGAATATATATGTGTGTATATTATGAATTATACTATAAATATATGATATATTCATATATTTATATATTATATAATCTTGGATTGATATGGCAACTCCTATCATCATCACCTCTTTCAAAAATATTCAGTGGCAGAAAGTAGATCTTTCTCTTTGCTCAGTGGGTTCAGGTCAGGGCAGAGTTTAAAAGTCCCCCACAAATTCTCAGTCTCACAGTTAATTTGGAGAAAATGTGTCTGAAATGCCATGGGCTGTGTGATTACACCTGACAAAAATCTGTAGCAGTTTTAAAGCCACTGTATATTAATTCCTACATAATGCCTAGAATTTCTGTCAGTTGAAATCTGATCTTTCTTTACCCTCTAAAACCAATTTTCTTTAATAAGAACTCTACTGGGAAAATGAGCTTTGGAGAGTAGTCCCATAAAAACAAACTTATTTTTGCTAAGGTTAACCTGAAGGAAGAAATAAATAGTCTTTTGCTTATGTACACATTAGTATCAGTAAATGGTGTTTTTAACTTGCAATAATACATGGGCAACAATCTTAGCAAACTTTGTGTAAGTAAAATGTAATATTTTAACTAAAATTTAAGTCAAGATTAAAACAAAAAATATTTCACTACGTAGAATAAAGAAAATATTTTCCTATACTTTATAGGAGGTCTTTAGCACCCAATTTTAAAATTTAAAAACAATCATGGAACTGAAACATTCTAAATTTTAAGTCTATGTGCAAGTCTGTGAAGGCTCTAAAAATACTTCTGTCATCCTGACTCTTGTATTTTTTACTGTAATCATTTTTCCTATGGGGAAGAATAAGATGTGAAGAGGTTGGAAACAAACAAGCTTGTGAGAAAATATATACCTGAAAATGCTATTTCATTAGTTTATCCTTCGCAAGACTAAGAGTTCTACTTGCAAAGATGAAGGTACTTTGATCAATATGATAAAGGCATTTACCAGATCCTAGATTCACAGGCCACTTCTGTTATTCCATTTATCTGAACATTATTCATGAAAGATCAAGAATAATAAATCAGACGTGAAATATCTGGCCAAAGTTCATGTATTAGAACTCATATCACTGTTTAAAAAAAAAACTTTTTATGTTAAAATCAAGTGTTCATCACTAGTTATTTAGAATCATAGAATCATAAAATCATTCAGTTTGGAAAAGACCTCTAATATCATCTAGTCCAATCTTTAACCTAGTACTGACAAGTCCACCACTAAACCATGCTACTAAGTTCTACATCAACACATTTCTTGAAGACCTACAGGGATGGCGACTCAACTATTTCCCCAGGTAGCCTGTTTCAATGCCCTACAACCCTTTCAGTAAAGACTCTTCTAACATCCAACCTGACCTTCCCTGGCACAACTTGAGACCATTTTCCCTTGTCTTATCACTTGGTGTTTGGGAAAAGAGACCGATCACCACTTTGCTACAACCTTCTGTTTAAGGTAAGCAGTACTTTACACTTGTAAAGTATAATAAGGTCTCCCATGACCCTTCTTTTCTCCAAACTAAACAATCCCAGCTCCCTCAGCTGCTCCTCATAAGACCTGTATTTAGGATGCCTGTATTTAGGATGCTTAATAGGGTAGAAATGTAAGAGTTATGTATGTCTGTTACAGGACATGTTGATCATATACAAGCTTCAATTAGAAGAAAATAATCCTTTTCCAGCCTCATCATTATAAATATACAAAATAAGGTAATTTTTTGCTACTGAAATGTCCATTATCAGACATTGTTCAAAGAGATACAGTTAGGTTGTTTCATCTGTAAATGTCTTTTCTGTCCTTTCCTAAGTACAAAACATTTCTGTGAGACAAAAAAAAAAAAAAAAAAAACACTTTTTTTCACATTCTCATATTTCTTCTCCTATTTCTTTAGGAAGTTTTAAGAACTGAAAACAATCCTTAACATTTTTCTTTGCCTCAGCTCAACTGCGCTGTTGTCTCACAGGCCCTAATCTAGTCAGTTCCTGATAAAATTACAACCCTCGCAACATGCCCCAACTAAAACTTAACCAAGTAGGAATTTCAGAAGCAAAGCAATATTTTTCTCCAGTGCTGCAATATGAAAGTTTGGCCAGTTCTGTTCTAGAGATATGTATTTGCAGGAACAAGATATATGTATATCAAAGCAAATTCTATAGCTCAGCACTCAGAAAAGAAGGCCCAATACAAAACTTTGGATAGTAGAATTTCATTACAAAGACATCCTCAGAACTGACGCTGATGGAAATTGCCAGGGATTACTTTCCTGTGTTTTGAACATAAAACTTCTGAAACAAATACATGTTCTCATGACCCAAGCAAGATATATATCTGACCTTAATAACTTCTTCTGGGATCTGCATTCTTTGTGATCAAGTCAATAGTTGCATCAAACAATGACTTTAAGAATTATTAGGTGGACTGCTCTCCTAAACCGTTATGAAGATACTCTCCACATACATATAATGTTAAACTATTAAATAAAATGTCTGTCAGCAGTATTTAGCAAAGTACATAGAATTTAAATTGGCACTGAGTCCAAGAAAAATTACTTCTCAAAACGGAAAACATATTTGATGCATTCACAGACTATTCCTCTTATTCTCCTTACTAATGAGAAAGGAATTATTTTCAATATTAAATATTTACCAAATTCATGCACCACCAGAGAATTAGTTTTATGTTGCCAGCAGTTACTGCATAAAGTGCAATATAGACCAGGTCCTGAGCACACTGAACTGAATTGGATACTGCAACTTCTTCACTTCCTCTAATGTGTGTTGTCTTGGCCAAAGAGACATGCCTATACAGAGGAGCATCAAAGGAGCAAAGGCAAGGACAATTCCAAGTGTAGAAATGTTCTTCAAGTGCAGAAAGAACTGGTATCATCTCATTACAGTCAGAAATTACTTATGGTGGAAGCAATTTTGTAGCATATGAAAAATAATGCTTTGGTTCATCATACAGAGAACCTGACACAGCACTCTCTGACCTGGGAGAGCTTTGCCAATGATTTACAAATCATTTCCAACCTCTATTAATTTGTGAACACCTTAAAGCTTTTCCATCAGCTGGAGGCCACCACTTAGCAAATGCCAGGAGCTCACACAGGCAATGCCAATAGACTCTCTTTCCTTAATTGCTTTTACCTGACTCATCTGCAGTGCTCCAGGGATTCTTCCTATGATGAACTCTGCAGGATGCAGAATGAAAAAAAAATACTGAATTTTCAAAAGAAATGACAGAAGAAGAACCAAAGACAGCAGCAATTAGCAAATGATTTCAGCCAAATTTTATTTCATTTCACCCTCACTGTGGATGAGTGGCTGCTTCTGTGGGTGCATGAGCCAGGACCAGAACAGCGAGTATTTGTTAACAATACAGTGCCTTCCATTGGGGTGCTGTCAACCCATCCAAGGTGAGCAGGACAGGTTGGAGGCAACATTTTGACCATGAAAATAATATAGATTGATAATATAATATATTGATAATATAGATTGAGACAACCAGATATTCATATTGACATTATTTATTACCGGGAAGAATGTGTAAAGCTAGTGCCTGCTAAATAAAAGTTTTCAGTACTAACCCTTGCTAACTTGACACCTCTTCCCAAAGGCCTGTTTCAGTGACCACTGAAAACATAGTAAATAGTCCTGCTGAAGTAAAAAACTTTTGAGTCAGGTCCTGAAAGAGTTGTTTCTGCTACCATTGAACAAGACAACCCCTCCCTGCACCACCACCACCACCACCACCCTCCCCCCAACTATCATAACACCTAAATTGTAGCATTTGAAAAGGGGTGTAATCAACTAGCAAATTGCTGTACAATTCGTATGGGATTCTTTCCCACCCTCTTAGAAATCTCGACACGTTAGGATGATTAGAAAAAGAACAATCAAAAACAAATAATAATGCCATCCAATCATTTACACAGAGGATAAAAATTTTCCTTTCCAGTTTAGGTACTCAGAATACTGTAGCGTATGTATCCTCACAACATCTATCTGAAGATCAGAAGCAATGACAAAACTGAGGGTAGGAAGATGGAGTGATGAAGCACATGGCCAAATAAAGAAAAAAAAAATCTGTCTTGAAAACACTAGGCTTGTAGTCCCATTGTTCTTCTCCCTCAGTGTGTACTACTTGAATTTTACAACCTGCAGAGAAGACTGAATAATGCAAGAAGCTATTAACTCATCGTTCTCCAAATAAAATATGTGCTTTCACCTAACTGCTGCTTTTTGTGGGGGATTAGAGGAGTTTCTCTGGACCATGTTTAATCTTGTTTGCTGGTATGTCCTTTTCTGTGTCCAGTCCACAGAAAATGCTTTTTCAACCATGGAAACTAAATTAGTCTCTTTTCAAGCAGCTGAAGAAAGTTTTGCACAACATGCAGTTATTCAGGACACCACAGAAAAAATAAGCAGAAGCAAGGATTATTGAAGTGAGCAGGCCCTTACCCCCCAGTACCTTAGGGCAGTAGGACCAGGACATCATTAGCCCTACCCATTGTATACGGCGGGACCTTAATTCATCCAGGCCCCAGAGAAGAGGCTGCCATCAGAAAGATGGTGCTGATAACCTGTTCCTGAGCAATGGATGACCTCTGCTACATGACCAAGGGTATACTCACACCCTGTTAGAGAGTCTTAACAACCTGGCTCTGAAAGACAATCAGCTTAGAAGAGAAGAAAATGGAAGGGAACAAGATTTTGTCTCTGCTTATGCAATGGAAAATACAAGACAAGGACAGAAATGTAATTTTTATTTAATGATTCTTCCTTGTTTCACACACCAATTACACAGCCTTTAATTCTATGGTTCAGTTGCCAGCATGCCTGTAAAGATAGGAACTGTTGCATAAGACTGACTCGGAAAGCCATTTTCTTTGCAAATTAATATACAAGTAGATATTAGCGTAAGGTTTCCTGCAGAACCTTAATTCTGAAGTTAACTGCACAAACATCAGCCAGGCAAAATTACAAATACCATGCAAAACAACAAATGGCTTATGCCTCTTTTCTCATTATATACTCATGGTCCAACCCCTGGCACAAGGCCTGTTATCCTGTATTTTGAGGGTGCCCTGCTTAAAATGATGGCACTGAAAATAGTGTAGTGGGTTTACACTGGAAGGTTTTGGTAGAGGGGGGCTACAGAGGTGGCTTCCATGAGAAGAATCCAGAAGCTACCGCATGTTAGATAAGGGCCAGTTTCACCCAGCTGCTAAGGGACCCAGCTTTGCCTAGAGCCGAGCAATGGTGTTTGTGCCTTTATGAGAGCAGACTGAAGAAAGGGAAAAATACTGCTGTGCTACAGCAGCTCAGAGAGAGGAGTAAAAAGCAGCCCCGCAGACCCACAGGTCAATGCAGCAGGAGGGCAGGAGGTGCTCCAGGCACGCAGCAGCAGTTCCCCTGCGGCCTGTGGAGAGGCCCCTGGTGGAGCAGGCTGTCCCCCTGCAGCCCACGGGTCCCACACGGAGCAGATCTCCACGCTGCAGCCCGTGGAGGAGCCCCCGGTGGAGCAGGTGGATGTGGCCTGGAGGAGGCTGCGGCCCATGGAGAGCCCCCGCAGGAGCAGGCCCCGGGCCGGAGCTGCAGCCCGTGGAGAGGAGCCCACGCAGGGGCAGGGGGTCTGGGGGGAGCTGCCGCCCGTGGGGGACCCGTGCTGGAGCAGTTTGCTCCTGGGGGATGGACCCCGTGGTACGGAGCCGTGTGGGAGCAGGTCTTGAAGAGCTGCTGCCTGTGGGCAGCCCCCGCAGGCTCATTTTGGGAAGGACGGCATCCCGTGGGAGGGACCCCGCGTGGAGCAGGGGCAGAGAGGGACCGTGAAGGAATGGCAGAGGAGAAGCGCTGTAGAATGACCACAGCCCCCATTCACCCATTTCCCTGTGCAGCCTGGGGGAAGGAGGTAGAAGAGGGGAGGGAAGGAAGAAGATGGGGGTAAGGTGTTTTTAGTTTGCTTTCTTTGTTTCTCACTTTTTGTTAGTAATAGGCAATAAATTTTATTAATCTCCTTATATTGAGTCTGTTTTGCCTGTGACGATTATTGTTAAGTGATCTCCCTGTCCTTATCTCAGCCCTTGAGTCCGTTTCATTTTCTCCCCCTTTCCGTTTGAGGAGGAGGAGTGAGACAGTGGTTGTGGTGGAGCTCAGCTGCCCACCTGAGTAAAACCATCATAGTCCTTTTTGGTGCCCAACATGGGGCTTGAGGAATTTGAGATAAGGATTATAGCTGAGAGAAGTAATTGGCAAAGCATGTCCTGGATATTGTTTATGAACGCAATAGTTGTGAAGAATTTAAGAAAATAATAATTGTGAGGAATATGTTTTGTAGTGATGTGGTGAAGGGACGAGAGGTGGAGTGTTTGTAAATTGTCCACTTTATTGGTGTTGTGACAACGTTATGTTGAATTTCTATAGTAAAACCACCACAGATGCAAAGAGTGAAAAGGCACAGTCAAAGCAACTGGTCATCACATCAGTATTCAGAATTTCAATTAACTAGACCAGTACTCAGTAATTGTGTGAAAATCACAGGAACGCCATACAAGAAAATCTTAGCCCAGAAGACGTTTTCTTGAAACTTTCACCAGTCACACTGTTTACAAACAATTTAAGATAATTCTAAAAATATTCCAGTAAATGATTCACTATGCATAATTATGAATAATCCAATCATCTCTAACAAGATAGCACTGCTTTTCTTTGGGAAGTTGCACTTCCCAGAAAATTATATATTGACTTTTTAGAATCCTAATGAAAATTAATATAATTTCTCAATATTTGCATCTGAATTTTCTTAGACCCCTGTGATTTTTTGTCATATAGAAATAGGTATTTCTTTAGTCCTGCTATTAATCTTTATCATTGATTATTTTCTGTCCTAATACCTAGAACTTTATTACCAGACATCAAGAGTTAACCTCTCCTTTTTCAAATTACACTGTTATATTATCAGCCAGGGTTATAATATTAAAAATAGGTATCATATGTTCCTGTTAGTCTGATGGGCTACACCAGTCTCTGATAAAGTACAATAGTAAACCTATTTAACAGTACTCCAATCTGCTACGACTGAACATTTTTCCTTTCTTTTTTTAGACACAGACAAAAATCTTCCCTACTTATTGTTCTGTATATTCTTACTCAACTGTTCAATTAAAGAATAATACAAAAGAAAGCTTGAAGCATGTTATTAAAATAAACAAAACAAAAACAAACAAACAAAAAACAGGTTCCAAAAAGCACGATGGGTAGCATGTACAAAAGATGTCATCTTCAACCTGCATTTTTTTTTAATGAAGAAAAAATGTTATAATGCCTCTCCACATTCAGGAAGGTGTTCCACTCTCTTAATTGTGTTGAGAACTACTCTGGCCTCTAAGTTAAAGAGTGGAGGGAATCCAGTAACCTTTGTATTAATTTACCTATGAATCCTTTTAATGGATTTATAGGTTTTGATAACAGAGCATGAACACACTTTTTGACATTGATAAAATGAACATCTGGAGACGAAGCTCTGTAGGTAATGGTATGGGCTGCATTCCCTGGTAGCTCCACAAACATTCTAATTAAGGCATCAGCCAATCTTCATCTGAACTATGTGGATTGACATTTGCCCTCAGATTTGACTCTTGTATAAAACTTTTCATTTTTCTCTTCCCAGCGTACAGCACAAATCGAAGAGCTGTGGCTGAGTTTGAGTGGAAGATGAGGCAAATCAATCACTTGTCACTCAACAGAAGCAAGCTAGTCACAACTGAGTGAAAAGTTACTGATTTCTCCCCACCTCTTTGCAAGGGAGCAGCTATTCAAAGTATACAAATGAGAGAAGGTAGACGGAAAACCTCTTTCAGGCAGCTGTTGTTTTACAGGCACCACAGGTGATAAGACAACAGCAAAAATTAGGGACTGGTGATTAGAGGCGGAGGCTGGTCACTACTAACAACATTATGGAGGAAAAACTAGCCGCTGTTTCTCTCTAGTGACATATTTTCTTTAGCGAAAAGTGTTTTTCTCCATAGAAAGACCCCAGTTGCTATAAAAAGTTCATTGTGGAGATTGATATGCAACACTGCCCTTTGACAGCAAACAGATTGTTATTAGCTTTAGTATTAATAATTAGATTCATTCCTGTGCTGAAAAGACTGAATAAATAGTGCTCTAACAGACAATAAATAAATAAATAAATAAATAAATAAATAATCAGTGAACCAGAATATTTGTAAAATGTACTACAATCTTCTGCAGAGGCAGTCAAATCACTACATATGTTTTGCCAATTGGTAAGCAAAAAATATTGACAGATTTCCCACACATTATTCAGCTAATTATGGTGATGATAACAATATTATATCACATAACAACCAAGGAGAAACCCAAGCACAATGACTCTGATGAGGGAGACTATCAGGTTTCACACACTGGGCTCACCACCAGCCAGAAGTACTTCAGTACTTCAGATTCAGATTTGTTCTAGTTCCCATCACAGCTGGCAGGCTTGTCAGCTGGATATGAATTAGCTTGCACTGAGACTCTGAAACACAGAGATAAAAAACTTGTGGTTGTAAGCTGTATCTTGGTGTCCTGAGATTTTCCTGAATGTGAGGCAGACAACCGGACATGCAGATAGGGCTCCTGAGTAACTGGGTTCTCCTGCAACAAAGACAATCTAGTGAAGTTCACATTTTAGTTTCCTCTCCCACAGAAATTTTCTGATGACCTTTGGATCAGAGTGGGATATGTCAGTTCCCAGCTGTGTGCTGCATCACGGTATATGAAGAGTATAGTTATTTTGAATTAGGTATATGAAGGGTATAGTTATTTTCTATTCCTCTCTCTGACACTAGGATGGATGAGCTACCACATTGTCAATAGCACAGAAATATCTGCCATAGATATATTTTCAGGATTGATTCCTGGATATGGCTGTCCAGGAAAACACCTTGCAGAATTGGACATTAGTAGATATTCTTCAAAATCTCCATAAACCTAAAGGAAGAGGTATGTAGCACTGGTATTTTTACCATCTCCGGCCGTCTTGGTTCATCTTTGGGTTATCACAACCCAAAGTCATCTGGCTTGCAAAGACTTGGATTCAAGCTAGCACCAGGTATAAGGTAAATCAGATTACAGAGGATCACATTCCCTCTGGTGTAACAGAGAAGACAAGAAAGTTGTAGTATTGCTCCTATTTCAGCAATCCTCATCATACATAGATTGTTCTCTTCAGAAAGGCAAGCTGCCCACGAAAAACCTCCCAAAACTTTTATATAAACTTTTACAGCCCACGCCTACTGATTTCAAAATCATTGAAAGCAAGAAAGAGAGAGGCTATGAGCAATCCTATCTCTGTTGAACCTGAAATGAAAGCTAATAATAACCCAAATTATTTCAGGAGCTTTCAAGAGCGTTTCTCTATTTTCTTCAGCTAAATTAAAATGAACCCACATGCTCAACTGTGCTTAAGCAAAAATAGTTACCATGGTTACAGTGAAGTTTTTCTAAATGTAGTACAGTATAAGAAATAATCAGCAAAAAAAATGACTATGTATAAACTGAAAGCAGCTGGACAAGCCATTTTAAAATACCAAATAAAAAGAAAAACACCTCAGTAAAAGTAATTTCTAAAGATTTATGAAATTTCCTTTATAACATTGTGAATAAGAACATGGTAAAAGGGAAGGAGGTTGAAAGCAAATACTTGAAAAATCACCTATTTAACATTTGTAACGCTGGCTAGAAAGCAGCTGACTACCAGATAATATATTAATACGGGTAAGCAAATTAATATACATCCTAAAACACAATTCAATTGAACTATTCTTTACAGAGAGTGCTATTTGAGACATGTAAGGAACATTATTAATTAAAGAAGGCATATTGATTCACAGACACAGGAAAGAAAATACAAACCAAATAGACTATATTTTACAGGCAAGCCCCTGTATACTGAAGAACATCTGCACTCTGGTTCAGATACTCTCTTACCTCTCCACAAGGGAGAACAGCATCAGCATCTCTAACAAAAGAACAGCTATTATTCACAGGAATAAAACATTGTTAATAAGACTGACTGGCCTAAGAGAAGCCTGCTCACAGGTCCCACCTTTTGCTCTTTTTCTTTTTTTTTTTTATGTCTTAGATCAATTCCTTTGTGAAGAAATTGTGTACATAAGGGCACAATCTCTTCGAAAGAGAACATAACGGTCAATGGAAAATAAGCTTATTACTAAATAACCTTACTTCTATCTTAGTCAATTTATCACCATCACTACACCCCATGTCCCACACAGTGATGTTAGAAATGAACAGGGTAAAATGGTTAATACCTTGCCTTGGAAAGAGAGGGTGAGAGCCTAACAGAAGCTCCTCCAGATGTGGTATTTCCATCAGGACAAAGAAGGCTAGGAAGTGGAAAAGTGATAGTGGCAGTGCCTGTTCATACACTGAGTATCATCCTGCTGGTAATATAATGTCCCTTGCTTTGGAAATCCCTGCTTTAAGGATGTAGTCCAAAAATTTACTTTCAAGAAAACAAAGTCTGACTGATTGACCAGGAAAAAACATTATAAGCAGTTAAAAGACAGTACAAAGATGAGGATACTGCATCAGAGTGCAAAACATCCTTAAATTAGATAGGTACAATTAACTTTGAGTTATAATACATCATAACAGAATAATTAATATTTCCTAGTGTTTCATAATTGATTTTATCAAATATTTGGATGCCATCTCAGCTGTACTTCTGTGAAGTCTTCTGTGTAAGTGAAGCAGAGAGAGTACAAATTAGTGAGATTTTACTTTAGAATTGGGACTGCCCAAGGCTGTGGGAAAGAAAGACAATTTCAGAAAAAAAAAACTCTCTATCCAAACCCTGGACCAACAGCTGAAATGAGGATTAAGAAAAATGGAGTAAGAAAACCTAGACACAGGGTCTTTCAGAGTCTCACATTTCCTATAATCCTACACAAAAATAAATAAATAAATAAATAAACAAAAATAAAAAGGGTAAAAAAAATATTTTATAGACCAGGGATCAGAGAGTTATTTTAACATTTTCAGAACATCTGATTAAAAAACTGGCTAAAAATCTGAATACTGGATGGTAGAATGAAAGCAGCTCTGGTTACTAGATGAACACTTAAAACAAAACTTTTGTCTTCATACAAAAATGTATGTTAAAGAAGACAGCGTCTAGCTGTTCCAAAGACGTTAGAAATAGTAGAAATATAGAGCTGTTTGTTACTGTTAAGTGCAACTGATGAAGAAGGAGAAGGTGAGAAGGTGCTAGTACTGTTATTTATTTCCTGATTCTTTCAGAAGTAACATCGGATAATAATCATCTGCCTGCTGTTGACATATCCAGTCTTTGAGCTCTAGAAAGGGTTAGTGGACCGAAGAGAGAGGATAGTTGATGTATAGTGTCAATGTCACGTTAAGTGTAGCAGAGAGATATTTTTCCTTTGCAGGTAAGAAGGTCAAGCTTTTTGCTTTATGACAAAGAAAACATAGGCAGGGAGATCTCAATGTAAGTTTTGAATAATGATTTACCAAAGAAGACACTAAAGGAAATTTTCTTCTACTTGAGAATAATGTAGTGTATTTGGAAACCACTTTTGCATTTAACGTAGTGGGATTCAATATGAAAGACAATATTTTGTTCTTCAGGGCCACATTACAAGACCGGGGTCTTTACAAAAGCAGTAATTACATTGACTGTATTTTCATTAGAGTTGGGACTAATATTTTTTTATTGTTATTATTATTGAAACCTTTTTATTGTAGAAATGGTGCTACCAGCAACACCAAAGGTGTTGAATGTTACCATTACTATCATTGCTGTTTGCCTTCTCTATGTTGCTGAGTAGTTTGAAATATTTTACACATTTTGGGTAATATATTCCCACTGGTAAAAGCTGACCTTAAAAAAAATAAGGCCACAGCATAACCACTTGGCCTGAATCCCCTGAGGCTACACAGGATGCTATTCCTACATGAAGTTATAATTGGCAGACCACAGCTAAAATTATTTAAATTTTACTGTTCAAAGCTGCAGTGACTTAATGTGTTCTTGCTGGCGTAAAGTAGTACTCCAAATCTCAATTCTAACAAGAAATCTTATATTTTTCTCTTTGGGTAGCTCTTTGCAACTCTCTGGCCTCACAAAATGTGTGATTTATGAAAACATTTAAGGATTTTGTCTACGAAACTTGCTCAGCACTGGCTTATTTATGGTGATATATTAATTGTCCAAACAGCAAAAATGCAGTGTCCCCTGTACAATAAACTGGTTTAGGTAGAAAAGCTGATTTTGTCCAAACAATAACATGAATTTCTATTGTCCACAGATGGTACTAAGATCTTGTCTGTTTTGCAAGAACTCTGGAACCATAAATCAAAAGACCCCAGTAGCCTGTCTGGGAATAATCCTAAGTAGCAAACAAAATGATGGGTGTGAGTTACTGCTATCATGTTCCAGAGCTCACCTTCAGTATCTGGAAGAAAGGAGAGCAGGACAGAACCATCTTTCTTATTGCCATTATGTTACAGGATGCTGAAATACGTTCAATGCCCCAGAGCCTTCATCTTCACAGTCTCAACCAAACCAAGCCAGAAAGTAGCCTCCACATAACATTGCTTCCACCTAGTTTTAAAAATATATCAAATGTGGGAATTTATTCTTTACTTCTTTTCCTTTGCCACTTTGTAGTGCTTCCCTCCTGTTGTTTAATAAGAACCTTGCTCCAACAGTACCACATGCTCTGGAGCACCAAACACTGTGACTTACTGACCAGAGAGATGAAAAGTAATACTTTCAGCAGCCTGATATTGAAAAGGGAATGACAAATCTTGGAGTATCTCAGTTTGATGTTTTGCTAGTCTTTCTCCAGGAGTATTTATTCCAGCAGGGCATTGAAATGCAAGCCTTAGATATTCTTGTTAATAAAGTTTAAGTTACTACTGCCCTCAATTGCTCATCCTCACCTTTACTGGATTACTTATCCCACAGCAGGAATGGCTGAAGAAATGTGCAAACACATCTTAGCCTGCCACCTTAGCTTAAAGTGATGATAAAGTTGGGTGAGACCTATAACATATAGCTGTAATTCTGAGATGGGGTAAAATGTTAGCTTTTCCTCCTACCTCAGACAGAGGGACAGGGGAGACAAATGAGAATGGAAGCTCTGACGGCCATGGCCATCAGATAGATAGAGACAGAAAAGATAATCTGTTAAAATCTGATGTTGAAAGCACCCTTTCTCTGTACTTTGTGGGTGATTTTCTTGTTCTTGTTTTCAAGGATACTGCTCACCTCAGCTAACTCCGAAGCCAAGTTATTGTTATCTTAATACTTCATAAAAGACTGTGAAATGGTTGGTTTGATTTTCCATATTTAAATTCTTAACAGTAAAAGCAAAAGCAAATAAAGGTATTGTTAAAAAAAAAAAAAAGCCCTGATGAATACTTTGCATTTAAATACAGACTGTTTTCTCCATATTTTTTCCTCTTTGTAAAGGAAGTTTAAAAAGACTTTAATAGTGGCTGTTTGCTATGAAGCTGCAAACATTTTGGTCTCAGCATTTAATTACACAAGTCTTAATGAACTCTTTAATGGAATACAATAACAGATATGATGTTGCCACATCTATACCTAAGTCCAATGTTGATATGTTTGAAAAGTTCACCACCAGTTTCACAGCAAATATCTATTAGCTTCACAGCTAGCATTATAACCGAGATCATCCCATTCTGATGGAAAATGAGCCACAGTGATTTAAAAACAAAAATCCAAGTAATCTAGAATGCAATAAAGAGAGTCACGGGAGCTTAAACATAGCTTTTTTTCAGACAAATTATTCTGAGAAAAGTATTTACTTTCTTATTAGGAGGTAAATATAATTTTTTCATGATGAAAAGGGTTCTCACTTTCTTTTTTTTTTTTTTTTTTTTCTGTAATCACTATTCGAAAGTGCTTATTTGGTCCTTCAAGGTACCATGTTTAAAGACACACTCCTTCAGGAGTGTATAGTGTTATGCAATTTGTTACCTCACTTATTTGGAAAAATAAAAATCAATAACATAGTGCTTGTGATGGCTATTAGCCTGCAGAGCAGGGCATCCCAGAGGAGCATCTTGTTGACCTGGATTGCCTGCACTCTTGAAATTATTGCCAATAGGATCTTGACATTTTAGTCCAATAACTAACGTTTATCTGGATTGCCAAACCAGAAAATTAGCACATCTAGCAACATGAAATTTTAAAAGGAAATCCAAGGTGTGGAGCATTGATTTCAATACAAAAAACACAAGCCTTGGAATACAAGTAGTGTTATCACTATGCTGAACGTTCTGCCCATGAATAAGCAGTTTTGCTCATTCCAAAAGAGTAACTTTTATATTACCTTTAAATCCCATTGATGTGTGGGAAACAGATGACTGTAATGTTGATTGACATTCTTCTAGTTTAAATTTCAATAGATTCCCTTGCATGGTACTTTCCATAACATGGGTTAGTGATGGAACATGGTTGGTCAGGTTGACGGCTGAATTGATGATCTTGAAGGCCTTTTCCAACCTAAATGATCCTATTTTCCATACATAAAGATGTACTGTCTTGGCTCTAGATTAGTAACACACAGAAACAAAGAAGCAAGCAAATGAAAACTGGTTCATTTCCAAACTTTCTGTAGGATTACCACAACAGAGACATGGGCAATGCAGTTATAAATCAGTGATGACCTGAATGACACAGTAATTATGAGCCCATTTAAAAAAAAAAAATGTAAAAACGTAAAAAAAAGAAAACGTAAGAAGAAATATTTTTAATTGTCTTTGAGACCTGAAAAATATATTCTGAAAACTTCAACACCAAGACCTAATTTACAGCAGTGGACTAAAATGTGGCTTCATCATGCCTCTTTCTCCAGGTCAGTTTTCCCTCCTTTCCAAAATGTTTTCATTCGCCGTTCCCTCAAATATTTTCATTCACCTTTCCCTCTCCTGAGCCCCTGGGACACGTATTTGAGAGTCTGGAGCTTTATGGTATCATGTTGTACTAGCTTTGTTCAACAAAGAGGAAGGAATGGGAAGCACACTATGACCACTTGCATGGAAAATAACAAACATGAATGCAAGCAAAATACCTCCAAATTCTCATCTGTCACCTCCTAATTTCTCAACAGGAAGCTGCTATGGGAGATGGCACTGTTTGAGGCTCTCCGTGGTATGTAATATGAGTGCTTTGTAGCCCTTCCATATAACTTTAAATATGTATACATAGCTTTATCTGGTCACCAAGGTAACAACCTGAAAAATAAAATATTAATTTGACATGAAATGTTTATTTATTGAGGCCTTGTTCAGTATACATAGACTTTAAATAATGTACTAGAAATGGAACACTAACATTGGAAGTGTCCTGTAGAATTAGAATCATTCAATTCTTTTTTTATTGAAGTGCTTGACTTGATGGTTCTTGTACAGAAAAAAAAAATAATGAACACAAAAATAATCTGCAGGATATGATAATCACTTCATATTACTTTCTCTGATTTGTTTTTGGTTCTGTTATCAATGTAAATCAAACTGTTATTCTGACGTGATTGTGGTCTCTTGTCAGCTTCATGCCTTTTTAAAATCAGGGATATTACTATTCCACTGGGATAAGCAAGACTGTAATCGGTTTTCACATCTTTTAGTGCAGTACAATTGTCATAAAGGATTTGTTTTCATTGTAGCTCATAATTTTCTTTCTTGGTCAATGTGCAGTGTGATTGGTTCCTTTACAGTCTGTTCTACTTGGCTGTCCTCTGTTAATTATCTAATATTCACATTTACATGATAGAAGCATCATTTTCTGTTAAAATGAGTAATAAATAAATTAGCCAAAATGAATAGAAGGTTGGATTGGACCGCTTGTCAAAATAGCTACAGTTGATGTTTTTGGAAATTAGATGTAAAATCACTGCCAGACTTTTAAGACCTTTCTAAGTGAAACAATAATGTTAAAACTATTTCTGTAAAAAAAAAAAAAAAAAAGTTTCAAATGCCAGTAAGAGAAAGACATTTTAATAGCTTGCTATCCTACCAGGAAAACAGTAAGAGTTGTAGAGGCTGACCAGGTAAATCACACCCAAAAAAACATTAAATAGGTTAAATGGATTGGAGAGATGTTATAAAAGTGCACCGGATATAAATTTAAAGTTCTCAGGCTGCTATGAAAAATATCCTATATTGTATGCCTATAAACATTTCCAACATATAACAAAACTGAGCACCCTGATGTGTACGTAAGAGGTGAATTCTTCTTGACCTGCAACTGTGCCAAGATACATAATTTGCAGGAGACGTTTAGTGGACTGGTTCATTTAAAAACTGGAATACTTACCTAATAAAAAATGGTATGCAAAATGAATACGTGTCCCTATTTCATAGCAGTACGGTGGGGCAGTCAGATATTAAGAGGAATTCTAAAATAAATTGAAGAGACCAGTTCAAAATCATACATGTTAACATTGTTCACCTAGGTCTACAAATGCTATTGCCTTCCCCATTTTCATTCTTATTTATCTGAGTTTATACTCAAATTTTGTTCTCATTTCTCTGTATTTACAATAAAGCAAGGCATTTAGGAAGGGACAAAGGCTGCTTGTGAGAGCAGGATGCACAGTGCCACCTCTCCTGCATCCAGCCTTGACCTCCTCCCTGAGCCATTCTGCCAAAGCCTGTCCTAACAGCACCTGGAGTCCCTCTCCCAAAACAGAAGATTGACAGGTAGCTCTGAAACTTTTCCACCTCCAGAGATTCACACAGAACAAAACAAGCTGAGTCCTTCCCACAGCCATGGCATTGAGCTTTCTTGGAGCTTTTTCCTTTCCATAGAATATCCTCCAAAAATGGTCAGACAGCTGTCCTATTTTCCTAAAGTTTTTGCATTGAACTTATTGTTCAATTCATTGTACTTATTTGTTCAATTGTTCAATTCATTGTACTTATTTTTTTTTTCTACACTCAGGGATTTTTCTGAAAGAAATGTTCTGAGTAGGATTATTTTATTGTTTTGTTTTGTTTTATTTTTGCCTGTTTGTTTATTTGTTTGCTTCCTCCTGGATTTCAGAGATACAGATTTCAAATACCATCCAGCACAGTTACAGTTGGTTCATTTGCTTTTGGATCTCATGATGTGTCCCTCAGACCTGACTGAAAACATGCACAAAGTCTGGCCTTTTCTTTGCTAGAAATTTATTCTCTGACAATCTGCAATTTTCCATTGTTCCTGTAGTTGACTACTGTATCCCTTTAGCACTCATTTAAAGAAAATATTATATAAAAAAAAAACCTCGTCATTGGATGGCTACTTAATTTTTAGATGACATTTCCAAGTGCTCTTATTTATTATTTTGCCCCTATGGTTAAAGATTGTTTATAAGCAAAATCACTTTGTTTTTCCTTCTCTGTCCACCCTGGTGAGAAACTTAACCTCTTGAAGTATTCTTTCTTTTAAAATGCAGAGGCTTTAGAGTCACTTTCTCTCCTACCTTAAAATTAAAGTAAACCAATCCCTCTGGGTAGTGCTTTAGGATGCAATTGCTATTTACTGCAAAATAAGCTTGCAAAAACTATTGAGTTAAATGGTACTCTGTTTCCTTCTGTGCAGTTCTCCTATTTCTCATTATTTCTTGAAAATATTTTAAAACAAAATCCTTCGGGAGTTTTTCGTCTTTGGCTGTCTGAGAGTAAAGACTGTGCAGTCATTTCTCCTTGCACTTTCTCCACTGTCCTACTCAGATAGTGCCCTGAACATTAGATAAATCTCATTTTGATAGGGGATTTGGGAATTTTAGAAAACATTCTTGGTCCAGGTAGTGCTTTAAATAAAACAATTAGAGAAATGGAGAGACTTTCTAAACAGACGAATTCTTGTTCTGGGTTTATAAAAGATTTTTTCTTCCCTTCTTTCCCTAAGGGGAATGGCTCTCGCATGAAACAAGTGAATCAAACAGCAGCCAGGTTGTAAGCTGGCTTTTCATGCTCATGAAGATGGGTGAGCTTGCAGGCATTTTAAAGCAAGCCTGGAGCGCCCTGTGCCAGGGCTCCCATCTCTAGTAAATCACTCACTCCAGTCATACATATCCTTGCATCCCTGACAGAACTGAGGTGGTATTTCCACACCAAGCATCCAGCAGCAGCTCTAGTAACCACCTCTTTGAATTTGCAACAAGTCCTTAGAAATATACACTACTCTGGATTTAAAGCCAGCAAGTGACTATTTTTGCCAGCTTCACCCCTCTCCTAAATGAGTGACCCCTGAGAGGCAAGATTAAAAATTGTTTCATTAACACATCAGAGAAGAAAGCTCACCCATCAGGAAGGACAGTCACAAGAATAGTGCAGGCACCCTTCCCTGACACAGAGCATGCTGCCTTTGGATAAGAATGATGCAAAGCAGCTCATGTCTTGGCCTAGGCCACAGGCTGCCTGCTGCTAGGGACCTGTGTTGCACAACCTTATTCCTAGTTTTAAAAAACTTCCAATTTAGACTGCAATATTCATGTGTTATGCCCTGATTCTGCTTACACTAAAGTTCAGGACAGCTCACACCAAAGTTCAGGGCTTAATACTCAAAGATGATCAGAGGGCTGGAGCACCTCTCCTGTGAAGACTAACAGAGCTGGGGTTGTTCAGCCTGAAAAAGAGAAGGTTCCAGGGTGACCTTATTGCAGCTTTTCAATACTTAATGGGGGCTTATAAAAAGATGGAGAGCAACTTTTTGCTTTGGCAGACAATCACAGGACATGGGGGAATAGCTTAAAAGAGGGGAGAGTTAGATTAGGTGTTAGGAAGAAATTATTTTCTCAGGGGGTGGTGAAGCACTGGAACAGGTTGCCCAGAGAAGCTGTGGATGCCCCATCTCTGGAAGTGTTCAAGGCTAGGTTGAGCAACCTGGTCTGGTGGGAGTTGTCCCTGACCATGGTGGCAGGGCTGGAACTAGATGATCTTTAAGGCCGCTTCCATTCCAGTCCAGGCCATTCTATAATTCTATGATTATATGATTCTATAAGTAGTATGAGGTTCTCAATATTAGCAATTGTAAATTCCATCAGGCAGACAGATTTTACACTGTATGAATTATCCATCCAAATACACATTGGTCACTGTGGTGGTTTTACTCGAGTGGGCAGCTGAGCTCCACCACAACAGCTCTCTCACTCCCCCTCCTGAAAGAGGAATGGGGAGAAAATACGATGAAAAAGGCTCAAGGGTTGAGATAAGGATGAGAAGATCACGCAGTAATTATTGTGACGGGCAAAACAGACTCAGCATAGGGAGATAGTAAGATTTATTGCCTGTTACTAACAAGCTAGAGAAGCGAGAAACAAAGGAAAGAAACCAAAAGCACCTTCCCCCCCATCCATCCTCTTCCACCTCCCCCACCCGGGCGGTGCACGGGAATGGGGGAATGGGGGTTATGGTCAGTCTGTAGCGCTTCTTCTCCGCCGCTCCTTCTCAGTCACTCTCGTCCCCTGTGCTGTGGGCTCCCTCCCACAGGATGCCGTCCTTCCCGAACTGATCCGGCGTGGGCTGCCCACAGGCAGCAGCTCTTCAAGAACTGCTCCAGATATGGGTCCGTACCACGGGGTCCATCCCTCAGGAGCGAACTGCTCCAACCTGAATCCCCTACTGGCAGCAGCTCCTGCCAGGTCACCTGCTCCTGTGTGGTCTCCTCTCCACGGACTACAAGTCCGGCCCGGAATCTGCTCCAGCAGGGGTCTTCCACAGACCACAGTCTCCGTCGGTGCAGGTCCACCTGCTCCACCGTGGTCTCCTCCACGGGCTGCAGGGTGGAACCCTGCTCCACCGTGGTACTCCATGGGCTGCAGGGGGACAGCCTGCTTCAACATGGTCCTCCACAGGCCGCAGGGGACTTCTGCTCCGGCACCTGGAGCACCTCTCCCCCTCCTTCTTCACTGACCTTGGCGCCTGCAAGGCTGTTCCTCACTCCTCTCACTCTCCGAGCTGCTGTGAGGAGCAGTGTTTTTTTTTCCCTGTCTTAAATATGCTCTCACAGAGGCGCAAAACAACATCACTTATTGGCTCAGCTCTGATCAGCACCGGGGCCCTTACCAAACATGGGGCAGCTTCTAGATCCTTCTCACAGAAGCCACCCCTATGGCCCCCTGCTACCAAAACCTTGCCACGTAAACCCACTACAGTCCCTTAAAACAGTTTTAATTAATTAAGCCATGTTTAGTCACAAAGTTAATATAATAAGGTTCACCTCATCCGGATTTCTGAATTCATCCTATACTCTAATCATCAGCTGTAGGAAGAAAACATGGGAGACATAAGATTGACTTTGGCTAGATGTATTAACCTCCTTGAAAATTTAATTTGAACTGTTTTGTGCTTATGTGCTTATGTACATAACCTCCCTCTGTTCCTTCTGTGCTATACTGCTTTCTAATTTTTCAAGGCTTTGTCCAAATTACCTTCCTATGAGTAGCTGGAGGGAAAACTTGTAATGACTCTCATCTTAGAATAATCCTGCCCTTTAAAGCCATTCCCAACAGTCACACTTTTCTGTGTCTTGAACTAATGAAACAGAAAAAAATGACTTAAAAATTCTCCAGTTAGATGATCAGTTAGATGCCTTCATAGGGTTCAGGCTACCAAATATTTATGAATATGGTACAGCCCCCTACTTCATGAGTAAAGTGTTATTCAGCAGGTACCTGGGTAGGAGCACTCAGACCTGCCTAGCTTCTTCCCTTTTGTAAAAGGGGGAACACCTAAAGTTAGAATCCCCAGATGAAGTACTGACAGCTGCCCACTGCCCTTACATGATCCCCCCATAGTCCCTCACATCTACCTGTAAGTCCTCTGGCAGGTCCAGATCCTCTGCAGCAGATCTCTGCTTATACAAAGTTTTAAGAACTGAATCTTGCAAGACTGACATACCTTGAAAGAAGCTGACTGGTCTGAAGGTCTATGCAGTCCTGCTGATAAGTAAATACCACTCTGCGGGGAAAGGACAGCATCTTCCAATCTCACCAATGAGCTAAAAAAATATACAAGGAAAAGTCAGTGAGTCCACTAGAGACCCAAAGCTGGATTCAGCAATCAGTGAATAATACACTACATGTATGCCACATCATTTCTGTAGGAGCTGGTACAGAACTGAAGAATCTCTTTAGAAAAAGCAAAGTACTTCTTTCCCAGTGCAGTAGGAACAAACACCCTCCTTTCTCCAATAAGAAGTTGTCGGTCCCATCAGTCTTCTGTTTTGGGGCAGGGACTCCTAGTGCCAGGAGGACAAGCTTTGACAGAATGGCTCAGGGAGGAGGTCAGGACTGGGTGCAGGAGAGGTGGCACTGTGCATCCTGCTCTCACAAGCAGCCTTTGACCCTTCCTTAACATGAATGCTTGTTTTTCCTTTGAACAATTTAACATAATGGCACATTGGTCATGTTTGAAATTTAGAGAAGGACTGACTTTCATGTCATTACCTTGGTGCAACTCAGTGACAGCCCCAATGAAGTCAGTTATGTTCACTTTCTATGGAATCAAAATAATGAAAGTTAGCAACATTTTCCTCAGTCTCCCTGCACCAAAAATCCCATCCTAATAAAGAAGAAGCTGTCTTTCATCCTTGAAGAAGACAGACTGATCCTTTAAATGTATCACGATTGTCCCCATGAGAACTTCACAAGTGTTTCAGGATTAAAGGTTTCCTATAAAAACAAAAATTACCATGTTCTCCAAGGAAACCACCTGGACTGAGTTAGGGGATATATCCCAGGATTCTGATTAGTCTTACTGCTTGTCACTGACATTGTGCTGATAGAAGCTTCTTGGTCAATAAACCATTAGTAAATATATATATATATATATATATGTTTGTAGTTTCTAGCTTCTGCTGAGCAATTAAGTTCCATCTGGAAAAGGCATTTGATACGCACTGCTTATTCAGAGGAAGATGGGTGCCACTAAGCTTCTGAGTCAAAGCATGGAATTTATTTCTCAGCTTAGTATGCTACATTATATATATAACGTATGACTTCTCAAGTTCTATGCAACCATTGCAGTCAGGTTGTCCCTTGCAACCTGAGTATTTCTATGACAAGGAAGCAAAAATCCAGAACAGTTCAGAAACAGTGCATAGGATGTCTTTTTCAATGATTTTCACTTGTTTGGTTGATCTGACTAAATTTTAAAACAAAACAGTTCAGTATCTGTTATATTTTAATTAATGTTGGCAATAGAGTATTCACATACTTAAAACAGACTAATCCCATGATTGTCCCATCACAGTCAGGTCCTAAGAGAAGAGAGGACCTCTCAATACATTTTTCTAGGGATGCTGGCTCCTGAGAACCACCTTCAAGCTAAGTACAAGAACCAAAACAGGTTCCCTGCTCCAAGCACTCTATAGCTGCTGAGTATACTGCAACCTACCCTAAGAAGGATTTCCTAACCACTGAGTATACGGAGAGATACAGGCCTTGTAATTTGTATTCTGGTATCTTCAGAAAACAGCTCTCAAAACCATACTAAAGTAATATACAAATGCAGACACTAACATCAAAAGATGTTCCCGTCTCAAACCGCTTGCAAACTGCATAGCTTAGGCTGAGTATTGGAGGAAAGGGATACAGCAGACAAGCAGAGAAAACATAACAGCAACTCACTAATATCACTTTTTTTTTTCTTTTTTCTCTGCAGTTCTTTTGTTTCTGTCTCAAAACAAGCTTCTGATTGGCCAAAAGCATGTGACCACAGAGTAGACTCTTAAGCTTTTAGCATTCTTTGCATTACTGTTGTTTGGGTGGAGGAAGAGAAAGAAAAGGTTGTTGCTTGCTTTCTCTCTCAACTTTTCTGCTCTGCTGTTAGCACTATTTCCTTCATGTGAAATTGCCTGGAGAGTGTATCCAAACAGCTGAGAGCCCACCAGCGGAGGGACATAATCTATTCACAAATAAAATGGAGAAAGGAGCATATTAGAAGCGAGGTGAAAAATTATCCAGCGTGGTGTTTACAAGAAATACTGAGTAGGAAATGAGTGAGAAAAATTATGAAATACAAGGTCATTGTAGACCTCAGCTGAGAACATAGGTGTGCTAAGGAAAAGTACAGGTGACATAATATTAGGAGCCATTATCAATGCAAAGCAAGATTGAAATATGCAGAAATTACTATTTGACCTCAAGGTCAAGGGTAATAGAGGCTGATCTAATGAATTCATACAAGGTAGAAAATAATATAAATGTAAAAATAATGGCAAGAACTTCTCCTCTAAGCTCACAGATGATCATTTGGAAATAAAGACATGTTAGCTGGTGCCAGACTCTCTATTATACAATCAGTATAATGCAGCCATGAAACAAAGCAAATGCTCTCCTAGGATACACCAGGAAATATATTTCCTAAGAGAATTATTAATGCTATTGTAGCAGACATTAGCTGCAGCACTTCTTTAATTTTGTGTACCGTGTCAGTTATGAATGTGAAGATTAACTCAAGCTAGCAGAGATACATGGAATGGCCACTGGGGTGCAAACAAGACAAAACAAGGCTGGCCTGCTTAATCTCCTAGAGAAAAAGCTGAAAAAAAAAATGTGACTGATCTATAAATACACTGAATGGATAAACACAAGTGAAAGAGAAAAGCTATTTGAAAAGAAGGATAAAGCTGGCATTAAGAAATTGATAAAACTGCCATGGATAACAGTAAATTCACCCCAAAAAGGAGACTGCAAAACTGCATGAAGTGCTGCTTATAAGCAAGCTGCTTGATATCAGCAGGAACGGTATGATGTGATATGTGAGAGGGAGACAGACAGGACAGTACAGGAAGGGTGACTGTAAATTCCGTTGAACAGATGTAGTAAATTCCTTTTGAAATGGTAGCATGGCAGAATATCATAAAAACATTAAGAAGGGGCTTCTGAAGATCATCTAGGCCAATAACTACTCAAACATTACCACAAACATCAGGCTAGCCACACTAAATAAGCAAATTCCCTTGCAGAGGTATCTCAGCATTTCTCAGAAAAACAGGAAGATCTTGGCTCTAAGGTAATTAATTCATTTTTTTTCTCTAAACAGCATTTTTAATAGTGGAATAATTCTTCAAGTCACATTCCAAAATATGATGGATGCAAAACCAAATTTCTGTGATCTTCTTCCTATCCCACAGTATGGGATGGGATAGCATGTTTGTCAGTATCATTACATAGTAGGGACCAGTGCCAATCTCAGCCATTCACAAGAAGTTCCTACATAAATGGCTTGTAATCCAGGACCTAGGCCCAGCCAGTACCTTCCCAAGAGCCAAGGTAGGCACTTTATCATCACTTTTACCCTGATTCAGCAATGCCCACCACCACTCAAAAGAAACTCTATAAATTCTTCAGGAAATAAAAAAACAAAAGTGTGTGGGGTATATTTTGCCTGGAGAAAGTCAATAATATACTATGCCAAGAGAATTTTCTCTTCACTAAATAAATAAATAAATAAAAATAGAAAAGATTTGCCAGATTATTTCAGAAAGCTTGTCCCTTACTGTTAATTCGCTTTGGCATTTTTCTGGGTAATTTTACAAATAGGAGTCTTGCTGGAGGAAAAAAAAAGGGGGGGGGAGTATGTGAAATTCATAATACATCATCACTGTTGATTATTCTTGTTTCATGAACCCTTTCAAATTAAGCTCAGAGGTTTTATAAATTGGATTTTCCCAGTTCGCTCTTCATTCCTGCAATGCAACTGTCAGTGATGAGTTGAGCCAGGCTAAAAAGATTAAGAGAACTAAGATTTGCTCCAAATTTTCCAAATCTATTAGCTTAAAATAAAAGTTTGTCACTAAACATCTAGGCAGAAACGCTCCTCAGTTGCCCCTCTAGTTTATATTAATTTCCCAAGACAACTGGACTTGCTGCACTCAGTCTCAAGATGCTGGATGCAGGCCAACTCATAACACATGAATTTTATTTATTTATTTATTAACATTTTTTGCCCGTTATTTGTTAATAACAATGTTTAGAAACAATTGCCCACATTTGTCTGATCACCTGCTGGTGTCAGGCACCCAAAAGTAATCTTCCCAGAGTGGGCTGCTGCAGACAAACCATTTGCCTTTGTCCAGACAAGGTGAGGCTGCACTTTGAAGCCAGTCCAGAAGCTGGTCCTTGGGGCTGCAGCAGTAATGGCACTAGTTGCAGAATACAAGATAGCAGAGTCGGCAGCTGTGGAGCTCCACTCACAAGGGGACCAAGGAAGCCAAGAAATGGAGTGAAGATGCACCATTTACCCTGAGCACTGCAGTGCTTTGTAAATTGGCAGCTCACAGCCCTGGGCACCATACTGCTCTGTGCAAGGAGGGATGCCAGAGTCCCCAGGCACCAAGATGGGGGCTGCAATGGGACTGGGGGTTATCAACCAAGTTCCAAACAGGGGATTCTCTGCAGAAAACTATTCTGACTCAAAGCAAAATTTTCCCAAATTAGAGTTTTGTTTCAACATTTCATAACAAAGTTGGGACTGATGACAGCATTAAATTTTTCCAATCTGGAGGCTGACAGAGGAAGTAAATGTGATTAGAAATTGAATTTTCTATCACAAAAACATGCGGACAAAGAAAGTTACACACATTCAATGCATTTCTTGTAGACAATAATATTTGTTCTCAAAGCTTCTTCCGTTATTCAAATACTGAATACTCAAACACTGTCATGTGAGAGTGTGAAGAAACAGCAGGGAATGTTATTTTAGCCTGAAATTAGTTAAGATACTTAATAAGTTAAGAAAGCAGCTTTATTCTTATAATCTTTGTATAATTTACATTTAGAGCCCTTCCTTGCTCTGTTTTGGTTTTCAAAATTTAAAGAGACATTTCCCATGCTGTCTGCTACCTGCTGTGGTGCAATCTCTTGATTTGCGTGAATGAATCCTGACACATTTTGGAGTCCATGACTATCTTAAGCAGCACACAAGTTCAGTCTATGTATGAGAAGCTTTTTAGTTCAAATAGCTCAGCTGATTGTCATAATGCCTGCTGATTGCAAATATCAGAGTATCACCATAGGAAACAGGTAGAGCCTGGGTACTTTGGGGACTAAAGCTAATACACTAAGCCTTGCAGTAATCCAATGTAGAAACGACAAGGATGAAGTACTGTAAGGAGAAGAGAATGTTGCTATTTAAATGAAGTTTTCCGCTTTTTAAGTTTGACAGAGACAACAGACACGGCCATCTCCACTGCTTAAATAACAAGAACGTTGGCAGATCTGCTGCACACTATTTAGTTAATATTGAATAAGACAACAAATTATTGGTTTGTTCAAATGGATAGCTTACATTTCTAATTAGCTGACTAGACGAAATATAATTTCCTTATGTTTATTATTTATATTAAAATATAATTTCCTTATGTTTATTATTTCCTTATGTTCCATATGCACTTATGTTATCAGACTAGTGCACACAAACTCTGGCTGCTCTGTAAGTGACATCTAAGCAGATTCCTTCAGACCTGTCAGATCTCCTTTGATTCATTTTGTCTTGTTTACTTTATCCCCTGCCAGGATACCTGCATCTCTCAGACCTTTACTGCAGTCCAGCAGCCTCCTTGTGGGATCTCACAGCCAAGCCCAGTTCTCTCACTTCACTGGTGGCCCATCAGCAACCATACCTGGTGCACAGAACCCAAGTGACACATGGGGTTTCCACCAGGGAGGCGAGAATACCAGCACACAGCAGAGCCTTGGGCACAGAGGAGCCCTCTTAGGCAATGCAGTCCCTAACCACAGCCACATGCTGTCACTCTCCCTCCAAATGATAGGAAATTGTCAGGACACAGGCCATTTACATAAATGCTGGGTTTTTGTTGTTTTGTTTGGTTTGTTTTTGTTTTTGTTTTTGTTTTTGTTTGTGTGTTTGTTTGTTTTCACAGTTGTTCTTTCCTTTTGTAATGGGTGTCTCAATTTTGATAAGATACCAAGGCACATTTAGGAGCAAAATTTTCTCACCTCCTCAGTCACAGGCAGCATTAAGGTCTGGTGGGCACTTGTGCATCACTACAGTTTGTATTTTATCAGCTGCATTTAACAAGCTATTTGCAGCTTTCTCATTTTCTCCAGCACATTGCACATTCCTTAAAATTAGAGCAGTGAGAGCCAGAATTGCTGACAGGTTTGTTCGCTGCTCTTACCAACAATTTGCAGAGATTATAAGTCTGTCAGAAGGATATCACTGGAGATTTATGGGATTGCTTTCTAGAGTCATTCTGAAATGACAGTTAATGTGCAGATAGCTTTCCGTCATATTCTCCCACCTGAAAAAAAGCTTCTTATGAACCATAGAAGTGTGTTTTATTTACAGAAAACAGTGGTATATTATAAAACATGTTTGTGAAGAAATAGATGAATTTCATATAAATCTACTAATACATATATTCATTTTGGAGCTACCGTATTTTCCTGCCTACAGCTACCTGTTGTTTTGCTTTCATCGTGGATGGTATAAAAAAGGATCATCCACCGGACTGGGAAAGCAGTACACATGCATTACAGTAACAGGCTCATGCATCTAGCTTATGCTGATTAAAACAAGGCAATTAAAGCATAAATCTCAGAACCTTAGTGTAGTTCATTGCACTGAATTCCTGTGATGCAGAAATGTGAGTAAGGTCTATGAACAAATGGCCAGATGTTCCTTTGATATCCAAGATCAGCAGAAAACAAAATAAGTAGAGATCAAATACTGGATTCAGTTAAGCGATACAGTAGAAACAAAACTGATATACAGATGAACTTAACTTTTAATGTTGATTTCCACTATGGTGGTTTGAATGTAACAGAGCCTTTCATTTAGAAGTTAAAATTTAAAAATTACTTAAATATTAGAACAAATAATACACTCAAGTTTTACCAGGTAGAAACTCACTAACTAAAAATGTTCTGTTTTTCTGGCATTGTCCCTATAGCAAAAAGCCACACATCTGTATTGTGTTTACATCAAAAGGGTTTAGTAGATAGCATTGGGGCTGTAGGGGTGGCCTCTGTGAGCAGAGCCCAGAAGCTACCCCACATCAGATCAGAGCCAGCTCCAGCCGGCTCCAAGAGGCTCCACCGCTGGCCAGAGCTGAGCCAGGGAGCAGCGCTGGTTGGGCTGCTAGGAGAGCAGATTGAAGAAAGGGGAAAAAACCAACTGCTGTGCAACAGCAGCTCAGAGAGAGGAGTGAGAAGCAGCCCTGCAGCCCCCCAGGTGAGTGCAGCAGGAGGGCAGGAGGTGCTCCAGGCACACAGCAGCAGTTCCCCTGCGGCCTGTGGAGAGGCCCCTGGTGGAGCAGGCTGTCCCCCTGCAGCCCACGGGTCCCACACGGAGCAGATCTCCACGCTGCAGCCCGTGGAGGAGCCCCCGGTGGAGCAGGTGGATGTGGCCTGGAGGAGGCTGCGGCCCATGGAGAGCCCCCGCAGGAGCAGGCCCCGGGCCGGAGCTGCAGCCCGTGGAGAGGAGCCCACGCAGGAGCAGGGGTCTGGGGGGAGCTGCCGCCCGTGGGGGACCCGTGCTGGAGCAGTTTGCTCCTGGGGGATGGACCCTGTGGTACGGAGCCGTGTGGGAGCACTTCTTGAAGAGCTGCTGCCTGTGGGCAGCCCCCGCAGGCTCATTTTGGGAAGGACGGCATCCCGTGGGAGGCACCCCACGGGGAGCAGGGGCAGAGAGTGACCGTGAACGAGCTGTGGAGATGAATCGCTAAGGAATTACAGCCCCCAATCCCCATTCCTTTGCACTGCTTGGGGGAAGGAGGTAGAAGAGGGAAAGGTGTTTTTAGTGAGCTTCTACTTTTCTCACAGCTCTAGCTTGTTAGTAATAGGTAATAAATTTCATTTTTTTTCCCTATGCTGAGTCTGTTTTGCCTGTGATGGTAATTAGGGAGTGATCTCCCTGTCTTTATCTCAACCCTTGAGCCATTCATCATATTTTCTCCCCATCTTCCTTTGAGGTAGGGAAGTGAGAGAGCGGTTGTTGTGGAGTTTAGCTGCCCAGCAGTGTAAAACAACCACTGCTTCAAAGCCAGGTTTCTATAACATGAAAAATGAGAAGAACTCAAAGTTCTTCTTGCTGTTGTCAATCTCTTTTAGGTCAACAATCTGATGGCTGCACAATACATTTAACATGAAGGAATATGATGCATTGTATAACAGTGGTATCTTTTTTCATAAGCTGACACTGTTTAGTTGAAAGAAATTCAGCTGTAGATGTATGACTGTCCTGGTCTATTGTTGCACCACAGCAAAGGGCAGTCAGCCACTGAGAAGCAGCTGGATTAGAACAGGATTAAATTCCTTAATGCCAAACTGGATAACAGTCTTAAACAGCAAGGTTCCTCACATCCTTTGTTTGAAAACGCAGAGCTCACAATCCACTGTAAAAATGATAAATAAGATCAACTTACTGGAGCAGAACACATATTCATGGGGCTAAGTGATGCTCTCAGGAAGAAAGGGCATCAAGGCAAGGGACAGGCTTTTCAAAATAAGGCTGCAAGTTTGGGCAGAATGGATCTGAAGCATGTATTGAGGAGATACTCTGTTTTATCTCTACTTTTGGCCTTCAGAGGTTTATGTTTGTTTATTTTCTTGTCTAGAGAGGACATATGCCTTTAGTTTTGCTTTGCTGCTGTACAGGTAATTTTGTTTAACTGCTGTCAAGTTTTCTCAATAGCTATGCTGCACTGGGAGGTAGTCTTGGTTTTATGCATATAACTCTCATCATCACCATTTTCTGTGGTTGTCAGGTACACCCAGCCTTTCTCTTTGTCCCTTGTCTTAGTTTCAGAGGGGTAGAGTTAATTTTCTTCAAAGTAGCTGGTGCTGTGTTTTGGATTTAGGATAAGTATAATGTTGACAACACACTGATGTTTTAGTTTTTGCAGAGCAGTGCTTACACAGATCCAAGGACTTTTTGGCTTCTCATTCTGCCCTGCCAGTGAGGAGGCTGGGTGTGCACAAGAAGCTGGGAAGGGGACACAGCCAGGATACTTGGCCCTACCTTACTACAGGGACATCCCATGCTGTGTAATATCATCCTCAGAAACAAAACTGCAGGGTGTTGGCTGTGGGTGCTGCCATTGCTTGGGTACTGGCTAGGCCCTGGTCAGCTGGTGGTGAGCAATTGCACTGTGCATCACACGTTTTATGTATTCTTTTCTTTTTTTCTGGTTTTTTTTTTTTTCCTTTCTCTCTTTCTTATTAAACTGTCCTTATCTCAACCCACAAATTCTCTTTTTTTTTTTTTTTTTTTAATTCTCTCCCTCATCTCACTAAGGACAGAACTAATGGCTGCATGGTGCTTAGCTATCTGCTGGGCTAAACCACAACATCCCTCTTTCCACATTTTTCTTTATATACTAGAGTAGCGAAGTGGCAGGTACATCATTTTAATCCTTTTTTTTTCTTAGCTATATTTTGGCCAAAAAAATAATAGATAGAGAGTGGGATTTTCTCATCATGATTTTTTGTTTGTTTGTTTTTTGTGTGAGAAAGTTGTCAGTGCTTTCATATAAGGATATTTCAAGGTGGGAAGGCATATACATTTCCTGCTGAACTTAGTGAAAACTGCAGAGTTAATGAGGTCATCCTGAGCAAGACTGTGGACTGATCTCCCATGGAGCTACTGATAGTATAAATGAGCATTTTAATTGCTTCTGGTTTTCCTGCCCCTGCATGTATCTTTATCCAAATGATTCCAACTCAGAAGATAGCATTATCAGGTGTTAATTATTGGGAAAGCAATCCAGAGATAACCAGGCTGACTTGAGAGGCCAGTCATGTGTATACACAAATAACTTTGAACTACAGATGTTTGATATTGTTGACTTAATGTCAATGTTTGTACTACGGTATATTTTTTAACATGCACATTTTAGCAAGTACAACAATAGGCTAGAAAATTGTAAGAAAACTAAATTCTCTGGTCAAATCTTCATTGCAAGGGAATGTTGTTGAGCTGTAAACTTTATCCATATCAGATATCTCAAGAGAACAGATTTATTTGTTGATGATTTCTAAAATATAAAAGAGGAGACAAGCTCTGAGTACCTTTTTTTCTTCTACCACTCCCTCTCTCCATGCATACTAGTGATCTTAAAATTTAGAAAGACTACATGGTGTTCAGTTTCAGTAAATATTTATCCAGCTTTTTTCAAGGTATATAAAATTCATTCTTAATCCTAAATCCCACACCTCCCAATGACAAGGGAATCTAAATCCGTCTCTTCCAGCTTGCTTCCAACTTTGAATAAAATTTATACCTTATTGTATACTGTAACATGATATTTTGTTAGAACAGAGCAAGCTGATTAAGCATACAGATCATTCTTCCACCTCTAACCAGACACCTCCTCTTCAAAATGCATGTTTCTATGATTCAGCCTCAAAACTAAATGAACAATAGACACAACACCAAGTTGCTAAAATTCTTTGTGCTCCTGCAGCTAATGGAATCTCAAGTATTATCTGCTATGCATAAAGATGTGAATAAATTGCCAATGCTCAACCTCTTCTCACTGAGTTTGAGTAATTACCTTCCCAATTAGCCACTGTATTGCATTGCTAAAGAAAACTGTATTGAATGATATTTATGGGCAACATAAGTACACATGATCCTTTGCTGTAGAAGGAAAATGGAAGGCAAATACAATAAGACTCTCTTTGATTTAAGGATAAAGCTTGTACAATGCAGGCTCCCTAATAACAGTGCAGAGCAAGAAAACAGAGTGGTTAATGATAATGGGTTTCTTTACTGAACAGATGGATTTTTCACAAGTGTTTTTGATGGAGCAGCAGGGTACTTTACATGGCAGGAGGTCCCAACCACAAGAGAGGCATGAATGAAGTAGTTGAGGTCATAAAAGATTTAGTACAAATAAGGGTGAAGTGAAAAGAGGTGGTGCTGTGGGGTTTGCCACATTGAAATGGGCTCAAAAAGAGCAAATAACGGAGTATGAAGAGGAGACGGGTAGAAGGAAGGAAAGAAGTTTCAGCTAACAAGAAGATTAATGTTAATAAAGCAATATTCAAAGAAAAAAAAAGTGCAGTAAAAATTAAACTGTTATGTTACCTCCTCGGTATTGAAAACCAGCAAGAGAGAGCTAGAATTGAGCTGCAGTCACTGAAGGTGTAGAAAAAGATCCCCACAATTATTACTTCAGGTAGTGCCATCACATGCTGGCTTTGTGTCCTGAGACCATAATGTCACTGTCTCTGCTGTCTTCAATGTTTCTTTTCATGTTGAAGGAAGAGCTCATTAAACCAGTAGTGGATTTACCAAATCGCAGGAAAGGACTGCATAGGAGTACTGTGTAATTTGCAATGGGTTTTGAATCATGAAAACTGTTCATTTATGTTTCTGTTCTGAAGGCCACAAGCATTATTCTCGTGTTGCAGCATGGGAGTTAAGCCATGAGATGTGAACAAAGTTAAGCACTTGCAGACCTTGGAATCAAGAATCTGGGAAGGGCAGTCTGTGCAACCAGCGCAGGGACACATCTACGGAGGTCAGAATCAATGTGGACTTCTTCCGTGAAGTATGTGATATTATTGCCTCTGCTATTACTTACTGCATTGCTTCCCCTTTTTCCCTCTGCTATTGCTGGCAGAGCTGGGGAGTAGTACAGGTGTTGTGCCCAGTAACCCACCCAGTGTCACTGTCTGAAGCTGCAAACCCAATGCCATGCTTGCATTTTTTCTGCCTATTTGCTTGAGTTCTGTTTGCATGATACAAGAAGCCCACGCAGAGCTTTATGCTATGGCCTGAGAGTGGGAGGTAGTTGCAAGGGATTCTAACATTGATGGTGTCAGAGGACATTTGGATAGCATTTGCACAAAAGATATTGGAAAAATAATCAAATAAGCGACACTGATTAGTTGATGATCTGCTGCTGAATCCCTGTTTAAAATGCTGGTCCACCTTTCAAATGCTTCCCTCATGTGCTGCATCCCATTTTGCTTAGTAAATGAGAAGTGTTTCAAGATACTACTCAAGTGCTTTTTCTCAGCAAGCTAAATACATTTTGCTGGTGATTGAGAAAGCCTATTCCAGCTTCTGGCAGGAAATGACCAGGGCTGTCAGGTCAGACTGGGTGCAGAAGAATGAAAGACTCCTCATATACAATCAGCCCCCAATTACAGTTTATCAGCAAGAGAGCATATCAGAAATGAGTTTTCTTTTCAGTTGGAGCTCTCTCCATACAGCCATATGAGCCTTGGTGCTTCAAATCCAATATATACCCTTAGTATTTAGCTCCCTTGGAACAGTTTATCTATCAGACCTATCTGCTTTTTCTTATGATCACAGGTTTCTTTAAATGAGAAAAATATCAAAATATCCAACCAATGAGAAATCTTTTCTTTGTTTGTTTAAAGTTTCAAGCAACTATCACAGCTTTATTCTTTTACCTGTATTCAAGGATTTGCCAAGCTTATTTCCTTTGACAGATCAGTTTAGTCTCTGATGAATCCATCATATTTTGAAAGCTAAAGTTATCCAGACTACACTAAATCTATGAAACCTGACACAGCAAATCCTTTCTCCTAAATACTCTGTGAACTCAGATGTTACAGTGTGTCTGTCTACTTTGCCAAATATTTGTCTAAAAGTGTTTTACTCCTGTAAACTAAGCTAAACTCCTTTTCCCCCTTCCTCCAACTTTTTCAAGCCTACAAGGTAAGAATAGGTTACATAACACATTAAATACCATATTTCTTCTTACCTGGGGGAAAAAAAAAAAAAAAAAAGAAACAGGAAAGGAAGAAGAAGTAAATTATCTACTCTTCAGGGGCAGAAAAGCTTTATTTTTTTTTCCGGTTAATCTCACAATAGCCAAAGCCTTCCTCAGTCATCAGAAAAAAACATGTATTTTGACTGCTGATGAAAAATGCTCAGGGCTGGCAATTTTTTTACTCTTTTCTTTATGCTATGGTTGTGCAGAGGTATATATAACTGGCAAGAACACATACCCAAAAGAATACAAAAGTATAAAAGAAAGAATACAGAGTTTTGCTTAGAGGCTTCAGTAACTATTTTTTTTCTCTTGATGCATAACTCGTTTCTGTGGACTACCTATTTAAAAATAGCAAAGTAGAAGTCCCCCCAAAAAATCAGTTTATTCTGCTAACATGCTACAGGCTTTCTTCCTAAGGATATGTACATACACATACTCCTTTTTCAAATATGTGTATTAAAAATATATATTAAAAAGAAAAAAACATTCAGCAAAGGAGTTCAGTGACTTTGAAGTTTTACTTCAGCATCTTTTCTTCTCTGTGTACAAAACAGAGACTGTTTCCATTGATTAACAGTGCCAACCTCCCTCAGCTATTCTGTGATTCTGTGAACATAATGGCAGCCTATTTTTTAGAAATTGAGAACATATAGAATATAAATTTTAAAAGCCCCAGCTGAAGCGTTCATTCATAGGTGGTCTTGTGAACATAGCAATAAAGGTACTTGACACCAAGGGCTACCAGCCAGGGTCTCAGGAAGGCTGCTGGCACAGCCATTTTTTAAGCTCAGCAGTTCTCAGCAGGTGTTTTGCAAGGAAGGAGCTTTGATATTCAGATCCTGTAGCGACAACAGCAGCATTTATTAGTCCTGAGACCAGGTCTTCTTCTGGCATGAAGTGTCATAGCTCCACAGAAATTAATGTCTCTGTGCCAAATTACACTAGCTGAAGGATCTCTTTTGGGTTTTATGTAGAGAAAATGAAGAGCTGAAAAAGCCAAATACTAGCAAGTGTCAGCTAAAGGACCGTTGCAGTTTTTTTCTGAAAACTTGATTTTTTTTTCTGAAGACTTTTTATGAAAGAATTGTAGGCAGGATTGCATAAGTGAACTTTTTAACTCTAGTACTTTTTATCACTATTTTGAGTGCAATATCTGTTTCCTGATAATTAATTAGCACTCTTGAGACAGACGAGGACTTCCTCTACTCTTTTTTTCTCCCATCCCATCCCTTTAGGAAGAAAACAACTGCTGTGCTTTCCATAGCACAGAGACTTCCTAACACTTTGTCTGCTCACAGAGGGTGGAGGAGACTTCTTCAAGCCGTCTGAAACATAAAGCCATGTAGGACCATGATGCATGTCATTCAGATGAATTGCAGGAACTGGAAGACAGGGACTATCCTGTTCTGGGTTTTCTTCGGAGTATGAAACTATTGGAAATGCCTCCTTTGACTGATATGAGTCTTCATGCTGCTGCGTCTGAAAGGGGACAATCCAGTGCCCACACTGGATGGTAGAAGAAAGAGTTAGATGAAATTATGGCAATTTCCTCTTTTTTTCTTTTTTTTTCTTTTTTTTTCTTTTTTTGTTCCTTGTTTTTCATTATTGTGGCAATGAACGAGTGTACTTTCACTTCTCCTGCAATACTCAGCAATCTTGACTATTCTGAATTTTTGGTGTAAATACTCATGCTATCTGCTGACTCCAGTTGGTTTTTAGGGTAAAGAAGAGGTTTTTATTCCCCTGAACTCTGGAGCAAAATGCAACTGGAGTTCTTCAAAGGTGCCATTAACGGGAATTGGACATCTCAGTTTTTAAATCAGCTTTGAAAATCTTGGCCTGAATGTCAGAGAAAGATGCAAAGCTCCATTATTCAAAGCTGTGCAGTTGTCCTTTGATCTATCACTGGTAATTTAATACAGGACTTTGCTGGCTCTGGTCAATTATTTTCTATTGCTGTTTCTGTTCTAAATGGCTTCTTGCTTTTGAGTGTTTCACACATTTTGGTGCAACTTTTCCCAAACCATAGGGCTGTAGAGAGCAAATTCAATGAGAGTAGAGAGCTGATTTGCTGACATAATGTTTGCATCTGCAGTTAAATGATAGCTGCCATAGCAATATTTTCCTTTTGCACACAGTGCAGCAGCAATACTTTCTTTATATCTTTTCAATGAAGAAGGGGGAAAAAAAAAGAAAAAAGAAAAAAAAAAAAAGACTGATTTTGAGCTGGTTGCCTGTAATTTTTGACTGAGAAAAATCATCCACCAAAATAAAAAGGAGAGTCGGAAACATTCCTCAGCAATGAGCAATGGTACTGGGGAAGAATGCATGCTGTTTACTGCATGTGAATCAAAAAAAAAAAAAAAAAAGAACCCTAACCCTCATGGTAAGTGTGCTCTTGACTTCTGGAAGGGCAGACTTTCATTACTCATGCTTTCTGGTCCTTCACACTTCATAAAGATTTTACTTTCAAAATGGCCTATAGAGACTGCAAATTGGGACAGGCTCAGATGCACTTGTCTTGGAACATGTCTCATGGAGAAGCTGCAGGATAACTTGGCAGGTTGGAGCTGACTAACCCACGAGTGACTGCTTTCTCTTCAAGCAGCAATGGAGTCAGTGATTGCCCCAACTCCCCACTGCACAGCTATGCCCTCCATTTTCCTCCACCAGCCTTTAAATCCTTCCTCTCACCTCCCTCACAAAACAATGAAAATATAGACAATATACTAAAGCAAAGACAGGGAGAAGAGGCAGAGAAATACCAGTCTTGGAAAACAGTTTAGAATCACCCATAGTTATGCAAGCGAAAGGGCTGCCATATAAGCAGACACTGGTTTAAAATTAAAGCAAAATAAATGCAAACAAGCCAGGGATGCAAGTCCAGCTTTTGCTGGGTGAGTGTTGATCTTCAAAATGGACGTCACAGTTAACATTAGTGATGTTTTTGTCAGCACATTCAGCAGAGGAACACAGGCTCCAGAGCCACTTTGAGGCCTGGAGATACTCTGCCTTTGAGGAAGCCTAAAAAGTAACTGCTTTCTGCTGGGTTAATTAGGGCAAGTATTAACAAGAGCTGATACCAGTTCTTTAAAAAAGTAAGGTTGCCTTTTTGAGGAGCACTGTCTAGATGATTTCTCTGGTGCTGGTGGTGGGGACAGCAGGAAGGCTGCCCTAGGTAGGTCCGTAGGGCTGAGTACTGCCCAGGAGTGCTGCTGAGGGACCTTGCCCCTCAGTGTCTGCAGAGACACAAGTGGCTTGCTTTTTTTCCATGAGGTGGCGGCTCAGTGTGACAACACAGGGCTGAGGAAGATGCAATGCAGGCTGTAAAAGACCCTGTCAGAGTCATGAACCTCTGGGCGGTGAGATGTGGCCCAAAAGAAAAACATATATTAAAAAAAAAATAATCTTCTTGTATACAAATAAGCAAAACCTAGACATTGGTCTGATATTGCCACCTATAAGACACGGTAAGGTCCACAGACCTTTTGAGGGACAAAGGTTTGGCTGCTTGAGGAAAATGCCACTTTTGGATAAACCTTTTGGGGCCTGCTGGGATGTGAAAGCCAGTTCTCAGATCTCATTCCCTAAGTTTTTTGCCTTATCATTCTTCCTTCAGTCTCATATGGAAAACAGTTATAACTTTGATTTATTATGTTTATATCCTCTTCTTTCCTGAAGTCCGGTTGCTCCTCCATGCCTGTACCTCATTCCCTTGCCTGTATGACCTCTCCAGTTACTTATATCCACTATGCCTCTGTTTGGGTTTACAGAATGCAAAGGCCTTGGGGTCTTTTGGTTTGGGTATTTCACAAGCAGTAGTTACAGATATGATATCATAACTAGGGTGGCAGTATTTTCATTATTCCTCATTTTTTCTTCACTTTTTTTTTTTTACAGAGTTTTATGTTTTACTGTAGACAAAGAGCTAAATACTTTGTAACATTTCAGACAACTGAAAGAAGTGACAGTACCTCACTGGCTTTAAAATGTCACTTTCTACACTATATTTATAATTTAAATAAAAAGTATTGATTGCCTGCAGACCTAAAATGTCAATATCTTATTAAATCTAATTCAAAAGCATTATCAAAGAAGACTTGGAGAATTCAATCTATTGGACTCACAGAAGTTTCTTGCCAACAGCCTAGAAAACAACAGCTTGTTAAAATACAATTATCAGGCATAGTCAACATGCGTTTACCAGGGAAAAGAGAAGATCCTGCCTTAGCAATTTGGCCTCCTTCTATGATAAGGTCACCCACTTCATGGATGAAGGAAAGGCAGTGGATGTAATCCTTCTGGACTTTAGTAAGGCCTTTGATACAACATCCCTTACAACCCTTACAACATCCGTCTAGACACATTGTCCAGCTGTGAGATAAAGAGATTCGTGCTGTGCTGGTGGATGAACTGGCTCAATGATATAGCTGAAAGGGTCATAGTGAATGGGACTGCCCCTGGCTGGCACCCAGTCATTAGCAGTGTTCCCCAGGACTCAATTCTAGGGCAAGTCCTGTTTAACATTTTTATCAGTGATCTGGGTGCAGGAGTGGAATGCATCCTCAGTAATTCTGCTGAGGATGCTAAACTGGGAGTTGCTGTTGCCTCTATGAAAGGATGAGAGGCTTTGCAGAGGGATCTAGAGACACTGGAGCATTGAACAATCATTCAACAGTTCAACAAAAGAAGATGCCAGGTTCTGCACACGGGATGGAGGAATGCCGAACACAGACTGGGAGACAAGTAGCTGGGGAGCAGCTCAGCAGAAAGGGCTCTGGTGGTTCTGGTCAACAGCAGGCTCAAGGTGAGCCAGCAGTGCGCTCTGGCAGCCAAGGGGACAAACCTCATTTTGGGGTGCCTTGAATACGTAATAGCCAGCTGGTCAGAAGGGGTGATTCTCCTGATGTGTTTACTGTTGGTGCAGTGCCACCTTGAATATTGTGTGCAGTTCTGGGCCCCACAATACAAAAAGGATGTTAAGATCCTTGAAAGCATACAGAGGACAACAAAGCTGGTTAAAGGGCTGAAAGTCATAGCCTATGAGGAGGGTCTGGGGACACCTGGGCTGCCCAGTCTGGAGAAAATGAGGCCAAGAGGCAGCTTCACTGCACACTGCAACTTCCTGAGGAGGGGAAGCAGAGAGGGAGGTGCTGGTCTGTACTCCCTGGTCACCAATGACAGGATGCACAGGAATGGCACAAAGTGACACCAGAGGAGGTTCAGACGGAACATAAGTAAAAATTTCTATACCATGAGGATGGTCAAACACTGGAGCAGGCTTCCTAGAGAAGTGGTTGATACCCCAAACCAGTCAGTGTTCAGAGGAATTTGGATAATGCCGTCAATAACATGCTTTAACATTTGGTTAGACCTGAAGCCCTGAAGAGGTCAAGCAGTTGGACTAGATGATCTTCAAAGGTCCCTTTCAACTATTCTCCTCTTCTCTTCTCTTCTCTTCTCTTCTCTTCTCTTCTCTTCTCTTCTCTTCTCTTCTCTTCTCTTCTCTTCTCTTCTCTTCTCTTCTCTTCTCTTCTCTTCTCTTTTCTCTTCTCTTCTCTTCTCTTCTCTTCTCTTCTCTTCTCTTCTCTTCTCTTCTCTTCTCTCCTCTTCTCTTCTCTCCTCTCCTCTCCTCTCCTCTCCTCTCCTCTCCTCTCCTCTCCTCTCCTCTCCTCTCCTCTCCTCTCCTCTCCTCTCCTCTCCTCTCCTCTCCTCTCCTCTCCTCTCCTCTCCTCTCCTCTCCTCTCCTCTCCTCTCCTCTCCTCTCCTCTCCTCTCCTCTCCTCTCCTCTTCTCTCCTCTTCTCCTGTCTTTTTTTCTTTCTTTATCTTTTTGAACAATTTTAAAAGCAAAATATTTTGATAAACTTCTCTTTGCTTTTGAAAATTGAAAAAAAAAGTTCAGTGCAATCAGAAAACTCACTGAATTGACAATCTTCTGTCACGTGCTTTTTAATTACCCTCTGATTTTCAGTCAAGTATAACTTAAGCTGAGGAATATAATTCTACAAAAGTAATGTTTTCCGTCATTTTAAAGTAACAAAAATGTTAACATTTTAAAGTTAACTGTTATGCTTTTATGTATCAATACGACTTCATAGTTACTCAAAAACTAACAAGAAGAATACAAATTATATGCAGTTACCATGTTTTAAACAGGACTATTTTCACTTTTTTTTTTTTTGAGGAAATAGTTGGGATATATGATATATACCAGTTTTAGAGATTATGCTTGTTGATTTGCAGTCACGGTTTAAATCAATCATTTGTAATCACTTGAATCTAACTGAGTCAACTTGCATGGCCCACCTATTTCCTCTTAAGTAGCTCATAACCAAACTTGGATTTAGTTTTGTGGTTTTGTTTTTGTATGTTTGGTTGTTTGTTAATTTGCTATTATTTTCTCCTCATTTAACTTAAAGTCTTTTCCTTCATGGGTAACCCATCCAATATTCAGGGAAGACTTACCAGAGCTCCACCTGATCCATGAATTTTCTAAGTGCTTCTTAATTTTTCATCAGCCAAAAAGGTTTGTCTATGCTAAATCTGCAGTGCACAGTGGATTGCTAAGAACCTGATTTTAAAAAGGGAAAATGAGGTCATGCATCAACATTCTGCTTCAATTTTGTAGTCTTATCTCAAAGCTACTACACTATGTCCTTAATCCTTTGGCAATGGATGATTGTTAACCATAAATTGTCCTTATATTTATATGCTTTGCACTAAATATAAATTACATCCTTTCTTTGGCTTACTATCACCTTCCTTGAATTCAGTCTTTCTAAAGAGAAACTAAGTGTCCTAAGTATTTACTCCAGAATCATTATCCCTCTACTGCTAAGGTCTTTTCTAAATTGCTTCAATGGTACTAAAGAATCCATAGGTATATAAGACAGATATAATTGAAAATGTCAGTTACAGTAATTTGATAATATGTATGACCTTCTTTTCTTGATAAACCAATGAAAGCTGTTAGCCTACCTTAAGATTTTCTTCCATCTAGCCCCACTCCTGCAGGTACAATTACGCTTTATAGCTGGCTTGCCAAAACCCAGCACAGGACATACTGCCATAGCATTATGACTGGGAGAACTTTCAGATAATTTGTTATTTATACAGATTCACTAGCAGGGGAAGAAAAAAAAATCTTTAAGAAAAGTTAAATTTTCTTAAAGAAAAAGAATCAGGAGTCTGCTAGTCAATCATGTACAAACTATAGCTAAAATTTATTATGTTGTTCAGAAGGCTCTCTTTCTTTTAAAACCTGTAACTGATGAAGTCCAGGCTGCTGGTGAAAGGGAATAAGACAAACATATGAGACCACCATACTTTTCTCTCATAATTTGGCAGAATATTTTGTCTGTGCAAAGAATGCCTATCTGGAGAGCAACCAACCATACACCTGCTCTTGCCAAGGGGCATGCCAGACAGAACCAATTAAATGCATTACAAAAGTTCTTTTTAACTTAATCAGTTGGCTCGAAGCCAAACACCAGACTTGATACAGATTTGGGAAAGAGGAAAAAAAAAAAAGAGGAATAGCAAAGGGATAAGAGGATGAAGGCTAATTCTTACACTGAATGTATTGAAGGAGACAAGCAGCAACAACTGTAAGTAAAAGCATTTCAGACAGGACAACATTTTAAAATGAGGCATTTGTCTCTTACATATCAGATGCATACATTGCAGTTCTCTGCTTTACTTCCATAAGCTGTGTTTTCAGTAAACTCAGGAAAAAAAAAAAAAAAAAAGAAAAAAAAATGCTACAATGACTCAAGTGGAAAATGTGTTCAATTTCTGGGCCACAAGGCCTAGGAAAAAGTCCTTATTTCCCCCATTAAAGCCATGCAAGGCTTAATGAATTATTTAGTGAGTCCCTGAAAGTACAAATGTTAGTGGGACTAAATGATAGGCATGGGTGGAAATGGTCATTAATAGTGCTTCTTTGGTTCGAGATTAATATGTGGCTCACAGCAGTGACCTGACCACTTCTAGTTAGTGTCAGGACAATTGAACTTGTCTGAACATCATCTGATCCCTTTTTTGCTTCTGTTTAAAAAATACATCACACTATAAAAATAATCCATCCCAACCCCAAGATTAGAAGAACCTCTGAATCCATCTTGACACTTGGAGCACTGTTTTAATGCTATCTAGTCATGTTTCATGCGTTACAGCAATGCATGTCAATGCAATTGGCAAAAGCCAGATAAAATTACTAAAACAGCCCAGTCAGACCACCTGCCCAACCCAAAAAGCCCATCCTCTGACCCATGCAGATGCCAAAGGCATTACTGGTGTGCTGCGGGCTGATGTGAGCCAGCTAGCACAGGCCAGGTGTCACACACAGCCAAGCTGTGCACTGCTGTCATAGCACAAAGCTCTTCTAAAAGTGAAATAGGCAGGGGGGAGGGAGAACAAAAGGTTAATTTTCTTGAGCAGTTCTTTTAGCAGTAAACATGAATCACCTTGGTCACCAGCTTTACAGCAGCCAGTGTATGAAGCTAACATGCATGTTCAAGTCACTGTACAACCACAGCATAAGAGTTACATTCTTTGCACTGGTTGATTTTTGTCACATTTTTCCTGATGATACCCTGTTCTGTTATATTATGCAAAGTGAGTAAGCTTTCACACTGTACATAACCTCCTTACAATAAAATGAAAGTAGACCAGCATCATTAAATAAGCCTTATTGTCTTCATATCAGCAATGATCTCATCTGACATCAGGGACTGCAACTATGCTGCTAAATGAGTTTCTCCTGCTATAGTAGACACCACTGATTTTCCTATTTGTTCCATGCTTTCTTGCACAGAAGAGAAATTGCTTCATTTTGTCAGTTAATGTTTATGGTAGAAAGGAGTTGATTTTTTTTCAGGAAAAACAAGTCAAAATAACTTTGTATTCTGTATTCAGAAATCTACAGAGAGTTGAGGCTATTACTTTTTTAATAATTAATTCTGATGGCCACATATTTCTGAAAGCCAAAGGAATACATTCATGAGACTATTAAAAAAAAAAAAAAAAAGACTGACTGTCCCCTGTATTGTCTGTGTCTAGCAATTTAGCAATCTGTGTGCTATGAATCACTGGTGGGCCATAAATTATGAAATGCTACAACTTCAGACTGTTATGAAAACACACAAAACTCTCTGTGAATAAAAAAGGAATAAAATTTGGGAAGATGAAAAGTAACAAACATTGAAAGCTTGCCAGCTTGAATTTGGTTGGAACTGAAAAGTACTCTGCAGGCATTGCAAAAACGTTATGTGAATTATTTTCAAAATAATTGGACTATCCTCAGGTAATTTTTTGAAAGTCTTAGGTGGTTCTTTGATTGATACAGTCTGTGAAATGCAAATAGATATCACAGCCTTGACATGAGCAGCCCGTACACAAAGGCAAAGGGTAACTCAGACAAGGTACACCCAGGTGTTTGCTCCATTCAGATCTTGCTACATCTGCTACAGGGGCGGATGTTGGGGTGAGAGCGGCACATTGAAAGACAGACTGCTGAACATACTTGTTCTCTCTGCTCGTCTGTCCTCAATATGGAACAATTTATTTTAGCTGACTTGAAATGGCCATAAGCAGCCTTAAACAGTACCCACAGGAAAGGATTCAGTAGGTGAGCAAACATACTGAGCACATGAAACATATTATGAAAAAAAGAACATACCCTTGGATGTGTAAAATCAGATTTTGTTCCCTTTTCTTATATGCTTTTCTTTGTATATTTCTATCAGGATCTTTTTATAAGACTGTTCAGAGAAAGTTAGCACAAGGCTTTGCAAACAGGAAAAGAGACTAAATTCAGAGAAATATTTGCTTGCTTAAAGTCACTAACTGTACAAAGATCTGCATTTGATTAAGGGAAATCATTAACAGTTCACTCAACGTTACATTACAAGAATCAGACATGAATATCAGATATGAATAGATGATATATCTATGGGCTACAGTTAAAAACTAATAACTCCATTGTTTGTTCTTATAGTTTTGATCATACAGAAATGTAACATCCTATTTAAGCATGTTTTAGACAGCAGAAAGATTTAATATAAATACGGAGTCATGTGAAACATAGAGCTGGCTAAATTTTGCAAAAGTATTTTCCACAACTAGTCCTACTTTGAAATGCAGCTCACATCAGAAATTCATCTTAATCAGCTCTTGTTAACATTTGCATCATTGGTACTTTTTTGTGACTGTTTGTGAAAAGACGATTCCTCCGACAAAAGTGGGCACTGCACCTGAGGAAAGAGCATCTTCATCCACAACTGCCTGTCCACTGCTGCCGCCACTTTGCAGGCCGTGACCTATCTCTGCTGCTGTGAAAGAGTCTCCTCTAAACCCAGAGCACAGCCGATATAAACAGCCATACCCACAGATGAAAACATGTGATGGGCAACAACATGGTCCATAGGCATTCAGGGACAGAATGTGTTCACCAAGTGCTGAATAGGGAATGCCCCAAGTAACTTTCCAAAGTTGCTGGTAATGCTATGGCACCAGGAAGAGGTAGGTATCAAAATGGCATGCAGCATTTTCATGAACAGCTTGTGAGTAGGGAAAAAAAATTCTCAATAGATCATTCACAATTAATGTTACAATCTTTTCTTCGCAGTGATACAGATGCTTCCACTTCAATCTCTATATGAAGGTGCAAAGAAAGAAAGCAAGCACTCCAGGTTCTCAGTTTCCAGAATGACGTCCTCTGGAAACTACCTCTCACTCCAAAAGCTGCAAGTAGCATGAAGAGACCTGTGCTCTGACCAACTTTTGTCATTTTAACTGACATCTCTTTTTGGCCATTTACCAGCCTTCTTGTAGAATGAATACCATGTGCGAATGACTCCTGGTTACATTGCACTGCAGATCTCATACAAAGGAACTTCACTAAACTGTAAATTAGCCTTACTAAGGATTAAAGTTAAGGGACATGGACCTTTAAAGTAAAGTTAAACCTCTAAAATATAAAGCTGCAACACATTACAGTAAATTTGAATACAGCAATCATAGAATCACAGAACCATGGAACAGCTAGGGATGGAAGGGACCTTAAAGATCACCCAGTTCCAACCCCCTGCCATAGACAGAGACACCACTCACTAGATCAGGTAGCTCAGGTTGTCCAACATGGTCTTGAACACCTCCAGAGATGGGGCATCCACAACTTCTCTGGGCAACCTGTTCCAGTGCCACACCACCCTCTGAGTGAAGAATTTCCTCCTAACATCTAGACTAACTCTTCCTTATTTTGGTTTAAAGTCATTAAAAAGCTTTTAATGCAACATGAGACAGATACTTGAATAAGGTTCCTGGCAAAGAAATGGTAAAATAAAACCAAGTGAGGTCTGTGTTCACCTGCTATTCTGGGTGGAAAATAATCCCTTTGGTGGTTTCCTTTTCAGAGATCTCCCTTAGATTGAGGTTCTGACTTGTGCAATTTACAGTTACAGCATTTTTTTTACTGACAATTGAAGACTTCAGCACTGGGCAGTGTAGCACATTCATCACAGAGTCCATGTCTGCTGGCATACAGCTAGCCATGCAGTCCAGCCAACCTTATATTGCACACATTTGAGTTAATGTGGTTTGACAGCTTGTCTGCCAAGTATTACAGTCATAAACTCTCATCCAAACTGCGATAAGTGGAAAAGACTAACTGGATCCAGCTCCAGACACAAACCATTTGTCTCCACAGGATGTATTTCAACCTTCAGGATAGCACAGTTGCAGAGAACGGAAACATGAGCATGTATACAATTGCCATATACTGTAAGCTGAAATGTGTATGTATGTGATTTTACAAAGCTTCCACTTCACCAAAACAGTGATTGAGAGTCAGCCCAGCTATGTTGGTAAAAATCTATGTGCAAAACCAGGATGAGACTGACAAGTAGAACGAGATGAACCTACAGAGCTATAGGTTCATGGTTCAGTGCAGGCAAATAGCCCAGTACTTGGTCTTTATTTGGTGTTTAACTAAACTATGTGACTTTTTCTTGGCTGAAGGAGTGGATTGGGCAGTGCATGTGAATAATTCCTTTCCTAGGATTTAGCAACAGAATATGAACAGCCTTCCTTGTGTTATTTTAAACCTTCTGCTACTCACACTTGCTATATGTTCAGATGAAAGTGTTTGCTCTGAGGAAAGAACATAGTGCTTTTTTTTTCCAGGGTGTCCTACTCCATCTTATCCCCTGAAATTTCTTACCAGAATTCCTGTGTACAAATTTCTGTATCTGCAGGTGCACTGAGCCACAAGCATTTTGTCTCTGGCATCTTTGCTAAGAACTGTTTAATGCATGATTAACTTCATAATTTTTAATGTTACATTCTTACCATGTAATACGAATGGAAGAAGGACACTGCCAAAGAGTTTTAAAAAATTAATTCTGATTTATTAAAAGCCAGCATGAATTATATGTTTGATAATTAATGCTTCTTTGACGTAATTCTAGCAGTGAGTGCAAGAGGGGAATTCCCTTCACCTCCTCAACATTCCTTCTTCCAGAGGCTGACTATATCCCAGGCTTAACATGTGAATTTCTTCCTGCAGCAATGCATTTTTTATTAAACATTTGTCTGCTTGCGGACAGGGATTAAGTGCTGATAATCTCCTGCATTCATTCCTGCTTCTTTTGTATGCATTTTAAACGGGGGAAAAAAATAAAATTAAAAAAAAAACGGAATTGTGATTCCTCTCAATTCTTCTATTTTGATGGGAAAGCAAGGAGACTGTATACACAGAACTGGCCTTTACTGGTATCAAAGGAATAAATATTGTTCAGTTGCTTTCTGCCTTGTGATTTTGTTCATAGGGATATCTTCTAACTTCAGCAACAGCTCTAATTTTGTCAGTCTATTAGGTCTTCAGGTAAGCTCAAATCAAACCATTTTCTACTGAACTGCTGCTGGTCTCTCCAGCTTCTGACTGCCTTCTGCAGTCCAATCAGACCCACAGTATAGTCAAACAGCCTTCACCAACAGGCATCCAAAGTGCTACCATGTTTGTGATGAAGGAATATGTCAATTAAAACTAGCTGATTTTGTTTAGTAATGCAAATAGTTCTTTCAACAATGTTGATGGAACTAAATGATTTTTTTCTTTTTTGCAATTTCAAATTACAATTTTAATACATAGCAAAAATAGCTAAATTTAGATTTGAATTTAGGATCCCTCTGAAGTGATTCCTTTTTTTTTTTTTTTTTCATCTGCTTCTTCAGGAAAAGGAGGATGAAGTTACAAGAGAGGAGAAGCATTTTGTTTTTTCTCTTCCTATTCCATTTAATGGCACACAGAAGGTGCATCCTAATACAGATCTTTGTAGTCTTCAGGGCCAAGGGTACTTCTGCTGTCATATTTATGTCTTCACCAGAATAGCCCTTACATTCTGGTGTTATTAAAAGTAGACTTCTCAGGAGAATGACAGGCAGCTGTGCAGTCGTCAGTGCCCTTGAGCTCAAGAGCAAGTCACTCTGGCCCAGGATGTAGCAGCAATGACTATAATGATACATACTCCATGTGCAATACTCTGGGAAGGAATCCACATTGTTATGTTTCAAATGTAAACTCTTTAAATTAGTAAAGTGATTTCTTTGGGACTAGAATACCAGAAAGGCAAAGTTACAATCTATGAGGACGTTTGTGCACAATTTTCTGGGGAATGACATCCAGAAGATACAGCAAGACAAGTTTATAATAAGCAGCATGTGGTATGTATCCACTCTACAATCTTGATGACAAATTTTCATTACAGCAACTACTATCCCAATTCATATGAAGTGATGCCAGAAAAGCAGTAGCCTTCCAGAATAATAACCATAATAACTGGCTTTAGAAGTGAAGATTTAACAGGCTACTTTGTAACACAAAACTAAAATGTTAAAACTCTACAAATATATTTCACAAATCCACAAAAGAAAAAAAAATGCAAATCTTTGTTATGGTTGTAAAGACTTCTACTGGGCATTTTATATGTGGCTTATTTTGCTTTCTATCATAATCTACCCTGTATTATATTATTTCACATTACTACTACTGTTACTAATCTTCTGCACATAATAAATCCTAAAATACACCAAGAAAAGAAAAAGAGTAATTCAATAGCTCAGTAAACAGAAAGCTTTCCCTGCTATGAGAGTGCTGACGATAATCATCCTTACTTGCCAAAACACAACAGTAAGAGTTCAATGAATTATGGGTCAAAATACATCATTACTATTTTTTTCTATTTACCAAAATCTGAAGCAAATTCTCAGAATAAAATATGATTGTTTCTCATTGCAGTCTATATATCACTATCCCGTTTTCTTAATGTTTCTAATAGAATACAGTTACTGAAAATTAAAATGTTTCCAACTGGAGAGTTTAGTCATAATTAAGTCTTTAAGTATTTGAGCAAAATCATAAGATATCTGTGTGATATGTCAGAAGACGATGGAAGTTCTCTGCTTGTTGTCATGTGGGGGCATTTCTGATTGCTCCATAATCCACTGCTATTTTTCTCTCTAAACAAATTATCACCTATGCCTTCAGCAATGTAGTAATGTTTCATAGAGCAACATTAGCCTGACTTGAAATTACAAGTAAATAAAAAAACTTGTAAAAAACAGTCTTACTTATATATATATAAAAATACAAAATACTTCAATTCCAATAATATCCTTCACATGCTTTTTATAAATACCACTCCTCACTACAATGATTACATGTCCGTGTATGTAAATCTCTTTTATTAGTGAGATTGATGAACTTTTCTGAAGACAGCATCAGAGCACTAATGATTAGCAGTAAGAACAGCAATATCCTACAATCAGCTGGGAACTGAACAAGAAATAGTGCTCTCAAAGCAGGTCCCTGATGCCCTGATGCAGATGCCCATGCCTAAGGTGATATCCTTGGAAAGGCAAGGGGTTGAGACCTTGCACACTTGAGGGGTGGGAGAGTGGTGGTGCACATCTAGAAGCACTCATCTCTGGCAAGTAGCACTGCTGTCTCAGAAATTCTTGTGCTCAGGCAGTAACCTGATGGGAGATGGAAGCAGTTTAGACAAAACACCATTTTGGTATAAAATGCACGATTTTTTTAATCAAATTTTTTGAATTGTAAAATCATAAGACATCTGTAAATTATTTCAATTCTGAATACGGTTAATGCTTTCTATGTGGTTATTTCATAATGTCAATATTCGCAGTGTATTATAGGACATAAGTAGCTATGTCATAAGTCACTAAACACAGCTGCTACTTTGTATTGCTTGAAACATTTTTCTCCATTGAGTGGCTCATAAAAGAAGATAATAAATCAAAGAAAGACAATATGTTACCTGTCTTTAATTTTCATAATTTAAGTATTCTTATTACATTATTACACTGACTTTTTAGAACAGATCTCATACTATTGTAATACTTTGAAAACTTATAACATTCTCTGAAATATTCCCCACACATGTTTACTTAAATTTCGGAGGGAAACACTGTTTAGCCTGCCTCTGCTAAAAAAGCCACAGCTATGTAAGGGGGTTGATGTAAAGAGAGATTGTGTTACCCTCTATTTCCCTTGTTGAAGCCAACCAGTGCTCTGCTAAAATTTGAGAAAATTTGATTTTTTTTTAAGTTAGAACTTTTTATGGAACTGCAGAAGATAGTGAGGTTAAATACAGGTACAGTAATCTCATTGTAGTAATTTTGAAAAACTAGAGAACTTTTGCTCAGCAATTTTGAGTAATTGGGTGGCTTGCCCACAGGAAAGGGGGAAATAAATTCTGAAGGCTACTGAAAATGGCATTTTCAGGCAACAAGCCCAAGGGTGCTCACAATAGGTGCCTGTAATTGAAATACAGTGGGGAAAATTGCCTCTTTGACCTGTATGGTGTTTTGATTAAATGCATGTGCACTGAACTATGACAAAATAAGGTAGCATAACCTTAGCTCAAGGCATAATAAACTAAATTCATGCCTTATGCAATTCTTCTGAAGAAAACAATAATCTTCAAGGAACAGAATTGATCCAGTGAGTTTCCTGCTCTGTTTGGTTGTTGTCTGGATGTTTTTCCCTCTGCACAAAAGATTGTTAAGACAGGGTATTAGTCTTGGTGTGGAGAGCTTTGAACCTGGGAGTTCCCAATGTTACAACCAAGTTTAACCACAGATCACCATCTGAGCCACACCACAGGAACAAAGATCAATGTGATATTTAGGAACATAGCTTTATATCCTAAATACAATTCCTATCAAAAAGGAAAAATCACTGCACCTGTTTTACTTTTAAATAGGTTTTGCTGATTTGTTAGAGCTAATTTCCCCTCTTACAGTGTAAGAAAAAGGCAGAGCCTTTAAACTTCATACTATCGTAGACATCCAAAGTAGTGAACTGAGCACAAGCCACCATTGTGCTTCTGCCTTATGTTAGCTCCCTTGACAGCATGCAAAATATTTTTGGGTACAACCAGCAGTTTGTGGGTCTTCTTGGTCAGAACCTCAGGTGTTCCAGCAAGCCCAGACAGCCAAGCCTGTTTTGGACAAAGATATGTCCCCTTTTAGAGGTAGCGTCTGGGAGACAGCACATAGATGAGCATTCAAAGGGAGAAGAAAAAGCCACCTACCTGGCTTGATCAAAGCTGGCAGTAGCTCTTAGGACTGGGTACAATAAAGGCAAAGAGTAGTTTGCTGAAGGCACTTTGCAACAGGTAGTTTGACTAGATCAGACCATCTTTGGCTCAGCAGTGGGCCTGGCCTAACATTTACCATAACCTGCCCAGCATGAAGAGAGCAGTCATTTCCACTTCAGAAGAACTTCCTGATACTGCCCTTCAATGTCAGGCCTCTTCTCCAAAGCAGACTGGGTCAATTCACTGTCATGGATGCTCTCACTCACTGACTGGTCCTTTCCTGCCTTTGGGAGACTGCAAGTGCAAAGAAGCTACCTCGGGGGCAAACCTTAAATGTTATCATTGGCATCCTGCCTTCACCCAGGGCCTTTGCCTACATAGCCTCATGTGAATTACCCATGTTGTCCACCACACACAAGAAACTAGAGAAGAAGGCTGGAAGATGATGGAGATCAAATGGCCACCATTTTGAAGGAAACACCTAGCCTACCCTTTCATCTGCACTAGACATACCTTTCCCACAACTTCTGCCTGAGATCAGCAGCTGGATGGGCGGACAGGCAGCTGGCCAAGCCCAAGTCCAGCCAGCACCTCTGAGTGTGATCCAGGTGCTGTATCTGATGGTGCAGGTGTCTGTCTTCAGATGCAAGCCTGCTTCCCTTCAGCTGGCAGCACTCCTTCAAAGCCCATTTAGAAATTAATGTCTAGTGAGATCCCGACTTCAAAGACATATTTATGTGTCAAATTTAATAGCTTCCCAAATATTTCACAACCCACTTTGGTTCAAAAGCCCTGTGCTTAGACTATAGCAGTTCAAGCAGACAACCATTATATCTATTTTCTTCTGTCACTCGATATTTTAAAATCATAACCAGGCACTTAGGTATCAAATTGAAAAATGACATTTTCCTTCTGAGCCACTTGAGCAAAAGATTACAGTATAATCCAGCTCTTTTATGAAGTTAGAAGATGTCTTTCGATTTCAGTTAAAAGATCACATTGTACACAACACTTTCCAGAGATTATATGTGTGAAATGTTACGGTCTGTACTGTATGGTATTCCTTCAGGTCCTTTCTGTACAAACTTCCTTAGGCCTAACTGACCAAACCAGCCACTTTGGGAGTGCCAAGAAGGAGGAACTAGGTGCAAGTTAAAATAGGCTGCAGATAACACCTTTAGTTTACATCATCTCCTCTGTGTGTGTGTTACAAATCAGCAGAGTGCGTGTAAACAGCTCTGAAATGTGAAAGTCAACTTGGAAGGATTGACCCTGTCTAATAGCAAAATATGCCTCAAGTACTGTTTAGTACAAACAATAAAACAAGTTGTTATTACAAAGGGAGCAGATACTGACCTCTGCTTGTGCTTTCCAACATTTCCATTACAGGACCCTTGTGCGTATTTCATTTGTCTGCTTGTTTGTTTGTTTGCTTGAAGGATTTTTTTTTTCCTTTTTAAGACCTTTGCTGTTTTCAACAGATCTGTGAAGCTTGAGAGAACCATCTGGATGGTCATGTGTCTTTTTCTCATTTTCTTGTCCTATCAAATTTTGTTCAGGTTTACTAATTTTTAAAATATTTTATAATCCATCTGTTTCCCATCCCTCATCTACATTCTGCAGGACAATGCTGACAGCCTGCCAAACTAACTTGGCACAGACATCTGCAAGGCTGGGATTTGTGGCCACATGTAAGTGTTTGCAAGGTTTGTGTCTGTGGTCCTCTGCGTGTCTGAGCATTTTCCTTTACTCTTAACTGAAAGATGTATGAAAATACCAATGAATCTCTCACCCAGTGCCCAAGTTAAGAAGCCACTTCATTAAGCCAAACAGTTTTGTCTATAGTCTAGCTATGGAAAGGCTCCTGCAACAATTTTTGTTGTTGTTGTTGTTGTTGCTTTTTCCAGTCCAACAGAGGGAACTTCCTTCCATGGACTTGCTTCTTTTTGTGGCGGGAAATCATGCTGACTACTCTTAATGAACAGGGCTCAGCTGTAGACAGCAAGATAAGGTGAGGCTCACAACAACATAGACCCAGCAGGGCGAACTGGGCTGGGATCCAGCCGTTCGGAAGATGCAATAACTACACCGAGCATTGTTTTGAAAGTATGAGAGGTATGATCATTTTTATATTTCACAGAGCCCCCACTAAGATAGGTCCCGTGCTACATGATAGTCATTCTGGATTTTCTCCAGATGTATCTAAGAGGTAATATTTACCCATACTGTTAAAAAGCCTTCTCTGAGCAGCCATGAAACTGAAATTCTCTCCCAGAATCCTTTTCCATTTCTTCTCTCTGCAGGCTGAATTGCTTGGTTATGTTTTTTAATACAAGATTCACAATGTTGCCCTGAGCAATGTTTGAAACTGCAGATTCCAAAGACTGTGGGGGTTTTTGTGTGTTTGTATGTTTGTTTTTTTTTTTGTTTGTTTGTTTCTTTTAACTGTGAAGATACTGTGGGGCATTCTTTTGAGGGATTTTAATGTTGTTTTTACCAGACTACAGCATGTTTCTGCCAGCATAGGAATGTCAGAAGACAGTGGGGAGTCTTAGATATTTCACAGGGAAATTTTCTATTTAAAAAGAAAAATGAAACTGTTTCATATATATAAATAGGTGAAATAGACTAATAGACTAGATGGTCATTTTGTGGTTTGATCCAAAACAGATGATTCCAGGATATGCTCCCCTTTCTCCTACCCCTTCCTCTCCCCTGCCCTAACCATAAGTGCATTTGGCTGGCGTAAGTGTGCTCAGAGATCCCTGCCAGTACCTCTTGTCAGACATGGATCCAGGCCCCAACTTTGCCTGGACAGGAGCCACAGAGCAGAGGAAATTCAAAGTTATGACACTTTCTTCTCATTTTACAGCAGTCTAAAGAAGCATTTTTAAAGGAAGAAAAGGGTAAAGCGTTTGTATCTATGTCTCTCCTTTGGATTCACAATTGACCCAAGCTGTTAAAACTCAATTTTCTGTGGCTCTGTTTGAAACATAAAACCTTTGCTTTCTATTTGGATTTTTAGATATTCATTGCTTCAGTTTCCATAGACCTCTTAAAACTGAAATGAAGTTTTCTAAACAGAGGGGAGGTTGGTCATTAGTGGAGTAAATCCAATACCGCAACCAAGCACACATATTGATTTAATATAGAATTGATGTCTCCTTTCAAAAACTCTAAATTATCTATTTGCTTGCTTTGTTTTGTTTTAATCTTAGTGGAAATCAAATTAGCAACGTGAAAACCGCAGCCCAGAAACAAAATTCCCCATCTTTGAAAGCAGGCTGTTTCCCCCACGCTGCAGAAGCGGAAAAGGGTTCAATTTAAAACTGTTCAGGTCCCCAGGGAGCTCAGGGGCGATATTTCTGCCGCGGCTTGTGCCGGGGGGCAGCCGACGGGGTCTTGCTGGGATCTCCGGGGTCTGGGGGGTCCGGCCCGGACTGAGCTGCCCCCCCCTCACTGTGCCATCTCCATTGGCAAAGCCAGCGGGGGAAAGCACACCTCGCCTCTCTGTGCAAGCCCAAGGGACCTGCGCCCCCCATCCCCGCAGTTCCCACCCGGTGGATGGGACCCCCGGATCCCGCGGGCCCAGTTTGGGGTCTTCGCCCCCCGTCCCCGCCGTCTGTCGCCTTGGGTGCGGGGTTTGGGGCAGCAGAGGAAGGGGGAGTCTCGGGGGGATTCCCGGGGGTCTCTACGGGGGCGTTCGCGGTGAGGTTTGCGGTAAAAGGTGCGGAACGGAGCAGAAACGCGCTCGCAGGAGCCGGCGGGGCTGGAGGGAGAAGGCAACGGGAGGAAAAGCCCCAGCAGCTTGGAGGCTCCCCGTCGTCCCCCGGCCGCCCCGGGGGTCCCGCCGAGCCCCGCCCCCTCTCCTGGTCCCGAAATAGCCGAGCACTAGCACTCGGGCCAGGTCTGGTCTCCCTAAGCCGCTGCAGGCTGTGCAGGCTGCTGGCGCTGTGACACTGCGAGAACGCCCGGGATGCACGTGGTTAGGAAAGATCAAAGCGGAGGTAAGAGCAGAAACCACTTTAATTGCGAAAATGAGGTCGAATAAGGTTTTCAGAAAGTCAGCTATATCCCCGAGGCTGTTAAAAGCACTATTGCCCTTTAATGTAAGCGGTTGAAGGTCAGAAACGACTGGACACTTAGATTCACGCGATGCGCAGACTTAACATTCCCTTTTGCCTACAGTTAACATAGATTACACCAAACTAAACAGGAAAATATCTATGTGTATATATATTTGGTCAAGCATTCCGTTCAGGCGGCCCGTCGCAGGGGTCCCGGCAGGGTGTCAGGGCGGGCCGGGCCATCTGTCCTGCCGTCCTGCCGTCCTGCCGCCATCCAGGGCCAGGCGGGGAAGGGGACGGGGAAGCAGCCCGGGGCGAAGCAGCTGGGATTACCGGGAGAGGGGGGAGCCCCTGCGGGGGGAGGCTCGCTGAGCCGCCACGGGGAGCAGCCAGGTGGGGGCTCTCCTCTCCCTGCCCTTGGCACCGCAGTGGCACTGCCTGCTTCTGGCCGCAGCTCTGGTTCTCGGGGGTGGTCGTGCTTACCCTGGCCGGGGCTGGCCCGGGGGAGGAGAGAACCTGCCCCTTTCCGTGCTGCGCTGAGAGATGTCGCTTTCGCCACCTGCGGCTGCCGCCGAGATGCTGTCAGCCCCTCCCCTACTGCCACGGAGCACATGGCAGTGTTTTGGTTGACCGGTTTGGTTAGTTCTGCTGTGTTTGTGTTTGTTTTAGTTTTTTGTAGTTGTTGTCTTGTTTTGTTTTCTTTTCTGTTTTCCCGAGCAAAGTGTGCCGCAGCTGGCTGCCTCCGAAACAACAGCAACGTCTCCGGAGAAACTTTCAAGCGGCTTCAAAAAAGATCAAAAAAAAAAAAAAAGAATAAATAAAAAGAAATGCTACTTGCCGGCTGCTCAAACTCCCTGTGCCGCCGCGTGCGCGGTGAACTCAGAGACGGTCTCACAGCGCCAAGCTTTTCCAAGGCATTTTAAAAAAATACACGTCTCCATGTAATGAGGAGTGGGAACTGCCCATTCCCTCCCCGCGATGTAACCAAGGGAAGCCCGATGAACTGGAAGGTCCTAACAGAGCAGGAGAGCTGTTACACACACATAAGGCAGAGGGAATGATGCTGGAAGTACCTTGCAAGGTTACAAACCACAGTCTCAGTTCCCCCAAGTAAATAAATCCCCTTGGCGGTTTCAAGCCCAAAGCCCCTTCCTCTGGGAGAGTCGCCTTCAGCCTCCTGACTCGCAGCGCCAGAGCGAGGTCGGACTCGGAGCCCACCGCAGCCTCCAATTAAATCCAGTAAAAAAGCCCGACACGGTGGTGTTCTGCATAGGGTGGTTTATTTTTACCGATGCTACTCGGGCAGGCGCCGTGGTTTTACAGCGACCACAAGCAACGACCTGCAAAACCCTAAAGCCTACCCAGAACGACGGCGGGGAAGGAGGCGGCAGCGCAGCCCCGCGGGCCGCGTCCTGAAACCTCGCTGCTCCCGGCGGAGCCCCGCTCTGCCCTGCCCGGCCAGGCACGGCCCGGCACGGCCCTTGTCCGATCGGCGGAGGGGCGAGGGGCGAGGGCGCCCTGCGAGGGAGGTCCAGGCGCCCCCCGGCCTCCTGCCGGCGCTGGGGAGGGGCTGGGCGAGGGGCGCACTGCAGCGGGGGGCAGGCGGGATGGAGCCAGGGGCAGGAGCCGCCGCTGCCCCGTCCCGGAGGGGGGGGCTTCACTGCCTGCAGAATTTGCACTTGATAATTTTCTTAAAAGCACTTTGGAAGTCTTTGTTGAAATAGGCATAGATGATGGGGTTGAGGAGGGAGTTGGAGTAGCCCAGCCAGTTGATGACTGCCCCCAGCCACTCAGGCATGTAGCACTTACTGTCACAAAAGGGCAGGACCAGCGCCACGATGAAGAACGGCAGCCAGCAGAGGATGAAGGTGCCCATAATGATGCCCAGGGTCTTGACAGTCTTCCTCTCCCGGGACAGAGCCATCCTCCGCTTGGCCTCCGTGTTCTTCTCGTTGCGCCGCTCAAAGGAGGGGGGCGGCGGGGAGCCGCACGCCTCGCTGGGCAGCGGCAAGTGAGTCTTGGAGGAGCGGTTGCAGCGCTGGACCTCGATGATCTCCAGGGCTGCCCCGTCCTCGCCCTGCCGCACCGCGCCGTTGACACAGGCGCCGGTCCTGGGCTCCACAGTCCGCCGCCAGCCCTTGCCGGGCTCCCCGTTGCTTTTCTTCTGCAGGGTGGCCGGGGAGAGGGTGAGGCAGGTGTCGGCGATTTTCTTCTTCTCCGCTTTCTTGACGGTCTTGCGGATCCTGAAGCGGGCCGCCTTGAAGATGCGGCCGTAGAGCACCAGCATGAGGAGCAGCGGGATGTAGAAGGCGCCGAAGGTGGAGTAGATGGTATACCCGTGGTCCTTGCTGATGGTGCAGGCGTCGGGGTCCGAGCGGTCCTCGGGCGTCCTCCAGCCCAGCATGGGCGGGATGGATATCAAGAAGCCGATGAGCCAGGTCAGGCTGATGAGCACGGCGGCCCGCCGGGGAGTCCTCTTGTTGACATAGTCGATGGGGTCCGTGATGGCCCAGTACCTGTCCAAGGCGATGGCGCACAGGTGCAGGATGGAAGAGGTGCAGCACAGCACGTCCAGCGAGATGAAGATGTCGCAGGTGACCTGCCCCAGAGTCCACTTGTTCAGCACCTGGTAGAGGGCTGCCATGGGCAGCACCAGCACGGACACCATGAGGTCGGTGACGGCCAGCGAGCCGATGAGATAGTTAGCCACGGTTTGCAGGGAGCGCTCCAGGGCGATGGCCGCGATCACGCAGGCGTTGCCGCTCACGGCGCACAAGATGAGCGTGCCCAGGAGCAGCGAGGTGAGCAGCTGGTAGCCCAGGGTCACCTCGGCGAGGCCGGGGCCACCTGCCCCCTCGGGGGAGCGCTCTGGGGAGGTAGTGTTGTTGGCCACATCCATGCCGGGACGGGGGGGGTCGCTTCAGGAGATGGGCATGGGAAGAGGCGCCGGTCACTTGTGCGCTCCCCTGGCAGGAGGCATCGCCGCCCCGTGTGCTTTGGCCACGCCGGGCCCCCCCCGACACCCCTCCCTCCCCTATATAGCGCGGCGGGAGGCGGCCGAGGCTCGGAGGACGGCGGCTGGCGGAGCCGCCCCGCGCCCGCCCATCACCGCTGCCTCTGCCCAGCGCCCAGCCCCGGGCGGCGGGGGCGGCCCTCCCGCGGCCGCCGCTCGCCGCGCTGCTGCCCCTCGCTCCGCCGCTCTCCCGCGCCTCTCCTTGCTGCCCTGCCTCCCTTCTCCCCCCTCGCTTTCTCCCTCCCTCCTTCCCCTCCCCTTCCGTCCTCCCCCTCCATCCCGCCTGTCACGGGGGGGGGTCTCTCTGGGTCTCCATCGTACCGCCCGGGGGCCGGGCCGGAGGGGTGTCCGCGACTCCCCGCCCCCTCCCCTGTCCCCGCAGGGACACCCACCACGCCCCCGCAATTCTGCCTCCAAATCTCCTCCCAGCAGGTCCGCCCCGGGCAGCGAGGACTCTGGTCTTCCCCTCGGGACCGGCTCCGGAGCTGGTGCGGGCTATGCGAGGCGGGGGGAGGCTTTCTGCGGCCAGGTGCTGCCGGCTGGGGCTGGGGGACACAGCGTACCCCAGCGCTGCCCGCCGCCTTTTGGGTGCCGGGGCGCTTGGGGGCGCCTGGGGGCGCTTATCGCTACCAGCAGGCAGGCGGCGGCGGCCCCAGGGCACGGGGCCCCGGGCGGCTCTACCGGGCTCTCCCGGTGGCGGGGCCGCTTGCACTTTCTGAGGGGCAGCACCATTAATCCCTGACCCCCGCGGGACTCTGGTCTCGCCCCAGCTCGGCCGCTGTGGGCACGGTGCTGCCGGGGGTGCCCGGGGAGCAATATCAGCCTAGCCGCTGGTGCGGGGAGAGGGCGTATGGGCAGCGTTTATAGCTCTGCGTTGTGTCTCGGGAGGGGTTGCTTTACATCTCAGTGCCGGGCAGGGCTCCTACTCAGTCGCTTACGAGCAAGGAAAGCCCCATTCGTGATGATTCGTGCCCTCGACCCAGCGTCCTGGGGCGGTCGCCTGTCGTCGGGGGCTCCGCGCCAGTTGCGCAGCTCCCCCGTGCCCAACTGGACACACGACATTGACCAAACTCACACCTCGGGGCCACTGAGACGGGAAATTCAGTGCAACACCTTTTGAAATCACTATTCTCCGAAGAAAAACATCAACAACATCAACAAATTCTATTATACTTCCTCCCGAAAAGAAGGGGAAATGCTGAGTCTGAACGTGAAATGAGAAAAATATCTCTGGGAACAATCTTGAGTTTAAAAATAAAAAATAATAATAATAAAAAAAAAAAGTCAGTGTGGCACATGTAGGCAAATACGTTAATATCCCGTATATATATAAAAAGAATAGTAAAAGTGGGAAATACTTGTAATTTAAACAAAAAGAAAAAAAAAGAAAAAAGTAGTGTGATTGACAGGCTTAACTTTACCTGTCTGTGAAAAGTAAAAGAAAGTCTTTGGACGTAACTTATGCAGCAGGCTTTATAAGATTCTGCAGCTCAGTGTTTTTAACAAACTAGAGTGAGAACATCTCTCACTCTAGTTTGTAATTGTGCCATGCAAGCTCAGAAAACGCAGAAAGCCAAATAAGTAATTGCTTAACAGGAAGATGTTGCCAGATTCTAACTTAATCAGACTTGAGATGAGAATCACAGAGCCTGGCTTTCACGCATTTAAGTTTCCTCATCTTCTCTCAGTCAGCACTTAAAAATAAGGCTGAGTTCATACCTTCACAACATTTGGATGGATTTCGGCCAATTCCTCTTTACTAGGGGACCAGGCTGCATTTCTCTGCCTCCAGGCTTTTAATCTTTACCACTTTAAATGATCAAGGCACAAATATAAACTGGTTAAGGCTGGATAAGCCGAGCAGAGCTGTACCCCTGCCTGTCCGTTGTGTCAGCTGATCGTAATAACACTTACATGCTCTGTGTCCTATTGAAAGAAGATTTATGTTGTTGAGACATAGGCAAAAGAAAACCTGTCTATTAATCGATATCTGAGTATGCTTTGCTTCTTCACTACCAAAACCTGTTCTCTTTTTAATGTCTCCTCAAATGCACGGCACGGTTGGCTTCTAAGCAGTTGGATAGCAAGCCACGGCAAACCAAATTTTGTGCTTCTTGCTGTTCAGAGACAGCTTGATGCAAGAAAGTGCAAGTCTGTGAGGCAGGAAAATCACGAGGAGATTGTCCCAGCTTTCTTGCATGGTGGTGGGCAAGTTATTAGCCTAATTAGATTAGCCTGAAATTAGTGTTTCAGAGCCACGGGGGATGCAGGCTTTAGAAATCCACAAAGAGCTCTCAAAGAAGTTGTTTTTACAGAGGTGTTTTACACTGACACGGCCAAGAGAAGTCAATCTCAACTGCTTTTTGCCCATAACTTCCAGCGCGGAAGAATCGTTAGGGTCCTTTTCCAACTGAAATATTTAAAATCAGCTTTACTCTTTGGTTTTATTTTTTGTTCAGAAACCGAAAGTCATTTCCCTCTGAATTAAATTGTGAGGCAATTTAGGCAACCATGGAGGGATGAGAGGGAGTAGGAGGTGGAAGAGGTAGACGAAGGGAAGACTCACTCTTTTGATGTGATAGCTCCTTTAATCTTACTAAGCATTTAAACAGCAAGATGATGTTTAAACTTTCAAACAACTAAATGAGGTGCTAATGTGTTTAGACAACCTAGGTCAAGCACCTAGGGAAATTCTTTGAGGAAAGTCATAACCTCATAAAATCGACACTGACTTGAGTGAAAATGAAACGGTATCACTGCACAACCTAAGTCCAACTGAAATATTAATGTTATTCGGTTATGATACAGTTGCAGTAAAAGAGGTGCCTCAGTAACTACAAAAAAAAAAGGCATTAATAACCATTGTAGGAGGTGCTTTACTGAGCAATTTCATTTTACACACTTCAGGAAAAGGAAGAGCTACATACCCTTGATGCTCTCAGATTTTGACTGTATTATTTATTTGCCAAGGTGAAACTGAAATGCTACAATTTCATCATAGCATTTTGTTCACGTGGTTGCATACAATGCTTTGATTTGAAAACTATTTTGGTTTTGTATCTCTACCGTTCAGCAGGATAAGACAGTGCTTCTGTTATACAAAAAAAAAAAAATGTATTGAAGTAATGGTTTCAAAATAAATGGGCTTCACCAGAGAGCTAAGGAAATTAATGTTTTCAGTTCACAGAAAGTGATCCAGTATATGCAGTTTTCTGTGGGAGAAGTTCCAAACAGGTGGAAGAGAAGATGTGCCAAGAGAAAACCTACCAACTACAAACTTGAATTTTCTCATTAGGTATCTTGAAAATACAGCCAACAGGAATTAATACTACTCTTCCTTGTTCAAAACCTCTGAAGAACAGCTACAGTTTTAAAATACAGAAAAGCAAACAGGAATTTCATGGCTGGAGTGACTGTATAATTGAAACAGGTCCCCTCCACACAAGCTTATGCATTTCACTGTAAGAGATCCACATTGTGAGATACCTGCTGCATATTTCTGATCTTTCATAAACCTCAAAACATACCACAATACTTTAACAAATTTAAGCTTTGTACTGTAAAAGGCAAAAAGCTGCAGGAATAGCACAGAAATGTTTAAAGCCATTGCTGCAGAGCTCTCAGACAAACTGGTCTAGAGCAAACTGAGTATGAATTTGGCCATCTACTTAATCCTGACTTTGTGGGCAAGATGAACCAGCACCAGTAGGAGATCTATTCCCTGTGTCTTCTACCTAGCTATGGCCAGTCCCTGAAGCCCTGCACACCCAACATATATACATATAATATATATATATATATGTATAATCTTTCTGGAATCCTACAATATGTCTCTTCAGAAACAATAGACTACACATTTAGTGCAGTAGCAGAATGGGCAGGGGAAGGGGGGTAGAAGACTACATTTCCGACGTCTGTATCACCTTTGTGCCCTGTCAATACATTTTCCCTAAATTTCTCAGGTTCCATCTTTAAACAGTTATGTATTTTTTCTCTACTTTCAGATGGCTATCTAAAAACTTGGCTACTGGCTAGAAATCTTTCAATTTATAACATATCTCCTTAGTCTTTCTGTACCACTCTCCTCTTCTAATTTGTACAGTTCTTTCTACATCTCAGGTCTTTATTTTGGATCACAGCTGTCACTAAGCAGATGAGAAGCTGAGCTAACTCCTGCTGAGCCACTTGGCTGTTTCTACACTACCTTCTGTCTAGGCCACCTTCTGGGGCATAGAGTTGGCTAGTTCTCCATGCAGTGCTCTCCAGCCAGCTCAGAGCTGGCTAGCTGTGGCCCAGCAAGAGTGCCCAGATATTCTAGTAGCTCTGCAAGAATCATCTTGGGTCTAAAAGAAGTAACAGCATCAGCACAGCTCTCAGCTTCAGATCTGGATTTTGTCCTGCACGGTACAGTGATGTCTCTCAGCCTGTTCTGTAACACTCCCAGTTTTGCAGATGCAGAACAGTACACCCAAGCTCAGACCCGGCAAGATCTGCTAGTCTGGTGCCAGTCATGCCAAAACAGCAGTGCTTTTTAAATCTGCCTTATCAGGTCTCAGGGGCAGTAGAGCCATGTTTACATGCTGCTAATGCAGTCTCTGGGAGCTCTGCACTGAGCCCAGCCAGATTTCTGTTCCCTCGTCATTGCTCTTTTTATTTTGTTTGAGCCAGATAAATTCTTTTTGCCCAATAACCCAGAAGAATAATTGGAAATGTGCAGGAATAACCATCATCTCAGAATGCTGGAGCATCTGCCTATTATTAACTATGTTTTCCATCACCTGAGATCTCCCAGTTTCCACTGTCATCCCAGATAATAATGAGCTGACTGCAATTTCCACTGTCTTATTCTCATTCCATTCAGTTACCTTATCACTGCTCTCATGTTCATCATTTTTATTAAGAACAGAAACAGATTGATTAGGTACACAAGTACTTCTTTGCTACTTCTGCTTTCCTCTGCTAAAAGCTTACAGAACTAACTAAAATTATAGCTTAACTCAACATAAGCCGCAAGAGGGGATAATTCATTCCACCTCACAGTCTTGGAAGTAATAGAATAGTAAGTGGTCATTTCTTCCAAAATGAATAAATGCTGTGTACATTCAAGTAGCATTACTGAAGTGAATCTGTTACTACTGATTCCTGCTACCAAAATCATGGGGCAGCTTTTATGCAGGTCTAGAACTTTAAGACAAACTTTGAAAAATGTTTGCTTTAATATTACTACTCTGTGAAGGAAAAAGACTTTTGAGCGTATTTGTTAAAACATAGGTTTACATAATTTTACAGAAACATATCAGAATTTTGATATTCTGGGAAAACTCAAGATTAGACTAAATTTTCTGTGTTGCCCCTTCTGTATGCAGTGCAGCTGTGATGAAGGAAGACTTGGAAGTTTGTCTCTTAACCATTTCTGCTTTTTCTTGATAATTAAGCTTCTAAGCACGGATTTGATCCCAGAGAAACACTAGGAAAATCTATTCAGTCGACTTTAATCATGCTGTGGAGAACAAAGCAATGTTCCAGCTACGCAGAGGTTTTTATCAGCACATCTCCTGTGTCAGAGACAAGGGAGAACAGTGCACAGAGATCGTGCACTAGGAGCTGGTCTCTGTGAGGAAATATTTGTAGCTGGTTAAGAATCACCTGTGTGGTGCAATGCAGTCCTGAGAATCCAGAATCAGGCTAAATAGTTTCTTAAAAGCTACAGTCTGGTATTTTTAATTGCATTAAAAATACTATATCACAAGTAATTCTTTCCCATTTGAAGTTTGCTACACAAATCATTCTAATAACACCTGTTACACTATTCTAAACTTGCTGACCGGTTAAATCAGGCTGTTTCTCATAGTTAATTAAGATTATTCCATCTATTTATTTCACTCTCACATTTGTCTTATAGCAAAATACACAGCCAGCTTAAAACATTTGCTGACAATACATACCAGATTCCAGTAGTATTCTAGATGTTAAGCAATTTTTCTAGGTATTAAACAATATTTGCATGATTGTTTAAACAAGGACTGCCAATGCAATGTAAGCTTTGTAAGCATTTTTAAAATCTGCTGCTTTATTTTTTCACTTACTTGTTGCTTTGTTTAATGTATTTAATGGATACATTTCAGTGGATATATTCAAGCATTTCTGTTCCGGCCCCCTTCCACCCTCCCCTCCCTAACCTTACCCACCCCCAAGAATATGGAATACCTTCCAAATGAAAGGAATTTTATACAATGAGCATTACAGGACTCCCAGATGAATATAACTTTGGGGGAATTATTCTCCAAAGATTTTTATTGCAATGGCTTTTTTTTTTTTCTGCTTTTATATACATATATAATTTCACTTTAAAGGATACAAAGAGAGAAATTATTCTGGAATAAAGGAAGTTAAGAAAAAACATTTTCTCATTTCTCTAGATAATCTTCTGTAGGTCTCAGCTTTAGATATCAGACCGATCTAAATCAGTTTTCACAAAATAATGTTAAGGTATTTGAATCTTGCAGCTGAGTTGTAGTGTAGCAGCTGATGACTTCCTCTGCTCTCATCATGTGAGATTTTCATACTACACCAGAGCTCAAAAGTAAATTCCATGCTCTCATTGTTTCCTCAGTCAATAAAGATGGCACTTACAGTTTCAACATCACTGCTTATAAAGGGTATAAACTCTTGATGCAAACTGCAAGCTCAATAGTATTGGCTACAGTTCAATGTGAATCCAAGCACAATATTTTTTTAAGATGTTATTATAAACTAATTTTAATTTCCTTACATTAAAATGAATATAATACTATTTTTTAAAAGACACTGTTTGGAAAAACAAAGCTGATGTATAGAAATTAAATTTCTGCCTTATCTTTTCAGACTAAATTTATCCCATTAAATGAAAAAATTAAATTATTTCATCTGTGCAGAGACAAGTCACACCTAGTCATAGAGGCCCTCACCAACTCTGCATTTAGAGTGACCTTGACAAAGGTCATGAGGATGCTGCATTTCCTGATCTATTAATTTCCTTTGCCTATGGCATTAGCTGCGACAGTACTAAACCACCATGTCTTCTCAGGAATGTGGGACCCTGCTCATGGTGGAAGGTTGTTGTCTTTGTTGGAAGTCAATGTGCTCTTGAGGAATTACTCAGCTGCAAACCTCTTCTTTTTCATTATGAATATGTTGCCTAGTACCATGCCCAAATGCTAGTGCTGGAAGCAGCTGGAGTATGGCCAAGGATACACTGGAAGGCAGAAATGCTCCTTTTAGCTGCAGCCCATACTTGATGTTTGTTTATAAGGATATACTACTCACTGTGACTGTTTGTTAACTTTAAAGTGCCCTACCAACTGAGTTCAGGTTAGGTTAAACACCTAGGATTCCCAAGTAACAAATGAAGTTCAGAGATCCCCCCAAATTAATGATTCATAAAAGTTGGTTCACTGTGCATGCAGCTTCTTAACCCTTTCAGGTGCAAATGTTAAGGAGTGTTACTTAGCCTATTCTCACCAAAGTAGTTCAGATACTTAATCCTACCAGCAGAGCTAGAAAAGTCAGGAAGCTGCTGTTTTCTAATAGTTTTAAAAATCCTGAGTTTTCAGTTCACCAGTTCCTTTTGATTATGTGTGTGTGGGATTAGGCCAGTTCAAAATGAAATTGCTGAACTGAGCCCCAGAGGCAAAAGAATATGTAGTCTGTGAACTCAGCTGGCATTCAGACCTGAAATTGGTGTTGCCAGGAAATAATCATATATTCATTGCAGTAACAATGTTAGTTCTCTTGAGCTGACCAGGAAAAGTCACCAGAGGAAAACAAACCAGTGGTAAAATCCAGAATATGGATCAATGGCAGTTCATGCTCACTGCAGGTGACTGCCCAACGCCTTACTTTCGGTCCATTCACCAGATGACCCTTAAAGGAGACAAGCAAAGGAAAACATACAATGAAGTTGAATAGATATTTTGGCTCACCATGACACTTGGAAACACACAGAGAGTAATATATTTATATAACCTAAGATGTGAATTTGGTATCAAGATAAGTCAAATAGACTATGCCTACTACAAAGAAAACAAGTTAATAAAGTAGTTACACTTGAGTGAGATTTGATCAGATCTTAAAAACATGCCAAAAAAAAATCCTCTTACAAACATCATTGTAAGAGGACAGTTTTTTGTGTTATTTCTTGGATTCTGATGCAGTTCCTTGATAACATTATTTCAAAACCTTCTTTTCCAATGCTTTTTTTCCTCTCTGTTATCCTATATCATTAATCACTCATTCTAAGCTTCTAGGTGCTATGCAAAATTTCTGTGCTTTCAAGGGGCTTCATCACATCTGCCAGACAGTCAAAATTCCCTTTCTAGTTGCCATGGTCAACTGCTCACTCCTTCCATTTTCTGTTATCACTCAATTATGTTCAAAATAAGTAAAACTTTTTTTTTTTCCAAGATTACCTAAATAACTTTTTCTCATTTTCAGTCTTACCTGACCAGATAGAGTCAGATTTTGAGGCCTTCAATGCCACCTGAATGACAGTGCCTTCTGTGGAGGCTGTGATGTGCAATTTTAATGCACAGTGTCCTGCTAAAACTTTAAGGAATCTTCATAGAATCATAGAATACTTTGGATTGTCCTATCACTACAATCCCTGACAATGAGTCCTTCCCCGGCTTTCCTGTAGGCCCCCTTTAAGTACTGGAAGGTTGCTATAAGGTCTCCCCAGAGCTTTCTCTTCTCCAGGCTGAACAACCCCAACTCCCTCAGCCTGTCTTCATAGAAGAGGTGCTCCAGACCTTTGATCACCTTTGTGGCCCTCCTCTGGACTCGTTTTAATAGTTCTACATCTTTCTTCTGCTGAGGGCCCCAGAGATGAACACACAGAAGTCCAGGTGGGGTCTCACAAGAGCAGATTAGAGGGGAAGAATCATCTCCCTCAATCTGCTGGTCATGCTGCGTCTGATGCAGCCCAGGATACAGTTGGCTTCTGGGCTGCAAGCACACATTGCTGGCTCATGTCAAGCTTCTTATCAACCAACACCCCTAGGTCCTTCTCCTCAGAGCTGCTTTCAATCCGTTTTCTTCCCAGCCTGTATTTTTGCCTTAGGATTGCCCTGACCCAGATACAGGACCTTGCACTTGGACTTGTTGAACCTCATGAGGTTTACATGAACCCACCTCTCAAGCCTGTCAAGGTCCCTCTGGATGGCATCCCTTCCCTCCAGCATGTTGACCACACCACACAGCTTGGTGTCAACGGCAAACTTGCTGAGGGTGCACTTGATCACACTATCCGTGTCACTGACAAAGACATTAAAAAATGCCCATCCCAATACCCATCCCTGAGGAACACCAGTCGTTACTGATCTCCACTTGGACATTGAGACATAGACTACAACATTTTGAGTGTGACCATCCAGCCAGTTCCTTACCCACTGAGTGGTCTATCCATCAAATCCATGTCTCTCCAATTTAAAGACAAGGATATCATGTGGAACAGTGTCAAATGCTTTGCACAACTCCGGGTAGAGGACATCAGGTGCTCTTCCCCTATTCACCAATGCTGTAACACCATCATAGATGGCCACTAGATTCATCAGGCACAGCTGTTCTTAGTGAAGCCGTATTGTCTTTATTAAGAATCATACTTTGTGATAATCTAAAATTTGTCTGTAGGCATATACATCACAATAATGAAGTTTGTTGTAAAGCCCTTGTTACATTTGTTAGATGTTGCCTTCAGTTGTATTACATCCCAGAACCCAGTACTGTAACACTAGTATCTTTACTGCTATAAAGCAAAATCCCAGAAAAAGATGTAAAGAGTGTTCTAACAAACCTATCCCTTCCTTTCCATTCTTTTCAACAATTTTATCTTCATGACTGTTCATACAAACGAGTAGCAATGTGTGTTATGTATCCAATATGTCATGTATCCCTCAAGGTCTTCACAGTTTTTTTTGTTGGTGGTGGGTTTTTTTGTTTGTTTTGTTTGTTTGTTTGTTTGTTTGTTTGTTTTGTTTTGCTAAGACATAATTTTGGTAGTCTTGAAAGGCTAGATAAACTTTCTTTTACCTGGACTCTGTTGCAATGTATAATTGCATTACTGCAAAGAATCATAGAACTATCCCTCTGAGAGGAGCAACTCATTTCCTCCTTTCCATTTGCTGGGGAGGTTGGGGGAGGGAGAGTAAACAGCCATTTGTTATCGCATTCTGTTCATGTCATTTAGAAGAAAAAGCTGTATGGCAGAAAACTCTTTTCTCCTTCCTGTTTGAATAGTGGTAGTGACAGTCTGTGAGACATTCCCCTTTTGCCCACCCAGCACTCTGTGTGAACCAAGACACAACAGAGTAAATCCATTAACAAAATAAATTTATTCTTATATTTTTCTATAGACATTCCCATGAAAATTAACATTTCAGTCATATATATACTTCATGTATCCATTTAATTTGTATCATATTCCCTTTTTGGTAAGAAATCAATATTATGATATTGCCCTTAAATTCAATTGCATTTTGTTTATTCACCATTTCTATTTCTCTAGGACTTTGGTAAACAATTACGCTGGCTAAGGTTTTTGAAAGGCAAAGGGAGTAAATTGTTTTCTGCATAAATGCACAAGTGTGTTTTTGTTTATTTTGATGTCAGAGTAATGCAGCAATCATGGGGATAAATTTAATTGTATTTGATTATTACAAGACAATGAGAGAGCTGAGGAAGATAGTATTTATGATTCTTTGTGTTGGCATTATGATTCAAGTTAATAACCTCTCTGGCTTTAAAACATGCAACAGAGGACCATAGGAAAAAATCACCCATGCTATTCTTCACACAGCTCAAATCCTGCATGTTCATATTTTAAACTTTGGCTACATCCCTCCTCTGGGGGGACTTCTATCTGATCACTCATTAAGTGATAGGTAACAGTTTCAAAAAAAACAGGGAGAAAAATCTGTCCTTTATTTCTGTCACCAGAAATTTTGCCATTCAAGTCTTGATGAATCAGGACACTGCCTTCCTCTTTCTAACAAGGTGCATTTTTTTCTTTTACTCTCCAAAAAGTCAGTTCGACTGGATTGAAATTACTAAAGTACAAGGGGCTTTGTTAGGGTAACTCGGCGGGAGATTTGGTCTTTTGTCTTTTATTCTGAAGTCCATATAGGTTAAGTGCAACCTGCAGCTGTGAGAGGTTACACTTATTGAGACTAGTTTTCTGTCTTTATCCATCAGTGGACAGAAACAGCAGTTTCACAGGAAACATAAACCACCACTGGAAGATTATGTATAATATGCCTATTGGAGAAATTACCAAAATATTTCCAAACCCCACACAGTTCACGATTAATGTATATTCAAAAACAAAAGGGCATCTATTCATATCTCTTTACATAAATTTTACCCTAATGTAATTAATGGCATAAAAATGTCAGGTTCAAAAAGAAAATATATTTTGCTCTTGACATTTGTTCCGTATTTGACAACAAGTTGAATAGTTTAATTATGTGCTGTGTAAAGAATTATAAATCATAGAATGGAATCACAGAATGGCTTGGGTTGGAAGGGACCTCGAAGATCATCTAGTTTCAACTCCCCTGACATAGACAGAGATGTTATGAGTTTTTTGTTTGTTTGTTTTTCAATAAATGATTTTTTTTTTACATTCTATTAGCCAGCCTTCTATTTGTGTATTAAGAAAACCCTGAATTACTTTCTGTATATCTATATTGCCTACATCTTCTACCACTTTCTGACAAATTTCTGCCTGAACAGAATTACCACTGTGTCTTCATATTGTAGGGAAGCCTTCTTAAGCTTCTAAGTCCTTCTGAAAACCAGACCGCCTTTTATATCTCTTGGAAGCATTGTCCCAGGAGAAGAGAACCTGTAAAGTTCTTTTCCTGGGAAGGTTCATTTCATCAGATGTGGTATTTTCACTTGGGAAAGCAATTTCCTTATTGGTTCTAATCTTAATATTTGGAAGAGCACTACAAGTAACTAGTTCTATAAGCAGAGTTTCTCTGTCATTGTCCTACCTTACACAATAGGAGAAAACTACTATTTCTGTATAATATTTGATTTCACTTGCATCATTCTTTCTGAAGTTTAGGTAGAAAAATAGATTTCAAGCCTTTTCAGCAACTAATAGCATTGGCCATGTTATTAATTTTGAGCACTGTTAGAAATGAATAATCAGTACTTAAATTAAAAATCTGAAGAAACTTTTTGCCTTAACAACAGTGGAAATCAGTTTCAATTAACATCACTATTAAAAGATGTTGCATTGGCTTCCCAGCTGTTGTAAATCAGGATAGTTAAATCAAAATGTAATTATCAGTGGCCACAAATTATACCAAAGCTGAGAACACAGGAAGATTCCAAAAAAAAAAAATTCTGTGACATATGAAGTAGAAAATCCTTTGTCACACAAGCACAGACAAAAATGTAACACTGGTTTCTATTGCTCTTGGTCAAAATATGTAGGTTACAGATCTTGGCCATTATAAATAGTATTACAGTGTTGTGTGTTTCTAAGGTAGATGAATGAGTAAAGAAGGTGTGCTGAAAAATTTGCTGTTCAAAAGCAATCATTTCTTGATTGCTCTGTACAGTAGTTGCATCTTTTTCATCTAATAAAGCATTTTTCTTAATGAGATGCAGAGGAGGTTTATATCACCAGACACAAGAAACTCGATACAGATGTGCCACTCCTTTAGAGGCAGTATAGAAATCCATACATCCATTAGCATAAAAAAACTGCAAACTGTTCTGTGAGACAGTGCCAGAATATCTCCACCACTGCATGGCAGCTGTAGCCCTGTACCCATCAGTCTTCACTTCAGGGAACACCACTGTTTAGGGTTACAGTCCTGGCTTTGGGAATCTTCCAATTGTTTTTCTTGCAACACTAATCACGCCATTCTAATGAGCCTTTAACAAGTGCTTTCTCTATAATAGTTCTTACCTGCACAGCAAATCAGTTTGTCTACTTTATTGAGGGTTATAATAATAAAAAGCACCTTAAGAGAAGTTTTGGTATTATACATGTCACTTTTTCTAACTCCTTTTTCCATTTTTTATTTGTCTTCCCTTGAGGTTTGCTGCAGATGGATCTTCATTGGTTTCTTTCTTCTCTGTTTATATTAAGCTGCTGCTTACCCTTATACCTGAGGTGGATGTCCCAGTTTTCCATAGGATGATGTCCATGGGATGAAGACAGTCAAGTTAAAGCTATTCTTGCTTCAGGAAAATCCCCACAGATTTTAATAAAAATTTGGCAATCATAAGGGTTACAGGTTTACCAAGTGTATACGGACAGCTTCACAATAATTTCTTTTCTTTAAAACTACATGAAAATAAAGATTATGGCAAGCACAAATCCATCTATAAATGGACTTTTACAAAAGAACCTTTGTTTAAATGATAAAATGACAAATAATTTTCTTCTGTTTATGTCTTTAATTCATTTCAGCCAGGAGAAGTTGATGGTGAAGTTTTTGCAAGCTAATATAAGCACTTATGTAATGCTCAGCAAATACTTGGTATTTTTCCACAGGCATAGGTATGTTTCACTGTCATATACAGGAAGGCCAACTACAGTACAAATATTCAAAATTCAGAGGAAAATAATGAATAGAAGCAAGGCCATGCCAAAAACAAGGATTTTTTTTTTTTAACATTAAAGTTTACATTTCAGTGAGGGTATGGTTTCCTTCAACATTTTCTTTTCAGGTTTACCATCTGCTGGAACAGATTCTCTTTATTTTCCAGCATTATAATTCCCAATCCAAAAATACCTAATAGAAACTAATATTCATGACTAATATTAATAGAAAATAACACATCTGATTAAATCTAAAAGAAGATGAAACCTATAGTGGTAACAGCTGGTAGTTACCCTAAATCAAATAATAAAGTTTCTGTTAATGTATTGTTGATACCAGCTAATTTTTCATTTCCCATGTGAGAGGAGGATAGCAAGGGAAAGCACAGAGTCAGTACCTGTCTCTCTATTTCTCCCTTGATTAAAACTCTATTTCTCTCACAATTGCCATTATTTTACTTTCTGTAAATATCCACGAGTCCATAGGGAGAATGATTCAGTGATGTGATGCATAAAGGCAGGAAGTAGTTTCAAATCCTTATCCCTATGACCAGTTAATTGTTTATAAAAACTGGAACAGCTCCATCAAGCTTCTGATTCTCTCCACCAAGAGATGAAAAGTGCCTTACTTCAGCATAGCCAACAGCTTCACAACTAGGATTCCCACTGGGCATGGAGGAGACCTACATTCAAATCTGTGCTGTAAACCAGAGGTAGGAGGACATGAGTTCATGTGTCCAGCACCCCAGGGACTGATCCTAATAATGCTGCTGTCAATTATGATATACCAGTTCCTGAGTTTACTGAAGACAGAATGTAGACTGTCATAGAAATCCAATTTTTTTAAAAATTCCACCCTAAAAAATTCTAACCTAAGAGCAAAACAGGTAGAGATATAATATTTTTCAAGCTTTAAAAATAATAAAAATAATAATTAAAAAAAAACAGTAGTTATCACAGATGCATGATATTCAAGGTAACTGCAGGTAGTGACCCTCTTCTTGATAGGCATTGATCTCCCACATCTTCATGGTAGTTTATTTAAGTAGTAAACAGCTTTATTGTTTTCAAGCTCATACTGTTAGTTGGTTGGACTGAGAATGAAGGACTCTTCATGTTCTGGGTTAATCAGTCAATCGCATTTTGCACCAGGAGGGAGTTTTCCTAAAAAGCTGAGATAATGCAGACCAGATGGGTATTTTCTTCCCTGCAGCCTCAGATCTCATTGTATATTTGGTAAATTCAAAACCTGTCTCTGAATTTGTCACAGTAGCAGCTTGGTTGCAAAGGTTAAGGATGAGCACTTGTCTACTCATTCAGGATTTTAGATTAACAAACCATGAGGTTTGTAAGAGACCAGAAGCTGTGGATACCTGCAGACAGAATCTTCTTTCACAATAGGATCCTTCATTATTCCTAATAGCTAATATTCCATAAATGCAGGTATGTGAGTGTGGCTCTTTATCTATGAACTGGGTGCTAACTGTACCTGGATATGTATTTTTCAAAAATATCCAGCTACAGACCATAGCTTGTCCTACAAATTCTCAGTCTCCAAAATGAATTCCTTGGAACACAGACTCTGCCAAATCTCTAGAGGCTTTTATCCACAGACAGCATAAGAGTGACTAAGCATTTGCTTCTTTCCCATGCACCAGTTTTATTCCAGTATAATTCAGTATATTTTCTCCTCGATTACAACAAGGAGATGAAAACCAAGCCCACAGAATGAAGAGATCTAAGACTTTTCTATACATGACTCAGCTCTGTAGCTAAGGTACTGTTTCCATTTGCATTAGGCCCTCTCTTTTCCAATTACAAATGTCAGGACAATGATCTCATAGTGGAATATATCAGATATAATACAATTAGAAATGTATTGGTTTAAAAATGAAATAAGTAGGCGCAAAATAAGATATATGATATTTTGCATACTACTCTGCCATCCAGCTAAGATTATGTGTCCCAGAACAGTGGTCTCCAAACATTTCTGATCACATACCCAAATATATATATTTTATGTATTTACTGATAAATTATATACATGTACTACTGTACTAACATATTATGTACATTATAATGCATACATAAAAATAGAAATTGAAAGGACAGATAAAAATGAAATAAGTACTTTTAAAAATATTAATTTTATTTAGTTTTATTTATATTTAATTATTTTATTTTGTCATTTTATTCATTAATGGCCCAAAACATATTTCCTTCAATGAGCTGTTTTGTGCATTCCCTGAGATGTGCACATATGACTTTAGAGTTCACTATCCTACAGTAAAGTTTTGCCACTGTTGTTTCTTCTCCTAAACAAAGAACATGCCAATGTAATTCACAAGTCATTATCAGTGATAATGTTTTTTCTGCATTGGTGGAAGAGGAAGAGGAGAAGGGAGGGGAGGCGAGGGGAAGGGAAGGGAGGGGAAGTGAAGGGAGGGGAGGGCAGGGGAGGGGAGGGGAGGGAAGGGAATAAATAAGAGTATAAAGCTTGTGAATTAAATGCTTGTTCCTCAAAAATTCTAAGTTTCCATCCACTTTCACCATGTATGCAAAATTATGCAAAAAGTATAGATGTGAGCAGCTCTCCTAGGCAGAGCCAGGCAAGATTTCCAGCATGAACACTGTAAATTAGATCAATGCATATCTTTACAAAGATAAAATATATTTTATTTTTTGAAAATAAATTGGACTGGTGGAATGCATTAGGTAAAAATGTGAAAGAAAAAAATAAATCTCTATTGTTTGAAATTAAATGAAATTGTGCTTAAACGCATTTTAGTTGGCTGTCAGAGCGTCAGTCTGACTCATTTTTAAATATAACTCAGCCGCAAGAATGCAACCCAAAACTTGAAAATTTCATTCAGAAGTCTGCTAATAGCTATGACAAAGAGGAAAAAAAAAAACAGCAAAAGCTGTACCAATTCTCATCAAAAAGGGTTACCATGCAGACTAAAGTGAACTGGTAAATGTTCTGTTGGCTAGTCATTTTGTGAAGAGTTTAAATCCCACAATTACAGGAGCTAGCCTAATTTCCAGGGGTTTCAAGGAACTCAGTGGAACTATTTATACACTTAGAGATAAGTCCCAAATCAGCAAAAAAAACTTGGAAAAAAAATGTCGAAATTAGCGGACATTTACATTCTTTATTGCTGCTGAATGAAATTACAGAGCTGCATGTTTGCTTTAAGACACCGGTCAGTACTCCTTACTCAGTGGCATTTCTGCCTCAGGGAAGCAGATAAATCTGTCAAATCTCTAAATCAGATTAATGCATTAAATGGTGATATGAACGCAAGAGAGAATTACTAGAGCATGCAGTCTTAAATCATGGATTGGTGAGAGTGCCCTTTAAATATATGCACATGAGCAGTGGTCAGAACGAACCAGCATGAGATGGTACCCTAGACAGGTATCTCTAAATTTTTCTTTCAGCCAGCTGTGACTGGCAATCTGTTAATTGGTAAAATGCAAGAAGCCTTAGAGTATCTCATATATAATCCTCAGCATCCCAGAATGAAACCACTCAATTTTGAGCCCTGCAAATGGCATTTTATAAGCTTCCTATAGAGCTTGCTGGCTCTTAGTCGTCATTCCAGTTCAGGTTAGCAATCCTAAAATTAAACCAGATCTCGGCCACAGATTGGAAGGAAGTGAGGTACAAAGAATTGCCAGAAAGGATGCCAATACCCTCAGAGTTTCAGCTCAAAACACTAAAAGATGTTGAAATCAGTGTAGGTAATTTCACATGCTGCTTCAGTTTTAACAAAAGTGATCCAAGCAATATAATACCTGTGAAATATGTTTACATCATATTTGCAACATATCTAAAAATAAAATTATCCCAGTTTATTTATTATTCTCTAGGGACCTTTTACTGATTTAGGGCTTGAGGGGAATTTTATTGGTGATGAATTTTCTTGCATGGAAATAAGCATATAAGACTCGGGTCATATAGCTTAGTGAATGCTTAAAAACAAAACTAACCAACTGAGTACAAACCTCAGGAAGTCCATCATGCAAAGCCATTAGAAAGAACAAGATAAGTTTTCATATTGTAAAAGACAAAACTGAACATCACTTGAATCAAACAGCTGAGTGTCCTGGTTGACTGGAGCTGCTAAAAGTCATTGTTGAGCTGGGAAGCTGTCAAATGTTCCTCGTATACAATACAGATAGAAATGCTGAAAAAGAATGAATGAACAAATATAAGTTGTTACCACATAAATCTCTTGTGCAAAGAAGTCTTTACAGTTGAACAGAATGGGATTGGAGAGAATTTAGTCACTAAATTGTTAGTAGCTCAACTTTTAATAGACCAGTCAAGATTTGCTGTTATATACTTTTTACAGCTAGAGTTGAAAGAAGTACAATAAAAATTATTGGCTGGAATGAATAAAATTCCACCATCAAAGAAATCAGTAGTTGAAAGAACAATACTTCTTTTAAAGGGGAAATGTCTGTATCTAGGTTATAGTTGTCATATAGTACATATGCAAGTATTGGAGTTTGTGAGCAAAAAGCAGACAACCCATGGCCATTTATCAGTCTCTCATCCAGAAACTCCTTCTGTTCACACCTAGTACCTTTCTCATTCCTGTAGGCATAGAGGTTTAATGCTGTACATCATGGCTTTGTAGAGCAACCAAGGGACAGAAAGCTCACATACCCTCCAGGATTATCTTCCCTCAGAAAGCTGGACTGGTTTTGACATATGGCCAGAAATTAGACAGAAATATGTCTGTTTTTTTTTTGTTTGTTTGTTTGTTTGTTTTGGGGGGTATAGTCCCTATTTATTGCTCTGAGATATAGGGTTGTGCTTGACATAGAGTAAAACACATTTTTGTAGAGGTTGCATATTTATGGGCTGGGAATTTCATGGACATTGGCAGGAAAAAAATAGGCTAACATTGAGTACATCTGAAAATGTTTCCCTGATGGAAAGAAGATACTAACAGGAAAAGTAGGCATTTTAGTGTATTTAATTACTGCTTCAGTTATTATTTTCTATTAATAATTTAAGCAGCTTGGGAAGCATCAGACATCGACAGCAATCAGTTCTGCAACTGGATACAATAAAGGCCGAGGCAGGCAGGCAGTTCATGCTGTCTGTTCCAGTAAATTAAATGAGAATGCTCTTGGGCCCTGAAGTGAAATGTGTGAAAAGACCCACTACACTAACAAACTCTTAGCAGCCAAAAGACGTTAGGTGCATGTAATATGCCTTTTAGTGATGGTCCCAGACAAAGGTGTAAGAATTGACTAGAAGTGGCAATTGACCTGAGCTGAAAGCATCCCAAGAAAACTTCATGCAGTACAAGGGAAGGTATTCCAGCTCATGGGCACATCTAGTCTACTGCTTAGTGATATGGGAAGCTATAAGCTGTAGTTTTAGATATAGTTTCAGAATTCAGGTGTATTTTCACACTTATGTTTTGCCGTCTGATTTCAAATATGTGCATGCAAACCTGCAAGAATGTACAAATTTGAAGAGTAACAATTGCATGCTTCATGTATGCATTGCATACTTCACCCAAATAATTTATTATCCAATCTAGATTTGAAGACATTCAGTCACAAAAAATATATTTTTTTATAGTTTTTCTCAAAATTTTGCACCCTCATTGTTCAAGTTCTTGCTTAATGTCCTGTTTTAATTAGTCTAACTCCAGCTTCCAGTTTTAATTCATAGCGATTGTATTTCTTAATTTTGTTCTTTATAGTCAGTGAAGAAATTTTTATCTATAGGATATTTCAAACTAAAGTTTAAAGTGTTTGTATTAACTTTCAGAGCAATCATCTCCCCCAGGCTGGAAAAACACTTCAGAAAATTGTGATATATTTCCTCACTGTACTTCTCCCTTTAAAAATCATATTCACTAGCAGTTTTGGATGTGTTTCTGCATCTGTCTGTGAGCATTCAGCTGCTTCCTTGTTTGAACACAAAATCATTCATGTATTTCAAAAAAGAGAATTAAAACAATAAAAATACTTTTTCTTTTCAAGGAAAAACAAGACCTAACATATTTTAAAAGTTAAAACCTTTTTCAATGTGTGATGCTATCATCACTTGTAAATGACATCCAAACTGATGGGGTATGAAAAACACATGCTTAATACACAGCACTTCTCTGAACATTTTTTTAAAAATCTGCAATGTTAAGTAATTCAGTTATGTTGATTCCACTGAAAAGCACAGGCTTTTGGGTCATATGTTGAGTACAGGTCATTTGAGACAATTCCAGAGCTGGAAAGCTCAGGGCTGAGGATTAGATTGCAGTCAGACTTGGTAATATTTTACACTGCCCCCCTCCTTTTTCTTTTTTTTTTTCTTTTTTTTTTTCTTCCTGTTGTGATTTTAACTGTTGCATAGGTTTTACATAACAGGAGTTATTGACAGCCTCTAGGTGGACAGAAATTACAAGCTCGGTGTATCATTTTTCTATTCACATTTAAGAAATGCTGAAATAAAATCTTTATTGTTACATTTTATATGAAGATTATGTCCTTACAAGAATAAGTCTGAAATCTCTATTACCCTGCATAACGTGATACATATCAAAGCAAAGGGAGCATAAAACACTATCATCTAATCTGAGCAGTGTTATAATATTTCCGTGTATTATTGTAAAGTAGGAAATTTTATGGGTAATACAAGAGGAACTCATGCATAAGAAGTGAAACAGTTCTACGTATTACAGACTTACTTGTATGAGGTGGTTAAGATTATATGTTTACCATTGAAATATTTGAGCATAAGTCTATCCATGCTTTACTGTTACAATGGGCATGTATAATTTATATAACATAAAAACAAAACATAAAGGTATAAAAAATTGTGTTCATCCTTTTAGCACGAGCAGAGCTCAGAAGTCTCTAGAAAAAAATAAGTAGATTTAAGTTTTCACCGGCTGGCCTATCTTGGAGATGAGTTAAAGCTTGTGTGTAGCTAATGTTCAAACTAGTCTTGCGGAAGACAAACATATATGGATTTTTCAACCAAACTACTGCTAACTGTAGTCCTAATCTAATGGCTCCATTAGAAACTCCACAGCTGAAACATGTAGCACTCTTGAGCAAGACTGCCACAGGGGACTTTTTTTGGGCTGTGTGAGATGTCTGTTATCACAGCAAGACCAAAAATCTTACTACCTTAGCCTCTCTGCTTAGCTCTTTAATAATATTGCTGCCTCTGAAGTGAAACCACCCTTTCTTTCATGGATCAGCTGTTTTTAGCTCAGCCTACCAAACTAAATCTCACTTCACACAGATACAAGCACTTGGACAAGAGGAGTATTGCCTATGTCAGACACCACATCAGAGCTTCCTACTTATGAGTCATATAATTGTTCACCTAATTTCTATCACAATGCATACATAATCCACACCCTGCAAATCTATTGCTTTTTGGGGTGGAATCATCAGTCACTGTTGAGTATAGGGGATAAAACCATTTATTTTCTTACTTCCTTTGTTTCTTTCCAACAGAATGTCTCAAATGAATATGATACTACTCTGAATTTGAGGCTGGAGGTTTATCACAGAGGCACCAGTAGAGAAATAGAAGAAAACTGGTAGGAGGTGTTTGCTAATGTATCAGAGGACTAATGGGAATAATATCTTGTAGCAAGACTATTGAAGAAAATGAAAATTGCTTAGAGAATAGAAATTTGTAAATAGGAAGTAGAAATTAAAGTTTGGTATTTAGTAGTCACTCAAATGCATCAGAAGTAAGAGTGCAAAAACAGGTATAAAAAAAGTCTGCCTTATTTTGGAAATTGGGTGGACTTCTAATACAGAACAGAATACAGCTTTCTTATGTTCCACAAGGACACTTGCATGAATCCAGACAGCTGGTCTGTGAGGTCTTAGGAAAATCATTTCAAGGAATGTGTGAGAGAAAGTAATTAGTGAAATAAATATCAAAATCAGAATGGCAAACTGACTTGCTGTGGAGAAAAACAATTGAGAAATGCAATAAATTACAAATATGGCTGCATCAGCCATTATTTAATAGACAAGCAAGCACAAGTACCTAAGGACAAAATTCAAAAAGCAAAATTGGAGAGTAAATGACATAAAAACATCAAGAAACAGACATCATTCTGTAAGTAAAAAAGGAACAGACAGGCCAGTTCTGTAAAGGGAAGAGGTGATCAGTCACAGGTGCAGAGAAGGAAGAAACATTCTCTCAAAGAGCCATTTATTACCACTCAGTTAATGAAGAAATCCTAAGCAACCTTGAAATCAGTACAGATTATCACTTTGAATCTGAAAAGGATAAGGCAAGCATGGCACATATCTTAAAAAGGGAGGACTTAAAGGATTATAGATCCAACTTAATGTCAGTATTGGTTAAAGAGCTACAACAATCAATTTTATTAACATCTGAGGGATAACAACGCTGATTAATGTAATGTAGGTTTGTCAAGAACAAAATGTGGAAGCCAATGTAATTTCCTCTTCTGTTAAGAGAAACAGCCTAATAAGTGAGGGAGAAGCAGAATATGTGATATTCTGGCATCAGTGAAACTTTTGTCACTGACTTGAATGACATTCTAATTTCCAACTGAAGGAAGTATAGTCCAGACAAAATAGTTATCCAGTGGAGAAACACAAAAGTGATACTCAACAGTGAGCTTTCAAACTGGGTAATAATTTCAAGAGTCCTACACAACTCTGTTTAGGGCATACTTCTGTTCAAGATTTTCATGAAATAATGAGAGAGAGAGAGAGAGAGAGAGAGAGAGAGAGAAAGAAAAAGAAAGAAAGAAAGAAAGAAAGAAAGAAAGAAAGAAAGAAAGAAAGAAAGAAAGAAAGAAAGAAAGAAAGAAAGAAAGAAAGAAAGAAAGGAAGGAAGGAAGAAAGGAAGGAAGGAAGGAAGGAAAGAAGGAAGGAAGGGAAGGAAGGAAGGAAGGAAGGAAAGAAGGAATGAAGGAAGGAAGGAAAGAAGGAAGAAAAGGAAGGAAGGAAGAAGACAGCGAGCAGATATCATGGGACCACAGTGAGATTTGAATACTTTGGATGAAGGACAGGAGGACTGAAAATTAGGGTGTTCTTTCTATGAGAATGAGTCCAAACTCAAAAGAACTTCCTTTTGTGAATTCCATTCACAAAATGAATGCAAACAATATTCACTTTATTTGTATAATTTTAAAGGTTAACTTTTCCTTTAAATTCATAGGAGTGTATAGATACTAGGGGAAAATATCTTAATAAACATTCACAGATCTTTGCAAAATTGATTGACCCTGAAAACACTACTCCAAAACCCACAAAATGATAGAGGAAATGTACATATTTTTGGGTGAATACATAAGCAAGAATTTCATAGTCCACTGAACAACCAATGAGATTAGAAGCTATTTTTATGTAACCCACAGGAACAAACCAGGCTGGATATATGAGATAAACTGTGGTTTAGGAATAAGCAGTTGAGCAGAATCATATATAAGATTCATGGGGAAAAATCACAGAATAGGGTACTCTGAGGGGAGATATGAATGGAACATACTGAGAGTTGAACAAATCTGACAGAATCTATTATTATAGAACTACAGTGAAAAAAAAAGCAACAGTTAACGTAATATTGTACAGAACAGGCCATCTTATTAACACTAGGGAAATTAACACTTGGGAGAAATCCATAAACACAACAGCAGATGCCTGAACTGGTAACACCAGTGTGTACATATGGAGAGTAATTTCATCACAGCAAACCAAGATACTCTTGTTAGCTGTTTTTCCTTTTTTTTTTTTTTTTTTTCCTTTCTGTGTGGAAAAGGACCCCTGATATGAACTGTGAACTTCTCTTGAGATGCACTATGATGCACTATTTCAGTGTATTTCCTGAGCTATGCTTGGTATGTTGGTATTGCAGTCTGTTGACCCCTTCTGTTTTCCCCCAGTGGAGCGATATTACTTCTTGGGAATCCAGCAGCGGAGCCTCAGGCACACCTGACCATTTGCTGTTTGCTGTGAAATGGAGGAGTACAGTCTGATGTGGTGTTTCACAGGGTGTAATTCCAGAGATTTGGCTGTGATACATAGGGGTTTCTTACTGGGGGGGGGGGACGGGGGGGAGGGGGCTAATCCTTGGTCTAGTCTTCCTGTGAGGAATGTGAAGACTGTACTTCAGACCAGGAAAGCTATGTGCCTGGAAACCTTCCTTCAGCCACTGTGCAACAACTGTATTTCATGAATAATGTGAACAACAGTTAGCAGAAAAGGATTACAGAACTCTTAATCACATAATACAAAGAGACTGTTATTGAAATTAACAGTAAGAAAAAGTAAAAAGCATGGAGCAGAACTTTGCCCTGCGTACTCAATCCCTAACTGAAAGAAAGGTTCCAACCTATTACAGACAACCTGTACAGGAGGAGGCAAAGGAATGAATATTGGTAGTATACGTATGTATATATAGAGGAGGTGATGTTTGACTTGATCACAATCCTGAAGTCCAAAACTGTGTAATTTAGTGGGAGCTCTGGATGCAGAAGTGTAATGCATCCTCAGCAGGTTTGTGGAGGATACTAAACTTCAAAGTGGTTTTGGCTCCCTGGAAGGAGATGAGGCATTGCTGAGAGATATCTAGAGATACTGGAACAGTGGGCAATCATCAATGACATGCAGTTCAAAACAGGAAAATGACATGTTCTACACCTGGAATGGAGGAATGTCTGACACAGGTACAGACTGGGAGATGAGTGGCTGGGGAAGAGTTCAGAAGAAAGCGAGCTTGAGGTGCTGGCTGATAGCAGGCTCAACATAAGCCAGCAGTGCGCCCTGGCAGCTAAGAGGGCAAATTCTGTTCTGTAGAAAGGAAACCAGCTTCTCACATTGGAAATTCACATCAGATATCTGAGTTAGAAAAATGGTGCAGTAATTGTACCACTGACACATCTTTAATAGCTTTTCTTTTAAACCATATTACTCCAGAGTGAGGCCATAGTTCCACAGTCATCAATACCAAATTAATACATTATCAAATCACATATTTATAAGAAAATGATCCAAATCAAGCATGCAGTTTATGGCTGTATTTACTCTGCTTTAGCTGGAATATACTGTGAAATTCATGACAGGCTTAATGCCAAAAGTTAGATACAGGAAGTCAGATGATAGGCCCATGGTAGAAGGTCAGCCCATTCAAAGTGTGAAAACATCTCAAGCAGCAAAGAGCTTACATTGGGTCATTGCTTTTGTGTCATGCAATGGTAGTGATTTTGGTCTGTTACTAGGAACCCTGTGCACATCATGAAAAAACAGGCTGAGGGCATATTTATTTTCCTAAGTATATCACAGCTGGTATAGTAATAAATAATAATAATAATAATAATAATAATAATAATAATAATAATAATAATAATAAATAGTAGTAGTAATAGCGATAATAATAAATCTCAGTTTTACCTACAGGTTCATGTACACAGAGAAGAGAACCAATATAAAAATACCCTGTGATCCTATTCTATCAAAGACTATTGCAATAATGAAATATTTTGCAACAAGGTGTTATCTAAAACACCTGGTTATAGATGAATTGTTCAGAACATAATTGGTAAACTGTGTCAACACAAGCTGTGATTTATATGGTTTATCAAAATGTTGCCTTTGATAACAGCACAGGGAAATCTTAATTTTAACTATTAGTTTTAAACAAAATCATATAATCTTTAGGTACCAGATTGCAAAATAACAAGGATATCATTTTTCATTGCAAAATATTTTACTTGTAGGTACTCCTGCCAAGTAGCCCAAATAAGATTTGCATTTTAAAGCCAAAGGAAAAATCATGTTTACTGGTTTACTAGGTCTGTATTCTGAGACTCTCGTGATGAGCATTTACAGATTTTCCCTTAATGCTCACTGAACTATAAAAAGTAGTTACTGCAGAGTCTTAAATCAGTTATACTCTTATAATAATGAAAAAAAGAAAGAAAGAAAGAAAGAAAGAAAGAAAGAAGAAGAAGAAAGAAAGAAAGAAAGAAAAGAAAGAAAGAGAAAGAGAAAGAGAGAGAGAGAAAGAGAGAAAAAGAGAGAGAGAGAAAGAAAGAAAAAGAAAGAAAGAAAGAAAGAAAGAAAGAAAGAAAGAAAGAAAGAAAGAGAGAGAAAGAAGAAAGAAAAAGAAAGAAAGAAAGAAAGAAAGAAAAAGAAAAAGAAAGAAAGAAAGAAAGAAAGAAAGAAAGAAAGAAAGAAAGAAAGAAAGAAAGAAAGAAAGAAAGAAAGAAAAAAGAAAGAAAGAGAAAGAGAGAGAGAAAGAGAGAAAAAGAGAGAGAGAGAGAAAGAAAGAAAAAGAAAAGAAAGAAAGAAAGAAAGAAAGAGAGAGAAAGAAAGAAAGAAAAAGAAAGAAAGAAAGAAAGAAAGAAAGAAAGAAAGAAAGAAAGAAAGAAAGAAGAAGAAAGAAAGAAAGAAAGAAAGAAAGAAAGAAAAGAAAGAAAGAAAGAAAGAAAGAAAGAAAGAAAGAAAGGAAGAAAGAAAGAAAGAAAGAGAAAGAGAGAGAAAGAGTGAAAAAGAGAAAGAGAGAGAGAAAGAAAGAAAAAAGAAAGAAAGGAAGAGAAGAAAGAAAGAAAGAAAGAAAGAAAGAAAGAAAGAAAGAGAAAGAGAGAGAGAGAAAGAGTGAAAAAGAGAAAGAGAGAGAGAAAGAAAGAAAAAAGAAAGAAAGAAAGAAAGAAAGAAGAAAGAAAGAAAGAAAGAAAGAAAGAAAGAAAGAAAGAAAGAAAGAAAGAAAGAAAGAAAGAAAGAAAGAAAAGTTTAAAACAACAACAACAACAAGATTATTCAGCTTGTATAGGTGACTTATTGATTCAAGTCAGGTAAAGAATTAGAAAAGATCATGCACATCTTTGTTAGGCCATTAAACTGCTTTATGTTAGCTGCTTCTGTCTATCTCGTTGCAACCTTTTGTATCTGTGTGCCAACGACTTTTTTGTTTCTCACCAAAAGAAATCTGCTGGCAAAGGCTGTCTCCTGTTCAGCACAAAGGACAAAATGAGCGAATTCTGTAACAGGAAGTTTTAAAATTGCTGTAGTATGAGCTAAGAAATCATGATTCTATGGTTTGAAGGGACAGGCATGAATCACAGAATCACAGAATAATTGAGATTGGAAGGGACCTCTCGAGATCATCTAGTACAGCCCCACTGCCAAGCAGAGTCACCTAGAGCATGCTGCACAGGATTGCCTCCAGGTGGGTATCTCCAGAGAAGGAGACTCCACAGACTCCCTGGGCAAACTGTTCCAGTGTTCTGTCACCCTCACAGTAAAGAGGTGTTCTGTTTTCTCATATTCAAGCAAAAATTCCTGTGTTTCAGTTTGTGCCCATTGCCTCTTGTCCTGTCACTAGGCACCACTGAAAAGAATCTGTCCCCCATCCGCTTGACACCCTCCCTTCAGATATTTATACACATTGATGAGGTCTCCCGTCAGTCTTCTCTTTTCCAGGCTAAACAGGCCCAGCTATCTCAGTCTCTCCCCATACGACAGGTGCTCCTGTCCTCTCATCATCTTTGTCTTGTGGCAAGAAGAAACCAAATGAGGTTTAACAAGAGCAAGTGTAGCGTCCTGCATCTGGGAAGGAACAACCGCATGTATCAGTACAGGCTGGGGATGACCTGGTGGAGAGGAGCTCTGCACAGAATGATCTAGGGGTTCTGGTGGATGACAGGTTGACCATAAGAAGTGTGTTCCTTCCTTCCTTCCTTCCTTCCTTCCTTCCTTCCTTCCTTCCTTCCTTCCTTCCTTCCTTCCTTCCTTCCTTCCTTCCTTCCTTCCTTCCTTCCTTCCTTCCTTCCTTCCTTCCTTCCTTCCTTCCTTCCTTCCTTCCTTCCTTCCTTCCTTCCTTCCTTCCTTCCTTCCTTCCTTCCTTCCTTCCTTCCTTCCTTCCTTCCTTCCTTCCTTCCTTCCTCCCTCCCTCCCTCCCTCCCTCCCTCCCTCCTTCCCTCCCTCCCTCACTCCCTCCCTCTGCAAAATAAGCAGAAAATAAATACTCATCCTCTACACACTTCAATGGGCAAAAACAGACTGTCTAAAAATTACTCTAGATAGTGGAAGTTTTGTTGAATTATTATATCAAGTAAGTACATATTTGAGTACTCTGGAATATCTTAAATCAGTTTTTTATTTATTTATATTATTCTGAGTTTAATCACATTGCTGGAAATAAAATTCTGAAGAGAAGACAATCACAGATTATTCAGGTTTTATTGTGAGAAGTGTAAATTTTATTCTGTAATTTTTTGAAAAGGGAAAGATGGTTTGTATTAACTTATATGGTAATCAATAGAAAATAGATTAATCAATGTTGCAAAAAATGCCGCACATAAATGTCTTCTCCAAAAACCTGCACTTCTCTTATTAAACCTCTCATTAGAAAATAATCTTCAGAAAGGATTCACATTCACTGAAGGTGAAAAATACTTATTTGTATGATATGCCCTCATGATCCTAATTGCATGATTGTTTCCAATGACAATGGGACAGTTTCGCCTGGAGAAGGCTCAGGGGGCAATAATGGAGTGGATCTCGTCAATGTCTATAAATACCTGAAGGGTGGTTGTAAAGAAGACGGAGACAGGCTCTTTTCAGTGGTGCCCCACGCAAGGACAAAAGGCAATGGGCTCCAGCTGGAACACAGGAGACACTCTGACTACTGCGATGTTTACTGAGCACTGGCACAGCTTGCCTAGAGGGGCTGTGGAGTGTCCCTCCTTGGAGATTTTTAAAACTGCCTCGGTATGGTCGTCGACAACCTACTCTGGGTGTCCCTTCTTGAGTAGGGGGTTAGACCAAATGACCTCCAGAGGACCCTGCCAACCTCAACCATTTTTCTGTAATTCTGAGACAACTATTCCACTACTGAAATATCACTTTCAAACACTGAATCACGGATATTAATAGTATGTTTATGCTACTGTACTTACAGGAACCTGACATTAAAATAGTGTGAAGAAAACATGGAATCAGTCTTTAGCTCAGCTAGGAGAAATGAGTGATGTTCAAAGTTCAAAAGAGCTTCATTATTGTCTATAGCTCTCTGCCATGAAAAAGGTGAAATTTGCAGAAGAAGAGTATCTTATTGCTAAGCTTGCGTAAATGGAGATCATATATGATGCAGAAGAAAGATATCTGAAGGTATGGAAAGAATACTCAATACAGTGCAGGTAGAGAGCTGGTCTGAATGAAGAAATGTCGCTAGCTTAGGTGACAGCTCCAAAGAAGACAGGAGTTTGTAGGCTTCAGTGCAAGCTGACCATCTGTACTGTCAGCAGCCTACGGAAGTGTGTCATTACTATTATTGTTACTCAAGCCAGCTCTCTTAAAGCTAGCTTGGATAGCTTTATACCTCCTGATAGTAGAATAGTCAAGTACAGTAGCTTATATGAAAATCCTAATGGTTCTACAGAAGATCACATACAGAATCTTACCAAAGAGCATCTTTATATTAGAATGCAACCTCTTAAAAAAAGTGAATCCTGCTTTCCTTGTTTACAGAAGGAATTTTGCTGAAGTACTGAAGATAGGTCTTCTGAGCAAGTGGAAGAGGATTTGCGCTAGGCAAGTATACATTCCAAGAAATTATTGTTTTACAGTTTACTTACCATTTCCATTTCCTTAAATGTTATTTTTAAATGGAACAAACAGAGGGTGAGAAAACTTTTTTTTTTTTATCAAAAAAGGGGAAAAACTCCATCAAATGTGTATGAAAAGAAATCTGAAAAAAAAATCTTGCTTTTACTATTAAAAAGAAAAAAAATGTGGATTCATACAGATAAACATTTAAAATTAATTGATATAAACTGACAGATTGTTGATATTGTTTTTCTCTCTCACATCATTTTTGGTTTTGGATGGTTGATATTTTTACCAGTTACAAATTATTTACAAATATTGTACCTTATTTTTCCAATGATTCATTTCATTCTACAATTTTTTTTTGTCTCCTTTGTAGTTACCTCATCAGAAATTAGCAACATGGATGGAATGGTGTTGCTTATTATCTGTGATGTCCTCATAGATAATCTCTTAAATGGAATAACAAAAAGGACACTTCAACGCCAACACATTAAGACTGTAAGCAGGTTGAATAGAGATTTCTTTTTTTTACCTGTGACTTCATTAGATAAGGTAGTTCTAAGTCAAGGTTGTAATAACAAATTTGGTTTATTGTTACTCCAAAGACTGTCCTCATAAGAATGTTTTGCCTGTATCTGTATTGCTTAGGTTGTTTAGAGGCCATAATGTGGTGCCTGGATTTAACTGCTTGAACAGTCCACTCTGGAAATCCATTTAAAAATATCAGAATTCATATAGAAAGTCACAGCCCAGCTCCAAGAAAACTGTCAAAATACTACTTTTGTTAGAGACCTGCTCTTGTTGCTGTTCCGTGTAAGAGTGGTGTATAGTTATTAGGATTCTGCTAATAATTTTTACTGCTTCCTTATTTAACTACAAGAAAAAAGCAAAGGAGGATGTTTGCTTTCTTTTTTTTCTTTTTTTTTAAATTAGACTTCATAGGCCATATATCCTGCCTGACTCCTACAGATGTAAATAAAAAATAAAAAATAAAAAATAATAATAATTAAAAAAAAGATTTTGATGGGACCAAGATCAGCTTTTAAGACATCGGTTAAAAGTCAACAGTGAGACAAACTTGCTATCCTTTTATTACAATTCATAATCCTTACATCCAAATGCAGAAATTATGATTTGTGATTATATACAGTATTCCCTTTCTCTATCCACTGCCCTTTATTTACATTTATACTGAAAGTTTTTAGTCTGGCAATTCTCATATCTCTTACTAAGACTTTGAGCCTGTGGTGATCAGTCAGCTTCCTGTGTATCTTTGCAGACCCATACAGCACACTTTATATGAGGAGAAGGAGCAAAAAGCTCCCCTTATATTCCAAATTTCTGAAGTTTTTTTCCTCTGTGATTCCAACCGTTTTTGCTCATAGCTTCTATTCAGGGCACACTAACTTGGGGATGATGGGAAAATGTAATCAAGAAAAGATTGCAAGAGGTGTTATGGAAAAAAACAAGGCTGTTTAAGGAAAGTACATGTTTTCTGAGGTTTTCATTACATGTATTCATTGCTGAATACATGACTTGCAGTTAGAAATTTTTGCCTCCCCTTCTATCAAATTTGCAAAACTTGATTGCATTGTACAGGTGTTTTTGTATATCATCCCTGTACAATTTTATGGCATGACTATAGTTGTGTGAAGGAAATATATGCAGCTTTAAAAATAATTAGCAGCCTAAAAGCATACACAGATATCAATGGACAGACAGTACACTAATACACAATACACATTCAGGATTTGTTTATGTTTTGTACTAATTACCTTTAGCAGGAATGAAAGAGAACTTTGAAAATGAAGTCTTAAAATAGATAGTCCTTGAAATGACAGAAATCTTCAAAACTGCTTTCCTGACAAGAGTAAGAACTACTGCTCAGAAGTACTACCAGATCTTCCTACATTTGCGACAATAAACTTTCATCTGCTCTTGATTCTGTACCCTCATTATTTGGCTTCTTGATTCTTTCGGCTAGAATCTGCAGCACCACAGACACAGTATGTGACAAGCAGCATACTGCATTATCCAGGAAGAAGAACAAGACCACTCCAGAGTGTAAGAAGACATCAATATAATGGATAATGAATGTCTAACAATTAGCAATTATGATATGAAACTCAAGACTTCAGTCTCTGCTTCAGTGCCTAGGATTTCATTCAGAATATATTTCAATTGGTTTTAAACAGGGAATTCCATTTCCATCACTAGTGAGGACATGAAATATTTGACTACTTACCTCTGTCTTCTGTAGAATCTATATAACTTAGACAAGTGTGATTTAAAATTAGGTACCTTACCTTCTATGTGTTCTATGTGTTCAAGCATTTCTTTGATATCTTTATATTTAAACAAGTAGGAAATTGCCTCTGAGAATATGAGTTAATCATTTTCCTTCAACTACATCACTGTATTAGTAATTGTTTTCAAGCAAAGTTAAATTATCTTCTGGGAATACATTAAGACAGAGGATTGGGTGCTTTTAGCATCTGTTCTAGTTGGCCTAAACTGGATGGGTACACACAGAACAGGCATCTGTTTTAAAGTGATTTTCAGAAACAGAGTTTGTACTCTGCCTGGTTTATGTCTTTGGGATTTCTCTTTTATCTCATAATGCCTAACAAAGTTTTCTGCAACAGCGTATATTGTCTATGATTTTTAGTGTGCATTTGCACTTTCAGCTTGTTTCTTTCCTGCCTAATTTGAGTGAGAAAATGCATTTGCAGAGGTATTTTGAAAACCAGGATCAATGCTTTCACACTAGTAAATCCTGTGACTGAGAGCTGGCAAGACTATCCATGCATTAGTATGCAAAGATTCCGTTACAGTGAGCATCGTCACTTCAGCTTGAGATTTGAGGCAAGGAGATAAGCAGACTTGGGTATCAGTCAGTCAGTCCATCAGGATGTCAAGAAGCCAAGAACATGTTGGATGGCTACTCTGAAAAAGGGAATAGGATAGCCTTACAAAGTGAGATTGTTAATAGGTCTTCAGTAAGCGAGGGAACAAAATTATGTAGTTTCTCTTATGTCACTTGATAGACCTAAAATAAGTTTAGTACATGTTTCTGAGACCATTTGCTGTTTCTGATAACAACCAAGAGAGAATGGCTCACTTCCTTGTTATTAAATTATCTCATACTGTAAAGCAGCATGGGCACATGCAAACTGAGTAGTGGAAATGGTCCACAGTGTATAGCAAACTGAGCCTGGAAATTGTTTGGAGGAGCACATGTGGGCCACTAGGAACCACATTAAAAATTTCACAGCATGTACAATTGAATTTCAGTGCCAAGGACATTCCCTTGCACTGTTCAATTTGCTAGCAGGTTTCAGTTTGCCCCTTAGGACTGCTTGAGGTAGTTTGCTTAGTTAAGCATTTGTATAATCTAGAAAGTGACGTAAAAGTCTGTTTACATGAAGCATACATTGACTTCCTGTAACAAAATATCAGTTGTTAAAAGAAGAGGTGCATTAAGTAGTCATTACAATGAGAGAAAAATGGAATTGCTAATTGTTTTTCTCTACAAGAAAATGTATGTATAATTTTAACCCTTGTGTAAGCAATTCCCCACAATTTCTGTGCAAAAATAAGAATAGTAAACTGCATTAAGAGTTTTTTTCTAACATTCCTAATCACACTTAAAAGTTCCACAGAGTAAGCCAGTCTGTGATGCCACAGAAATTTTCTGAGTTTCCTCAAAATTTACAGGAAATAGAAAGAAAAAAAAATTCTCAAGGAAATTCTGACCAAAAGAAAATAACAGATACTAGAGAAGACTAACCAACTTAATCGTGTCTTCGATATCTATGGCCTTGCTGTTTATAGAATCATAGGATCATAGAATAGTTTGGATTGGAAGGAACCTTAAAGATCATCTGGTCCCAACTCCCTTCCATGGGCAGGGACACCTCCCACCAGACTGGGTTGCCCAAAGTCCCATCCAGTCTGGCCTTGAGCACCTCCAGGGATGGGGCATCCACAGCTTCTCTGGGCAGCCTATTCCATTGCCTCACCAACCTCACAGTAAATAATTTCTTCCCTATATCCAATCTAAATCTCCCCTGTTTTAGTTTAAAGCCATTACTCCTTGTCCTATCACTGCACTCCCTGACAGAGTCCCTCCCCAGCTTTCCTGTAGGCCCCCTTTAGGTACTGGAAGACTGCTATAATGTTTCGCCAGAGCCTTCCCTTCTTCAAGCTGAATAATCCCAACTCCCTCAGCCTGACTTCAAAGGAGAAGTGTATCTAGAAGTTAAAAGTATTTGGAGCATTAGAGCTAAATCTGCATTAATAAAATGTATCTTTGAGAACAAAAGGTTGTATTCAGAATGGAAAACATTTATTCCCATCGATCTTCTTGAACATATTCTAGCTTCGTATGAGCCTGACAATGCTCAAACAAGGAAAGAGTAGAAGAAACGTGCTTTCTAAGAGAAATCTGCAAGAAGGCAGAAGAACAAATGACATACTTAGTTACATAAGATGCTTTCATTTTGGAAGTGTACAAGACTTGTTAACAAGTGAGACCACACTATAAGAAAGAAAAGCATAAAATGTTATGGAAATCCAGTTCAATTCAACAGATTAATGCTCTATATGAATTTTTCTCTTTTCTGTTTTGTTTTGTCTTTTAGCTTTCTTTCTGGAGGTGTACAATTTTCCCTGTGTATTCTGAGTTTCAGAGATTTCTATCAGGACTTGCTTAAGTTTTGTGTGTTCAGCAGTTTTGCAGATCGGGCTTTTCAGATTCTAATTCCTCTATCTGCAGCTGTGGCTCTGTGCTTGAAACCTATGTATGATCCTAATGAGAATGCAGATCAGTGATGTGGAACAAGAGTTCTGAGAATATAGTTGAAGTGCTTCATTTATGTCTGAGGTCTTAACACTGGAGTCAATGTAGACATTTGAAATAACAATACTGTCAATTATGTTATATTCAGAGGTGAAAAATTCATCTGAAAGGACATCCCAAGGGGATGACAAAGCATGAGGGTTTGAGGGTGTTATGCCTTACTAAAAGTACAATTGTTAGTTCCAGAACATGAGGCAGTATAGATATTAAACTGTTGTTCTTGCTTACCACTGGGGACTCTTGTCCTCCAGTTAATGACAGCAGTGGGCAGGAACAGAAGAGTTAAGCCTTTGCAATATTGATTCAGATTCTTCCCACAGAAACTGAGATTCTTCCACATGTTTGCAGGAGTCCTGGCAGCAAATGCATGGGCATGGAGCAGGCTTCTGTGAAAGGCAAGAAAATCACTGCAACTTCTGGAAGTGGAAAATAGCTTCCTTCCAATCTTGCTCTGCTGCCTGAAATTCCAGTTCAAAAGGAAGGATTTTAAACTCGAGTTTTGGAAAATACAAAGTCCTGATTGACCCTTTTTTACACAGAGGTAAATCTTATTTATACGTAGAAGCAACTAAGTCACTGGATAACCCCTGCGAAAAAAGGGCACCACTGTGTAGTCATAAAAAATAGCCATAGCAAGGTGAGGCTTTCAGCTATAGAAGATTGTAAATGCAGATTTACAGCTGCTTTGCTTTATATAAGTAGAAATGTGTGGCCTTCCCTTTCACCATGTTTGGAGGAACCACTAGGTGTTACAATGACTCTTGAGTAATATCTCAGTTTTGGGGAAGGGAGACTGTTTGTAGAATGTTAGAATTCTTCCATACACTCAGGAGTTTCAAATGGGCAACTCTAGGCATGAGGCACATTTCAGCCCAAGCTAATTGTATTACTAGACAGTAGAAAAATCCCTTTCAATGTGGGCTAACAGGGTGGGTGATCTATCTGTTTGTCATCTAGTAAGCAAAAAGGGAGTCTGTAAATCTTACAGCAGATGGTAGATTTATGCTACAGTCTGTGTTCTTTTCATGGGATTTATTACCATATGTGCTGCTTCTATTTTACCATCCTTCTGTTTTGATTACTGATACAACTCTATTTGAATGCAAGGAGGATTAGGGCTCTGTGTAATGAAGCCAAGTCAGGTTCCAAAAGAGCAATAAGCGGCACACTCATCTTTAATGTAAAGATGGTACTAGATCAAAAAATAAAATGATAGGAAAGAAATTGTCAGTTTGATGGTTAACCATTTTTTATATGCTGTATTCTGTGATTTAAACACTGTAAAGAAGGGGATGAAGGCCACCATTTGCTTTTAAGAACACCAATGCTTAATTAGTATTAATTTACACTATTATTAGCATTTGGCTAAGCATCCATAAGGCAGCTGGGAACTTCTGGAAGCCTCTTTGGGTGGACTGCTAGATAGGTGTCTACTTTCTGTTTCCTCATTCCAAGCTGCAGTACCATTTTTTGTATTCCTCCTCCATCCCCTCATTCCCTTTTTGTCTCTCTCTTGCAATGTTTCAGGTAGCTGACTTGAACAGATGGGAGAGGAGTCACAAAAAGGTAAAAACATTCAAAGATGAAGTCAAACGTACCTTTATAAGGAAGAGAATTAGTATCTCCTACTTAGAAGCCAGAAATATTTTCCCAATAAAAGTAGTCCAGAAGAGATCTGAGAGTCTAGCATCAATTCTAGAAGTTTTACAAGAGGATCTGTTTGACATCCTATGGCTCAGCGTTCTCCTGCATACCTTTATAATGAAGAAAAGGATGGCCAGCATATAGCGTTAAAAAACAGTTATAGTTGTGTTGTCCCCTGCGTTGAGCTATAAGGTGCCATAGGCCAACCTACAAAAATCTTTTTTTTTTTTTTAATTTGGTTTAGTTTCACTGAGAAGAAGAAGAACAGAATAACTATGTGTCAGTCCCTTTGACTGTTCTGTTATCTTAAACCTGATGCCCTTTCAACAAAAGAAAATATTGAATTTATGCTTTTGAGTGAATTTGCATTAGCTGTCTCTCCCACCATACATTATTTTCCATGGCGAAATGTCTCCAGAATACAAATAAAACCAGGTGAACTCAGTATTTTGGATATTTATTTTGAGGACAGTCTGATGATGAGAGAATGATGGGAGTTACTATACATGATTAAAGCATCATTGATAGATAACTGATCAAAAAAAAAAAAGGGAGAGATTTCATTAGATAATTACCTAAAAGGTTATTATCTTTGGTGCAGTCCATGTAGTATGTGCTTTTTATTGATCAAAGTCACAGAAAATTAGAAACACTGATGAAAATACTGCTGTGGGTGAGGATGAAGCAATTAAGTGTAACAACGTGTTTGAATAAAGTCTCTGTCTTGGTCTTGTAGAATTTAAACAATGTTTTTTAAACCAAAAAAGGGTAGATTTAGATTAGACAATAGGAGGAAATTCTTTACACAGAGTGTGGTAAGAGACTGGAACAAGTTGCCCAGAGAAGCTGTGGATATCCCATCCCTGGAAGTGTTCGAGGCCAAATACAGTGGGGCTTTGAGCAACACGATCTAGTGGGAGGTGTCCCTGCCCATGGCAAGGGGTTGGAATCAAAGAATCATAGAATCATTAAGGTTAGAAAAGACCTTCAAGAACATCTGGTCCAGTCATCCCCCTACTACCAATATCACACAGTAAAGCATGTCCCTATGTACCATATCCAACCTTTCCTTAAACACCCCCAGGGACAGTGACGCCACCACCTCCCTGGGCAACCCGTTCCAATGCCTGACTACTCTTTCTGAGAAGAAATTTCTCTTAATTTACAGTGTGAACCTTACCTGGCACAACTTGAGACCATTCCCTCTAGTCCTGTCACTAGTTACCTGTGAGAAGAGGACGACCCCCAGCTCCCCACACCTTCCTTTCAGGGAGTTGTAGAGAGCAATAAGGTCTCCCCTAAGCCTTCTCTTCTCCAGACTAAACAACTTCAGTACCCTCAGCTGCTCGCTATAGGACTTGTGTTCCAGGCCCTTCACCAGCTTCGTAGCCCTTCTCTGGAAACGCTCCAGGGCCTCGATGACCTTCTTGTAGTGAGGGGCCCAAAGATGAATGCAGTACTCAAGGTGTGGCCTCACCAGAGCAGAGCACAAGGGGAAGATCACCTCCCTGGTCCTGCTGGCTACACTATTCCTGATACAAGCCAGGATGCCGTTGGCCTTCTTGGCACCTGGGCACACTGCTGGCTCATGTTCAGGTGAGCATCGACCTACACCTCCAGATCCTTTTTCTCTGCAGAGCTTTCCAGCCACTCTGCCCCAAGCTTGTAGAATTGCAGATCAACACTTACCTCCAGCTTGATGTCATCTGCAAACTTACTGAGGGTGCATTCAATTCCCTTGTCCGAATCCTCAATAAAGATCTTAAAGAGGGTAGGCCCCAATATTGACCCCTGGGGAACACCATTCATGACCAGTCGCCGGCTGGATTTAAATCCATTCATTACCACTCTCTGGGCCCAGCCATCCAGTCAGTTTTTAATCCAGCATAGAGTGTACTTTCCAATCCATGGGCTGCCAGCTTCTCCAGAAGTCTGTGGGAAACCGTGTCAAAGGCTTTGCTGAAGTGTAGGTAGACTATGTCAACAGCTTTTTCCTCGTCCACCATGTGGGTCACCTGGTCATAGAAGGAAAAGAGGTTAGTCAGGCAGGACTTGCCTTTCATGAACCCATGCTGGCTGGGCCTGATCCCCTGGTTGTCTTGCACATGTTGTGTGACTGCATTCAAGATGACATGTTCCATATATTAGATGGTCTTTAAGGTCCCTTCCAACCCAAAACATTCTATGATTCTGTGATTGCTCTCACAAATGCTTAAGGCCATTTATATCATGACATTGCGATATTGTATGCCTTCTGAAACACTGCTTGCTTTTTTTTCAAATCCTGTCAGTCAACCATAAAACACTATCCCTCCCTAAAAGGATATTTCCCCAAAAGAGAAGAAACTGACTCAAAAAAAAAAATCCTAAAAATGACACTTCCTGGCAAAACATTTCTGAACACTCAGTCAGTCAGAAATACTCTTTCATAAATTTAATATCATAATATGTCTTTCAAACCCTTTATCTATATAAACTATTCACAAGAATTGACATCTCTAATTCTATATGAAAATAATGACAACAGCCAGAGCCAAAAATAGTTAGTAGGTCACTCCTCAATCATCTCCCTTCCGATGCTTAAGTTTCCTCTTGTGGATATCATGTTGACCAAATACAATATGTTGACATAATGTACAAATTTCTATGTTACTTTTAGTTTTCTTTTAATAGTGCCAATGTATACAGGTTTTGTCATCCCTTAACTCTTCAGTGTTATGTTCTTCACTGTCAAGAACTTAAATCTTATCTTCTGACATTTTCACTTTCTGTTAAGAACTGAATTACATGTATTCCAGTCAAGAAAATAAAATGTGATGAAAACATTACCTAGTGTCACCTCCCTTTTTGAGAATACAAATTTGGCTGATACTATCAAAGTGCAAATTCAGTGCCTGATTTTCAGACTGTAACAGACTGTTCAGATATATCACAAGTGTCCATCACTTTTGACAATAATGATTGATTCAAAGCTTCTGTTTTATTAGATGAGAATACCAGTAGGTTTTTATTCATTGTTGGTTCCCTGCTTGATATGGGATTTTTACAAGAAGCCATCTATCTCAGTATGGTACGTAGCACAATATTCCCCCCTCCCTCAGCTTCAGTTACTGTGAAATTAGCATAACATTTTGCAATTAATTTTGGTGAGGAAGATGTTTGTATAGTCTCCTTTTGGAAGTTATTACTAGATATTCTTAAAACAGTTCCTAATGACCAAAGCCATGCTGAGGCCTATTGTGGCAGATGCTGTACAAATTACAGTAAGTAATCAAGTAAAGTTTATAATTTTCAGATGGCTGCTGCATTTTTTCTGTCTTTCTATTGAATACTACATTGTATTAAATGTGCAGAGTCTATGTGTGCAGTTCATAGTATGGCTTCTATATATTTAGAAAATGCTATCATAACAAAACAACACAACCTTAACAAAAAAAAAGTAACCTTTCACTACCCATCCCAATAAAAACTTGTAAGGTAAACATTACAATTTACAAATTAAATTAAATTACAAAAAAAATGTAAACATTACTCTGATGTTTGTTATGGCCTAAAGATCAACAACAGTAAGCTTCCTTACTTTACCTAAATTTCAAACAAGCTTATTTATTCTACGTATTACAGATTGGATTAGTTGCCCAGAACTCCTCTGGGTGTCTTTTAAGCTGTGGTTTAGTCTTTCCGATTGCTAATAATTTTTATCACAGTATGCTTTCCGAAAACTACAAACTATTCTATAATTTCCCTTTATCTTGTGCTAAAAGGACATCCTAAAACCATGCCAATTCCTTAATTAAAATGTTACTTGAATCATTAACAAGGCACATTAACTGATACTGTCCCAAATACAGACTTTTTTGTTGAATCCTGACACTTACCTCCTCACAATTAGTTTGAACAATTATTCTTTAGCACATAATAACCAAGCCCATTAATTTTGTTTCAAATCTGAAAAGAAGAAGGCTGTTCCCCAACAGCGCTATTTTTAATGGAACTGAAAATTTCGGTAAATTATAGAAGAAAGGAGGTATACCAAACCTAACTACAAGTTGGGTTTTGGGTCAGTTTAATTCCTCCTGGACTGTTATTCAAGTCAGTCCACTTTGTCTATATCCCACCTCCTTTTCTGTTGTCAGTAAAAAAATTGAGAAACCAGTAGCTAAGTACTTCAACACAGTCCACACTCTTCTCAGGGCTTGTTATACCTAAAGATCAGTGACGGCCTGCAAAATGCTGATGGCTCTTGGGTAAGTCTACAAGCTTTCCCCATTCAATCCCAGGAATGTAATTCAGAAAAATCTTTAGAATAATTAAGAACAAACCTTTTGCAAGAATATAGAGATTTCTACCTTGTTACTTGCTCAGAACATAGTGATCGAAATTAGATTCTTAAAGTCCCAGACACAACCAGTGAATTAATTGCTCTTTACATAGGTCAGCCTTTATGAGCTGTTTGTTTTAATCATTTATTTACATATTTTCCATAGTTAGTGATGAAATTCATGTTAACCAGTAACCGTTTCAGCAAGATGTATCATTTCATTTTACTCTAATGAACAGATTTGAAAAATTACTTGTTCCAGTAATGAAATAAATTTCCCTGCTAAAGACTTAATCTCACTTCATCAATATTTTATTTGTAGCAATCTTGAAGATAAATGTCACCATCATTAATTAAAATGTTTCCCTAAAGTCTCACACCTAGTCATTCTAACCATTATTTCTGTATTTTTACTTCCTAAATTTCTCAAGCTTTTAACTAGTTAACTAAGAATTGCAACCATTTCAAGATAGAGCCTTCTGTTTAGATAGTTGACATATTCTGCACTAACTGCTTTAGCCATCTCGTTTTATTGCACATCTCCTCATAAACGTTATGCTTGTGCATCTGCTGGTACGCTGACACTTGCTCTTTGGGGCTGGAGTCAGGTCATCCCTAACAGAGGGGCATTGACTGTGGAAATCGCTCCCTCTACTGGTTTTTTGAGCCTTTTGCTTTTGCATTTCACAATATCAATTCAGCATTTACCAGACAGGTCTAACCTATGGTTTTATCTTCTCCTATCTGTTTGGTGTCCCACTGTCTAGAAGCACAGTCGGTACTTTTGCTTGACATAAAGCAGTCTCGTATGTACTTGTTGAACGTTCCTGTTGAAATCAGAAAATTGAGAGAGAGAGATTTAATGGAAAAATGCAATGTTTGATAAAAACACAAAAGAAGAAAAACAGTTCCACATGAAGAAATACTGAATGCAAATAAGGATAGACAAAAAACAAAACACAAGAAAACCAATACCTTAACAAGGTAGAGATAAAAGATTGAAAAGGAGACAAAGAACATTTTTTAAACTTAATATTGCAGAAAATTTACAGAGGCTAAGCAGGTACCAACAAGTATATAAACTATGCAGTTAGGAGAAATATGGAACATATTACAAATACAAATAAATACAAAGGTAGATACCTAGACCTGGACTCTGTAACTATCCCAATCATGCACTTTCTAGAAGATACAGTGACAAATGTACTCATCCTCTGTAGCATAGGATTGTTCCTGTGCAGGACCATCAGTTTAAATCAAGGCAATACTGTTCCTGATCACTGACAGTTTAACCTCTTGTGGGTAGTTGAAAATATAATTTTACTGACATTTCTACTTTATATTTAAAATGTCATGTTAAAAAGCTGGCAGAGCATGAATCTGATTTCTCGGGTTGGAAGACGGGAGAATACGGTTGTGGACATGAGTCTGCTAATGATGTCTAGTTGTTCCTTCTCTCAGAGGCAGAAGTAGTATCTTTATCTCATTTGGTCAGTGATGTGACACTTTAATGGCCCACCGCATGTAAGTTGCTCTGGCAGATTCCTGTGTCCATGGACCATAAAGAAACAGCCACAGCAGTGACAGCTGTACACACACTGTCTGACAAGAAGCAAAAAAATGAAGAGCAAGTGTGTTCCCAGGTGGGAGAACTCCAATCCATAGATGTCTCCAACTGTTCTCCCTGGAGTTCTCCAAACACTAACCTAGGTAGGCTCCCACCATCAACCATAGGCAATACTCCAGGTGTGGAATGTCATTCTGTGACCCACACATGCTTCTCCTTGGCACATTACCTGGCTGTGAGAACATGCTAAACACAAACACTTTCTGACATTATTGAGATTCCTTTAGCCATATATTTAGATGTTTTTACAGATGTATAATTTTTTTCTGGTATTGTAAATGAAATTCTGTTTGCAACCTAACACATAAATATTTCACTCCTCCTTTTTATTAATGAGAATTACACTTTTAAAAATTCAGCTTTAAAAGATAGTAAAATTTTACTACATACATTTCTGTAGCCCCACCAATGGGACAGAGATTCTTGAAGTAAACTAAATTTGCTTGCAAAATACTAATAGATCTTACCACTTCAACTTACCTTTGAATGGGTAATAAGAATTAAGTATTTTTGCAGAGGTATAGATGGAATTTACCACTCATTAAAATTAAAAAACAGCTTCTTATAATCTTTCATTATTTCTACTGTCTATAAATTTACAATGATTTTGCACTGCTGCACTTAGCATGAGGAGCCACAGGTTCTCCTGCAAAGTACAACAGTGCTAGCATAGAAATCAGCACAGTATTGTACTATTGTTTCTCATATGTCTTTAATATTAATGACATGGGGGGGGGGGGGGGGGGGGGGGAAGAGATGCATCAAAATAGAAGCCTGAAACGTATAAATTCACAGACCTTAGATTCCTGAAGAAGAGAACAACAGCTGCTGCGGCTAGTATTTCAGATATTCTGAAACTATGATATGGAACAAAGGACAAAGCATTGGCGGAAGACTGCTGCTTAATGTAAAATTTACAATTACATGCCAACTGTATGTTGCATTGTCACTGTTACACTGTGGCATCATTTAAGACTTCCAGTCACAGATCACAGATCCAGTCTCTTTCATGCTAATCCCTGAAGATACACAAAAATCCACTACACCTCCCTTAAGGATTTTCAGCTTGAGGAATGCAAGTGGATCATCTCAGTAGATGTGGGAAGTGGGAGGTGTTGTGTGTACTATCATGTTATAAAGATTGTAACAATTATGTTGATTGTAAAGGTTATGTTGCAAAGATGGTGTGTTTCACAGCCACCAGCCAAGCTTTGATGGATGCATAAAGGCTTCTAAAACCAATATGCTCTCTATAAATATGAAAATATAAATATCACATTTTTATCCTTTTTACTGATTGTACTTCAATTTACAGCTTTATATCTCTGTAAATCACCATCTTATCTTTGATCCCGTAACTCAGTGTACAAAGTACTCTTGACTTTGTAGAGCTTTAACAAGAATGTAGCTGTCCTTTATCCAACTGTAAACTGAATCACAACCTATAAATGTATATATACAATCATATATACTGCTCCTCATACTATTATAAAATCATAGAATATCCTGAGTTGGAAGGGACCCATAAGAATCACCGAGTCCAACTCCTAGCCTCCACATAAGTCTACCAAAAATTCAGACCATATGACTAAGAGCACAGTCCAAACACTTCTTAAACTCTGACAGTCTTGGTGCTGCAACTACATCCCTGGGGAATCTGTTCCAGTGCACAACCACCCTCTCGGTGAAGAACCTTTTCCTGATATCCAACCTGAACCTCCCCTGTTGCAGCTTGAATTATAATTTGTACTATCTATTTCTACCCATATATCCTTATTCCATTCCACTCAAGTTAAACTCTAAGTATCTTTCACCTGAATGACATCTTTACCATGAGTATAGATCAGCTCCACATCTTAACATGGTAATTCCATCCATCCTTCTCATGGAGTTTTCTCTTTATATATGGTGTTTTCCATAAAATGGCTCAGATTCAGTGTTCAATCGTCTAGAATTTCTCTCCAAGCCTTGTTCTTGTTCAGATTAAAATCTGCTCTGAAGTTATGCACTGTATGATTAAAACCTTTGGATATTCATAAACAATGAATTTAACATTCATATCATTCTTGTATCCCTTGTTTTAAACCACATAGGGAAGATAATAAAATGCTACACAAATCAAACATTTATAAACATGTATGAACGTCTTAGCATAATTATGAAAGTAAACACATGAACCTAATTGGACATATGAACAACTATAGCAAACGAGTAATTAAGAACATAATTCTAGATCAGATGCAATGCGTTAAGCATTACACTGTCTTTGGCATCAGAATTTGAAGGCCTTTAAAACTGAAATACTTTTTTTTGGGGGGGAGGGGGGGGAACAGCTACTTTGGGGGGCATCTTGGATACATTTTGATGGACTGTTATGACTCAGTTCAGCTGTGAGTAACAAAGTTTGTAGTGCCATTTGAGGTGCTCTCAGGTATTTAACCTGGTCTGCTGCTGTTGCTCTGGAAGGCCATGTGATACTTACCATTATTATAAATATGTGAGCATTTTAAGTAGCACTGGAGTCATATGTGTGGGTATCTAAACCAAGCTTTGTGCCAAAATCATAAAAAACACTCAGAATACCAGTTTTTGATGGCCAACTAGTCCTTTAAGTGCCTGCAGTTTATATATGTCCACATTATGAACCACACGGTTGTCTAAACATTTAAGCCTAGCGTCTTGCTCAGAAGTCATGCGTCCATAGCCTTGTCCTTAAGTCCACTGCACCTTGAGCATGAGGTGGGGATGTGACTAAACCATATCAAAGGCCATAAAAGTGACTGCTCTGTTAGCATCAGTGCTTTGACCTGAAGAGAGCTGAGCATCATGACTGCATGGGCGTGAGTTCTTACTCACTAGCTCTGGCAGCATCCTACTCAGTACTGGAACAGAAAATCGCCCTTTGGGGATCTCACCCTTCACTGCCTCTGTGAGGCACGCAGCTGCCCTGAATCACCTCACTAAACCAGGGAGTCTCCTTTCAGCGAATCAGTATTTAGTTCTGGTATCTGAAATGGTTGCTTTAGCAGGTACTTTTGTTGGGATAAACCAAAGTTTACATTTAAGGATTACAGATTGGCTTCTACAGCAAAAGCAGCACAGTAACTCTCAATTGAGATAAAGACTGGTAACAGATACATAACTAAAGTGAAAACATTGTTTAATGTAGTGACTTATTATATTACACATTTTAGATGATTATATGACAAGAAGAGAATTTTGGATCTCTGTAAGAACTGGCAGCAGAATTCACAGGCATCATATTTCAGTAATAGTGAAAATATTATGCATAATCAGGCATGAGAGTAGGTGGTTCTTTTGACAACAAAAGAATATTTGAACACAGTATCATGTTAGAAAGATAAAGCTTCAAAGTCCTATATTTTATTACACCTTCAAATTGCATATCCCAAGCACAAAATAGCATACATCAGACCACAATTCTTGATTCAGAAACCATGAAATATAAATAATCAACAACATTTTCAAAAAAGGAAAGACAGAAAATATCTTAGAATGATTTATGTCAATTAAAATTGGTATCTGAATGAGAATATCATCCTCTGAGTGTAAAACAAAGAAGTTTTTCATAACTAAACCTGTTAATTATGGAACATAACTGGAACACGTATGTAAACAAGCTAACTCTGAAGTAATGTGTAGATGAATTTATTGCTCAGTGATTATTTGCAATATACCATGCTTTTTCAGTTGATAAATTCCAGCAATTTAATAGGCTAAAAACAGAGATGAGAAATACATTAATAGAAAAGGAAAAGGAATATAAAACAACCGCAAAATCATTGTAAATCATTATTTATGCAAAAATGTCTTGTTCACAGTATATGTCCATTTAAAAAATCCTATAAAATTAAGACTTTAAACTACTTTCAAGGAGAATGAGATATTTTAACCTAGTCTGACTTCTAAAAAGAAAAACAGATCACATTGTTTTCTTCAGCAGTCAGACAATTTGCTTCTCTCTATTTAATATTCATAAAATATAAGATTAAATATATCATGCATACATAAATCTATATAAAAGAAAAACAATGTTTAAAAGCTGATTTTTTTTGATGATACTATACACTAAAAACGATTTTCAGTTTAACAGAGTGATTCATTTATTTATAATATAACAGCCTTAGAACAACACTGTTACGTGCATATATTAGCAATAATGAGCGAAACGAACTTTCACTGCTTTCTACCGATTCCTACTAAAAAAGTGAAACTGACAATTCTAGAAATGGAGTGAATCCTAGGGTGCTCTTACAAGCTATATAACAAATAAATAATTAAAAAAAAATAATTTAGGCAATGATAAAACAGCATGTGATTGTGGAATCTCATGAAAGCTTAAACTTCACCAATCAAAATTATTGTGCAGAGAGCTGTTCAGCATTTTTGATTAAGAGCAGCACTGGAAAAAAATAATAATAAAATAAAATAAAATAAAATACCCTTTATATCCTTTCTAAACGATATAAAAATATATTTTTACATTTGTTCGGAAATTTTGGTTTTATATTCAAGCACTGATGAGGCTTCTTCCAGGACAGGAAAATCATATCTAAGTACACAGAAACACAGTCCATCACAAGGTAGCAAATTATCAAAGACAAACTTTTCCCAGAAAGTGTAAGATTTTAAATAAATAAATAAATACATAAATAAATAAATAGATAAATAAATAGATAGATAGATAACAGAGAGTGTGTAATAACACTTCCAGAACCTTCCAGATCTTGAATTCCAACCAAGTACTGTAAGCTTGATTTCATACAGCTGTACTTCACCTTCACAGTAGTTAGTGTTTTTCTGTAATACTTCCGTAACACTTCCATGAAAAATTCCATTCATTTCCCTACTGAGACAGCTACAACTTTTTAATTTCCACCTTATATTTCTTAACAACCAATTCATAACTATTTTTTACTTAGTTCTCTGAGTTGTTGTAATCTCTTTTATTTTCTCACTGATTACCTAGCAAGATAAAACTTTCTCAACATTTGTTTTGCTGACCTAAGCAAAGCTAATTTTGTCTTCCAATAAGACTAGCTCTCTCCATTTTGATCTTCCTATTAGTACTTCTTTTATCTACTCTATCTTTAATTTCTTTATTGAAAATGGGTGATTACAACTATCTGTATGATTTCAAATTAAGAATTACCAAAGCACTGATATTCCTCTATACGTACTGGAAATACATCCAAAGTCCAAGTCACAATTTGCCTTTTCAAGGCATTGATATCCTGTGACCAATTATTATACTCTAACATTTCTCCTTCTTATTAATTAGTCCTCCATCAATGGGAAAAACTCTTGTTAGCAGATTCCAAGCACATAATCTTGCATATTACTCACCTGAATCTCATATTTTCCATTTCTTCATATTCTTTGCAAGTTCTAATTCAGCTGTGGCTTAAACAATTTTTATTCTTACTCTACATTTTAAGGAATAATTTTGTTGATCAGCTTTTTTTACTCATTTCTGTTCTTTCCTATTGGTTGTAGGTATCCATATATTTCTAAATCCTTCTTTGGATAACTGTTCATTTAGCTCTAGCATTATTTCTGGAAGCCTTTTCCTTGCTTGGGTATATATTCTTTGTAGCTGAAATAAATTTTAATTCCAGATAACCTCTCCATTCAAATTCCTGGGCATTTCAGACCGGCTGAGCTAATGAAACTGCAGTTTGATATCACTTTCTTTAGCATATCTAAGATCACTCTTCAAGTCAAGCACTTTACTTGAAAATATAGTTTTGTTTATCTTTCCATTTAACTTAAAATGAAACAAGTTAATCAAAAACCCTTATCAAAATTTACAATGACAGGCTTATTGGTAATGTCACTATTTTTTTACCTTGCTACCTAAACTAAATATAAAATAGCACAGAACCCTCTTCAAAGGGTTGTTAATGAATTTCTACATGTCTGCTTAGAGTAAAACTCAGAAGTCAGTCCTTGAAGATCAGTAAAATTCCCTTTCCCATGTGAGTACTACAATCCTTTGGGCACGGGCATGTTCTCTTCCATTGTGTATAGTCACACAGATCTTAAATTCTTTGAAGCTGGGACACCACAGAGCAAAAGACAGAGTGTTTTTATCTTTACCTGGTTAATTAGTATGTTCTCCCAGATTGTAGGAAATGTGGGATGAATGAACAGGCTATGGAGAGTAGTAATCTTAGTTCTATATCCATTTAAGTGCCTTCATTTGCAGGAACTAGATCCCAACAGGTAATAAACAGAACCCAAACTAATAAACTTCAACAGCCTGAACAGTTTTCAGAACATATAATCTTTGTGGCATTTTCTTTTTCCTGCCTCAGGACGACAGGATTCCTAGATCATCAGGATTCTGAAGCACTGAGGAGATTCCTGCATATAACACTGTTAAAGATTCCATTCCAGTGAACAAGTGACTACCAGGAAAGAAAGTGGTATCAAGAGTTGCTTTATTAGATCTAGCCCTGAGTGACTTAGATGCTTTAAAAATGTTTACCCTAGCTCTAACATGGCCTATGACCATACACAGCAATTTTAGACTGATCTGATTGTCCTTTGAAAGGAAGCAAAAATAAAGTTTATGGTTTGTTAAAAGATGGATTTTCTGTATAGTCTAGAGATTTCATATAGGAGTATGATGAGCTTCACAAATCAGATTTGGAAATTTAACTGCAAATATAAACCATTATCTTCAAGGGAAAGGGAAAGAAATGTCATTTTCTTACAATTTACTTTGTAATAGTAAGATTTCTTCAACGGTAAATCAGATTGAAAATCAGGGTGTATTTTTTAAAAGGACTATTAAGAGCAAGATGGTAATCTCCACACAGTGAAATGTTGTGCTTTATGGTTATTGAAATGCCTAGAGTCACCTAAGTTTTTCTAACAATGAATCCTATGGTGAAAGGTGAAACAGGGGTTTTCTCACTGCGGTTCTGCTAATATAATGCTGTTCTGCTAATATAATGATATTCAAATATGCAAGCTGCTTAGGATAAGAAAAAGAAGTTAATGGCAACAATAAATTTCTTCCTGTGCTCAGCATCAAGTCCTGAAAGTTCTGCATAACAGATTCTATTTCTTCACTCATGTTTCCTAATGCTGACTCTCTGGCCATTTCCTAAGATAATTTCCTCCAGCACAATTAATCAAATAATAGATATGCAGGTGTTAGAGACAAACCCAGCTGATGGTGACAGTATAATTACATAGAATCATACAACAGCTTGGGCTGGAAGGGATATAAAAGATCACCCCATTCCAACCCCCTGCCATGGGCAGGGACACCTCCCACCAGACCAGGCTGCCCAAAGCCCCATCCAGCCTGGCCTTGAGCACTTCCAGGAATGGGGCATCCACAGCTTCTCTGGGCAATTTGTCCCAGTGCCTCACCACCCTCACAGTAAATAATTTCTTTTGAATATCTAATCTAAATGAAATAATCTCTTCTAATTTAAAGCCATTACCCCTTGTCTTATCACTATCTTCCCGTAGAAAAAGTCGCTCTCCATCTTTTCTATAATCCCCTTTTAAGTACTGAAAGGCACAAGGAGGTCTCCCCAGATCCTTCTCTTTTCCAGGCTGCACAAGCCTGTAAAAGAAAAGCTCCCTAGCTTTTTCAGACTGGCTTCATAGGAGAGGTGCTCCAGCTCTCTGACCATCCTCATGGTACTCTTGGACCCGCTCTAACAGGTACATGTCTTTCTTGTGCTGGGGGTCCCAGACCAGGACACAGGACCCCAAGTGAAGCCTCACAAGGGTGGAACAGAGGGGGACAATCACCTTCCCAATCACTTTCCTCGACCTGCTGCCCACTCCTCTGGTGATGCAGCCCAGAATGCAGAAGGCTTTCTTAACTGCAAGCACACACTTCTGGCTCATGTCAAGTTTTTTGTCCACCAGAACCCACAAATCCTTCTCTGCAAGACTGCTCTTAATAAGTTCTTCTCCCAGTCTACTCATGTCTGGGATTGTTCTCATAATGTGTCAAAGGGCCAGGTATTACAGAACTGGGTTAATGCCTAGGGTAATCTTTAGTTCGCTGTTGAATATTTGGACAAAATGTAATTTCTTCTATTTTAGATGTATTTTGGTAAAGAAATGAACACTACAGGAGTAAAAGTCTAGTAATCCAATTTCCTAAGTAGCTAATATTTTTTTTTTCCAGTTCAGCATCATTGTTGGCAAGGAGAACATGTCCCTGTTGTGGCTACCACCACTAGAAGCCCGGGCAATGTTCCTACAGCACTTGTGAACCAAACATACTATCCATGTGCCATGAAGGTGAAAGCAGTATGTGCCACCAGACATGCACAAAGGATGGCACCACTGGAGTGCATTCTGCAGTGTTCAATAATTCTCTGCATACAGCCTTCATTATAGCCTTCCTGATATCCCATCCTTGTCTCAACAGTAGGTCAAAAATATTCTGTTTTCTGTTTTATTGTCTCTCAGTTTGGTACTGGTACTGCTACTTGCATTGCCCACTGTAGACCTAAGGGGTCATCCCAACAAAAAAAGCACTTCATACCTATACAAGTTTAAGAGCTAACTTCTGTACCAGGCTGTCATGTATGCTAAAGCCACAACACAAGCAATATCCATTAACATTCTTACTGATCACTTTACCCTCTCTAACCTCACACAGGCCAGCTGCCTTGTCCTCATCCTATGACAGACAAAAACTACCTGTAAGACACTAAATACAGCTAACCACACAGCTGAGCACACTTTCCCTTTGTTCAATAAAGTCAAAGATGCTGAACAAAAATTCTCAAAATATAATCTCATAAGTAGAAGAAAGGTTTTATCTTTCCTCATTTTATTTGCTATTTCTATGACAAAAGCCATACAGTGTCTTTCATTTCTTTCCCCAGTGCCATCTTCAATATTTCTCTGTAAGCATGGGATGCCAATAAATCCCCTTAATCCAACCCTACATCTTCCTTAAGAAGAATCAAATGAGATGACAAACTTTTAAAATAGCAAAAGTTTTCTGATCTGATTTCTTTTAACTCTGAAGATGAAGTTCTAAATCAGCAGCTCTTTTATTTACTCCATTCATTTCCTTATTTCGCTTGTTCTACATGACTTTACTAATTGTCTGCTATACAATGCCTTATACCTATTCATTACTGATAAATACTGCTTTTTCTAAATGGTACTTTTAGTTAAAATTTGAACATATTGTACCATACTGGAAATTACTTCAAAATAAGTCTCTCTATTCTACATAAGATTACTGGGCAATCATGGCAGAGCACAACAGAACTTAATTATTTTTAGCGTGCTACCTGTGAACATCTTTATGTAGACCCTCTTTACTGGGTCTACATAGAACAGGAAAAAGAAGCAATTAGCACATCTCACCAAATGTATTACTCGCTAAAAGGATTTAGTGATTAATCCTAACAATCCGTTTCTCAAAAATATAAACAACAGCATTTCTAACCATGGAGAAAGAAAACAATAAGACAGGTAAATAGTTGAACATAATCCAGGGTAATTTTGGGTGGGGAGGGGGTTGTGTGTTTTGTTGTTGTTTGTTTAACAAACACAAGCAATTATAGTGTTTAACCACAAAACCAACAAGCATCAAGTATTTTAGTTAACTGTAGTTATTGAAAAACATAAGACTTTCTGAATGAATATTTATTGTTATTTGTATCATGCTATTCTTTGAAATCTCTTCACATGAATAGAACTTTAGATATCTGGAACTGAATAAATCTATACACTCTGCCAAGAAACAACAGACTAAATAATACCTCTGTTAGAAAGCAGTCTGTTAGAACAACAGCATAGCAAATAGCAAACATCAGTGGTATCGCAGAATCACAGAATGGCTGAGAATGAAAAGGACCTTTGGATGTCTTCTGGTCCAACACCCTGCTCAAGCAGGACCAACTTAGAGCTGTTTGCTGAGGACCATGTCCAAATGCTTTTGAGTATCTCCAAGGAGGGACACTCCACAATCTCTTTGCCCACCCCTGCTCAAGATAATGGCCTTAGGAATGTGCTTTAACTTTTGATTAGACCTGAATAGGTCTGGCAGTTGGACTCAATAATCTTTGTACGTCCCTAGCAATTGAACTATTCTAATTCTAATTATCTGGGCAACCTCTACCACTGCTTGATAACCCACACAGTGAAGTGCTTCCTGATGTTCAGACAGAGCCGCATGTTTTCCAGTTTCTGCCCATTGACTCTTCTCCTGCCACTGGGCACCACTGAAAAGAGCCTGGCACCCTGCAGAGTTGTTTATACACATTGAGAAGATTCCCCCAAGCCAGAGGGGATGTTCAGCATCTCCGGGTTGCACAGTCCTAGCTCTCTCAGTCTGTCCTCATGGGAGAGATGCTCCAGCTCCTTCATCTTTGTGGCCATTTGTTGGGCTCTCTCCAGTACATCCATGTCTCTCTCGCACTGGGGAGCCCAGAACTGGATGCAGGACTTCTCTAGCTGTGGCCTTACCAGTGCTGAATAGAGAAGAAAGATCACCTCCCTTGCCCAGCCAGTGACACTTCTACTAATGCAGCCCATGACACTATGAACCTTCCTGCTGCAAGGCTGCATTGCTGGCTCACGTTCAGCTTGGTGTCCACCAGGACCGCCAGGTCCCTTCCTGCAGAGCTGCTTTCCGGCTGGGTAGCCCCCAGCCTGTCCTGGTGCCTGGGGTTCCCCCCCCCCCCCCCCCCCCCCCCCCAGGTGCAAGATTCTGCACTTCTTGTTGATTTTCATGAGATTCTTGTCAGCCTGCTTCTCCACCCCTTCAACGTTCCCCTTGATGGCAGCACGACCCTCTGGTTCATCTGCTACTGAACTCGACTTTTGTGTCTGGGTTCTCTCCCATGCTGCCCTACATGATTTACAGCAACTCTGTGTAAAAGTTCATGAATTTACTTTGTTGTTGTTCCGTATTTAGTTTAAAACTTCCTCTTTCCTTTGGTGCCTATTAAAATACGCAGAGGCTGCTGATGAGCTGACAGGCAGCAATACACGACTGCTTGCTGGCGGTTGTGTGTCCTCTGATCGCCCTGGCCCCAGCCCCTGGCTGTGAGCTGGGCCAGGGCTTGTTCCTTGGCCCTGAAGAGCCCCAAGCACGGCGAGCACCGCGCTGCGCACCTGAAGCAGCAGCCTGACGCGTCAGCGAGTACCTGTACTCCCCCCTTTACGGACAGGGACCGCTTCCCCCCAACACACACACACACACACTCAAATCTTCCAATTTTTACTGAAACGTTCCAGCTCACTTCGCCCACCGCCTCGGTCACACCCTGCCGCCGAGGCCGACCCCACCCCGGCTCCCCCTCTGCCAGTCAGGAGCCGAGAGGCCGTGCCACCCTCAGGCCTCGGCGCGGCGGGGGCCGCCCCGGCCGCCGCCCGCCGCCTTCCTCCCCGGCCCCCCGCGGCAGGGACAGGGCAAGGCAGCTGCCGAGGGGAACCGGCCGGCCGCAGGGCGACTTCCACGGCGGGCAGGGCCGCCGGGGAGGGGGCCGATCTCGGCTCTCGCCGAGCGCTTTCCGCTGCCGTTTGTCTCCCGTCTCTTCCCGTTCGCAGGAGCAGCTGCCGCTGCGCAACCCCTTCCCCGCCTCCTCCTCCTCCTCGCAGCCTCCCTCGCACGGCGCGGCCCCGGTAAGCGGCGCGTCGGGGGCGCGGGCCGCGGGGCCGACACCTGCCCGCGGGGCGGCGGGGCGGGGGGCGCTGCGAGCAGCGGGGAGCCCCGGCTTCTCCTCGCAGTGAACTTAGCGGCGCTGCCGCCGCCTGTCAGCACCAGAATCGCCCGGAGGGCGGCCTGGAGGCGGCCGGCGTCCCGCTGCCCTGCGGCCGGTGCCCTGCGGTCCGTGCCCCGCTGCCCTGCGGCAGGGCCTGGGCCGGGCCACGGGTGGCGGCCGGCGGCTTGTGGCCGGGTGCTAGCCTCGCACCGGGACGCCCGCATGGTGTGCGTGTTTGTTTGGTCCTCGGTTTTGTGCAGAGGCTGGTGTTTGTGCGTGCAAAAGCAGAGAGCAGTCGTGAGACAGCCTGTGGGATCGCATGAGAGAAAAAGCGTACGCGCTGATCCCTGGCTTCCCGTTGACCTGTTTTGTCTGTTCCTTGTCAAAGCGATTTAAGCACTCCGCGTTCTCTTGCTGTATTTTCTACACCCATCCATTTTGCCAGCATGCAGTAGGATTTGTTAGCAATTAAGTAACACCTTGCAAGTAACACGTTCTTTCCCATTTTTACATTAACTGCTTTCCAATTTATGTGGGCTACTCTTGCTGCAAGAGGGAGTCTCGTCACCCTGTCTCGTCAACCAGTGGACCATGTTATGGGAGCTGATCCCACAACAATAGCTGAACTGGTAAAACAGTTCACTATCCAGCAGGAGCCGACACAGGAGCAGCCTGGATGACACTAAACCCGCCGTGCTGCTTTGCTTCTCTGGCAGCCTGGAGACAGTTCCTTAAACATTGTTTTCTTTCTCCCTGCATAACAGTTACTTCATTGAGAAATGCTTCTTAAGTGTCCTTTTAGACGTGTCTCCTCAAAACTGAAAAACTTCAGACATTGGAAGTTTGCAGTTAGTTTTCACGTGTGCCTGAATGCCTTCCAGGATTGTTTCCTTGTTTAGCAAAGTGTCCGTTCCTGCCTTCTTGGGAGCAGGAACTTCTGGTTCTGGGCACTTGTTGGCCAGGACAGCTCATCTGGCTTGTCTTCGCCACCCTACCTCAAAGCTGGCATGCATCTACTGTTTTTTACAGTGCTCCCTGTAACTAATGCTCAAGTTTCTGTGCCCTAATTCCTTGCTGCAACCTAATTATTATTGTCATCCTTGTGGCTGTGGCATCCTGAAGGGGTCATAGATGACTTTTGAAGAAAAAAGCATCAAAAAACATGTGTTCTGCTCTACCCATTCTTTTAGTTTTATGTTTTTGAGAGGCAAGTGAAGCTAGTTGCAGGGAAATCCTTGAACAGGATTTCAACAGAAATATATTTTTATGTTTAGTCATTCACTTTGCACATTTGAAAAATGTGGGGGAGGGGCTTCATGTTTTTCAGCAATCTTTTTCGTTATAAATGGTCAGAGCTTAATACATTGTTTCTTAACGCAATCCAAATTGTATAGATATAGATATCAAAGGGGACTTCCTACTTATGAGAAGATGCCAAAAGGGAAAGCATCCTATTCAAGAAATGATAAGTAAACAGGAAGCAGATCAGCTCTGTGCCATTTCTTTGATTGCTGTCTGCCACTTGATCCTTCACCTCATTTTTAGTGTTTTCTTTGCAAATAGTCCCACTAGCTTTCAGTGTTGTTGCTCATAAGTTTTCCAGATGGAGTGAGAGAAAGGAAAAAATGTGATTATTGTTTCTTCTTCCCTTAACATATTGATGAGCATGTATGAATCTGAAAATCTTGGAGATCTTATGCAGAGATTGCATGTGAAATTTACTTGCGATTGGAATAGTTATTTAATCTTACAGTATTTCCTGTCCTTATAAATATAAGAAACAACATTTTAAAAAAGATCTAGTGAGTTTTGTATTATTTTCAACCCTAAAAAAGCGTTCTCTTCTTTTTACCCTCATGGAAATTTTTATCATCTGAATGATCAATTCAGGGCTAGTACTACTTCATTTTGTGTTCTGCAGCCAGATTTGAAAACTGCTGTGCAAGAATAGCTGACCCATTTGAAAGAGTTTACCGAATAGCTGAATAGTAGTGACAGAGATCAAGAAATCATGATCTGTGAGGAGAAAGTAAAAGAATTAAATTTATTTAGCCCAAAGACAAGCTTGAAGAGAAGCTCATATGTGAGTGCTCAAAGTTTTAAAATGTTGCTGCACAGAAGAAAAGGAGACATTTTGTCCTCTGCATTCACAGCAAATAAGAGAAAGAGTAAGATTTAAATTGCACAAAAAATCAGGTTAGATGTAAGGGGAAAGGCTATAATGACAGGAGATAACAAGGTAATGAAATGGTTTGGGAAGGCTGAGAAATCTCCATCAAAAGTCTGTAAGGGAAGGTTAGACAGACATTTCTCAAGAAAGAGGACTGAGTGCCTGACTTGGGAAGGAACCCTCTGCTCTTGGCTTTTCTGGGACTGAGTCACAGGAAGAAAAGTTTGAAGGATGTAAAAGAAGCCACAGAGGAGAGTAGGCTTTTTTACACTCGTATATGTCTGCATGCTATTTTGGAGGAAAACATGAGCTTGCACAAGGCAACTGATCTGAAAGCAGTACAGCCACAACAAACATGGCCCTGTGCCAAGCTGAAAAGGCCTGCTGAGAGTGACACTATCTAGTCTCTGCATGCCTGCCTCTCAAAATGGAATCTCTGGCCTTTATGTCGGCATTTTTGCTGAAAGACGACGCAAAGTGAGAACCATATGCCTTTTCACAGTTCTAAATGCAAACTGCGAGAGATGAAAATTTGCTAAAATACATCCAGAACACTATGGTTAAACTGCATTTGAATAATAAAAACACTTCACAATTCTTTGTGTGTGTGCTTTCATTTGAGTTCCAGTTTAAGTTATATGCAAATCAAAAGAGGAATGAACACTCATGTAGAAAATCAGAAATGTCTCATTTGCTGTTTTCTAACATGGTGCTTGTAGAAAGCTCTGTAATGTGTTAATGTACAATTATAGCATTTCTTCTGCCCTCAGTAAGACCTGCAAAAGGGCACATACATGCAGAATTTTAATAGACCAACAGGAACTTTCATTTTTAAATTCTGCTAGGCCAGAAGAATACCTACGCCTACTGTAATATTGTATTAAAAAGTATTTGCACTTTAAGGATATTTTTTTTCATATAGTTCACTGTCAGCATTTTTGGTCATACAAAATGCAACCTGTGGTATGCAGATTATTGTATCTATAATACATTATACATTCATTTATCTTACTAAAGTGTATTTTTAAATAAAAGCCTTATGCAGAACTAAGAAAATACTTTTAAAATGTTTATCAAAAAAACAAAGGAGCTTTCATTTTGCAGTGTAACAGTGATTGCTTGCTAGATAATGTTCAGGAAAGGGAGATGTTTACATCACTTCAGATATCTTCAACCAGGAAGCATCACTAGCCTCCAATGAAGCAGCTGCTGAACAGATAGCAAAGCAGGGCTTTTTGTTTGTTTGTTTTTTCTAGAACAGTTATGATAAGGAGAACAGGCTATATACAGAGACTTAAATATATACCATTTGAGTACACAGGATATATGGTATACAAGATGGATGTCACTAACTGCAGTATCTTTAGAGGCATATGGGGATACGGCTGTACCTGAAATGCCTATTTGAGCAAGCCTTAGGCAAAAAGTCTGTCTGGCCTTCCTTGTTGGTCTTAGATCTGAGGTTCCCACTGAGCTGTTACAAGAATAAATGAATTTTAGAAGCATGTTATGAAACTGCCAAGAATAAATTAATTACAACAGCTTTACAGGTGTGGGAGTGATACACACTCATAACTGGTAATCACTCCTTCAATAACCTGTGAAGTCTAATGCTGTATTTATCACTGTAAAGTGATGCACACTACCTGTAAAATCTTTCAGAGCCTAAATTTGTCTTTTTTTTTTCTTTTTTTTTAATGTTACTCACTTTCACAGTGTTTCACAGAGCAAGGTTAATAAAAAGTTGAGATTCCGAATCATCAAATTTCTGAATCATCAAATTTTTGTCATGAACAAGACAGGCTTCTAGCATAAATTCTGCCTTTTCTGCAAGTGTCTCTTCCATGATCTTTTGCTTGGCCATCTTAACTTACATTAACTACATATGTTTATTTATCTGGAAAGGAAGAAAAATGGAATCTTGATAAAATTTCATCTTAATTTATTTTGACGTTGCGAGAAAAGGCTTAATGATTGCCCTCGTTTCACTTTCTAAGCTTAGTGTGGATCTGGTTACAAAAAGTTGTGTGTACATTGAGCTAAGAGTCTACTGAATGCACGTGATGTTTTAGCTCTTCCTTGTCAAACCATACCGTCTAGACTGTCTACATAGTTTGAAAAAGTAGGATATCCCATGAGAGAAGAACTCAGATATAAATGAGAAACAATGAATAACCAATGTGTGCGTTCATTTCCTAGTCTTCCATTCAGAAAACAAGGCAGGAGAAGGCAAGACAGAAATGGGGAAGAGCACAGGTTTTTTATGTATAAGCCACATAGCTGTACAGGCATCTGGTGTTGATGACCTCAATGAAAAATATACTAAAATGAAATTGTTGAAAGAACTTCTAAACCAGATGTTTGGACTATAGAAGAATAGAGATTCTTTCAATACTGGTTTGAGTTTTATGCTACTGCCTCCTTGTTAGTAAGGACGGTGCAATTTAGCACTGTGAGTTGGCATACCCATCCAGTTGAGTGTGTATATGTAAAGCTATTTTTAGCTTTTTTCCATGTAGCTAGCACAAGAGGGTGGAACAGAAAGAAGTATGTAGAAAAGAGGGGGACATTTGGAGAAAGCATGGCAAAAGAGAAGGCTTTGGAAAAAGGTTAGAGTAGACCAAAGAAACATTGAAACATAGCAAGGCACAAAGAAAGAAAAATACTCATCTTGCCCTTCTTAATTTAAGTCTTAATTTGAATCTGTTTTACAAGAAGGTTGATTCTGGTCTTTGAAAAGCTCTGTTACAGCTGTAGCACTGATTCTCCCACCTCCCTGTAGCAAGCCTCCTGGGACATACTGAGTAAACAACCTTTGTTTTTATGTCAGCATTCACTTTTGTTATGTGACATCGCATAAATGTGTATGTGTGTGTATTAAATGTGTGGGATAACAATGACTTGTTTCTATGGACATAGGCTGGGAAGTAGTATGGTGTAGAAGAGGCAATATTAAATGGGAAGGCTGAAGTTCTCATCTATTGTGTAAACACTGAGGAAGTTGGTTTATTTTCTAGGCTTTTTTTTTTTTCAGTTTCCCTTGCAGCCTGAAAACAAAAACGGATGTTTCTCTTTGCTAGCTAAAGTGTTTAGATGGTGTGCTGTACATGATCAGAGAATGCTTATAAACAGAGTATTGGTCTCGTCCATCGTGAAGAGATGACTGATAGACTTTGAGGTTGCAAGACGAAACCATATGTAATTTTAACAGGTGACTGAATTGTACATTTTTGTGGTCTTTTCAAATAGACAAACAGAGCTGAAGAATCAGAAGTGGAAATGAATAGCAAAGAGACTGACGTGCTACGTTGCTGGAGATGTAGAAAATACATAGCAAATTCTAACTGCCTTGCAAAATGTCATGGAAAAGAACCATCCGATGTAAGTATAATGTCTGTTGTTGTTGTTGGTTGGTTTTTGTTTTTTTTTTTTCCTTTTTTTTTCCAGTGCCATTGGTTTTAAATAAAGGAGAACTATTAGATTTGCCTTCACTTAATTTTTCCTGTGGATAAATTAAAATATATGTCATTAAAATATAGAGAAGAATGTAAGCAGTAATGCTACTGAAGCCAAGTAAGAAACAATCACCTTTACGTTCTGCAACATGAAGGCTGGTATTCATGATACATTTGTCTACTAGCTCCTGTAATATGTATAGTGTTACCTACCTCAGATACTCTTGCTACTTATTTTAAAAAAATGGGGGATAGTCTTTGCACATAAATCACTCAGATTTGCCTGCCATGAAGGGGGATGCCCTGCCAGGTTAAAATAGGACTTAGTGACTCACACCATTATCATTAAAATAAAGAGAAAAATGATCGTACAGAATAATATTTATTTTAAAGTTAAAAGCTCCATTTTCTTAAAATGTAGTGCCCCTACTTATTATGTAACTCTCTTACAATACAAAAGTAAAGCTTTTACATGGTTTTATAAAATTTCTGAAGCAAAAGTTTATTAGTAATATTATTCCTTTTCGATAAATAATGCAATCAAAGTCAGCAATATTTGGACCTAACAAATACTTAAACACTACCTGAAAACTTAAGTATCTGAAACTGCAGATGTTTCTTGACAAGAATAACTTTATTTAAACTAAAATCTTTTCACTTTTAATGCATTTAATTTTTTTGTTTGAACTTGTACTTAAATAGTATAATTGCTAAGTGCCTTATTACTGGAGTTACTCCCTTTGTAAAATGAAAGCCCACTTTCAAAAATACTTCAGTTCCAATACATCACTGTTCTTACAGAGATCATACATGTCAGTGGATGTCATGCCTGCATGTGAGAAGGTACCTGCTAGAGGGTAGGCAAAGACTGACCTGTTGCATACATACTAGAAACCTCCACTTTTCTGTACAGGCTATGGCGACACATTGTCATTAAAATAACTCACATAATATGCTCTTGTCTTCCTCACATTGCAAAGTACACAAATTATATTTTCAATTTCAGTTCATGTTGCATTTTTTTTCACCTTCTATTTCCTTTTGTAGAAGGGGATATCTTTGGGAAATCAAGTCTAGTGTAGATTTCCTAAACCATCATAGCTCTGCAGACACATTCAGTTGGTTCCAAGGGGTTGTGTGGCACACTATCAAAGTAGTAAGACACACCTGTCAAGCAGAGCTGTACATTCAGTACCAACATGCATATGCTGTTGTAGGTCCAAGGTGACTCAGTTGTCACTGCTCTATGCTGTCCTGTATTTCAGGATCTATGGTTAACATGGGTGGAGCCAGGTACCCATAATAACAGATGTGATCTCAGTGTCCTAACCTATATATACTGTTAGAAAGAAGATGAATTCCTTCCTATTTTTTAACATTTTTTAATGATTAAATTTCTAATAGTGCACTCCCTTTGTTTACAGAGCTTGAGGTTCCGGAATATTTTTCATGCTTAATGCTTTTGTTTGTTTTATGCATGATTTAATTTTTGTTTGTTTGTTTGTTTGTTTTTTACTGGGGAGGATTTTCAATCCTTTCATGGAAGAATGTGGTTGAACGTTCAGTTGCTAGCAGAGGGCCATCTTCCGTGTGCACAGGACTGAAAGCACTCTTTAATTATGTAGATAGCAGATAAAAAATGTAACTTAGTGCTGCTTTCTAAGGCAGTGGGTGGCAAGAATGTACTCAGATGAGAAGAGTAATGTTTTTAGTATATTTTTTTCACTGTTGGATTTTTTACTTGCAATGAAAGATGTAGCTGGACTGTGAGTAAAAGAAGGTTCTTAGAAGAAACCTAAAAGACAAATGTTGAAGTTATGAATGCACTATCAAAAATTTATATCAGAATTATATCTAATTTGGAGTACAGGCAGTCTCCATAGACAGGAGGAAGATGTGGCATGAGTATGATAAATGAATCTATTTGTATATTTTAAGTTCTTCTGTCATTAAGTGGAAAATTTTTGAAAGTTTCTGTCTTCTGTATATAGCCCCCCTTTCAATTTTCATAATAATAAATTTTTTCCTACCGTGAGTTCCATAACATAGGAGTCAGTGTTTGTTTTTTGTTTTTTGATGTTCATCACTTTTTACAACTGAATTTAAGACTCTGACACTCAACAGAGTTTTCTTGGGTTGTAGCCATCCTTATAAATTTACTGACATTCTAAACTATATTAAAAGGTTTTAATTACACTTGTATCACTCCTGTGCTAAAGGGAAGTTAGATATTTTTATTTATTTTAGTATCAGTTACTGAAATGCTATGCTAATCTTAATTAACAACTTTTTCAGATTTATTTTGTCTTCATTTGGTCACACAATTGCAGTTAAAATTGAAAAAATCCTAAAAGTCCCTGGTTTCTCAGATTGTTTTTCTAACAAACATTTTAGAAAATGAATTTAAAACTATTCATGGAATAGTTATCCAGTACTGACCACAGTCTTCATATAAACTAGAACTTAAATTTTTACTGTCTTTACTGGAAAATTGAGCGAGGTGATAGTGCTTGTGAAATCAGTTTCCTAATATACTTGAAGATCAGCCATTGCATATTTTCTGTTCTTGCAAACAAAACAAAAACACCTCCAAACGCCTCCATCTCCACAGTGGAGTCTGTCCAATGTCTTTAGATCCAGAAATAGAGTATTATTGACAGCAGCTACCTGATTTTTGGCTTAAAGAATGCACCAACAGCATTGAGATTTACCATTTATTAATAAAAATATTTACTGAATTTGGGAGACTGATTTCTAGATATGTTCAAACAACAGAAGTTTACATGAATGTTGAATATCAATACAGTATTTCTTTTTTTAATAGACATCACAACCTTCAGCTGCTGCTCAGGAGTCTTGCAATGTATGGCATGTGAACTTAGAAGCCATTCCAGAGTGGGTGAAATGCGTCATTGAGAAGGTAGATTTTTTTTCCTTACATCTTCATCATTCAAGCAAATGTGAAATTAGTAAGGCAAACAAATTTCAAGGGTACCTTTCTGACATAGTCCATATATATTACAGAGACCTTGTAATTGAGAGAATTTTTGTCAGTAGGTTTTATTATTACCATTCATAGAATCTTTATCCCCTTTTGATGTTTTTTAAACGTGTGTTCAAAACCTAGAATTGATAAATTCTGTTCCTCCCCATTTATAGATGAATGTATATACATTTGTCCAAATGACTGTTAAGGGCAACACTGCATATCTTGACAATACTTAAAATTACATGAATTACCTAGGCTTTGGGTTTTGGTTTGTCTTGAGTATTGTATCTTGCAGTATTAATACATACATTGACACTAACAGTAAAGAAAATGCTTCTCTATAAGACTGGAGTGAAGGTTTATTAGAGTTCAGTTGCTAGAATACAATGTGATGTCTTTCTTTTACATGTCATGATATGGGTGGCACTGTATGTAAAGTAGGGCCTGAATGTACAGAGGTTGCAGATGGCAATGAAACAGTTGAAAGCCTCTAGGTAAGGAATAGGGGGCAAACAAATAAAGTGGATGCTGTTGTGGCAGTCTGCTGTTGGCCACTTATCCAAGATGATGACACTGATGAATTATTCTTTAAGGAACTGAGAGATACCTGTAGATCAGCTGCCCTTGTCCTTATGGGTGACTTGCCAGACATGAATGGGGAATACCATACAGCTGATACAAACAGGTCCAGGAGATTCCTAAAATACCTTAATGATAACTTCTTGGTACAGATACTAAAGGAGGTGACTAGAAAAGTTGCTTTCCTGGATTTGTTGATTGTGAACAGGGAGTGTCTCATGGGTGAAGTGGCAGTTGGTGGCAATCTTGACCATAGCAACCACAAAGTAGTCAAGTTTAAAATCTTTGGTAATCGTGCCACCAAAAGTGCCATCAAAGCTTCAACCCTGGATATGGAGAGAGTAGAATTCAGGCTGCTCAGGTAACTCATTATTAAGGTCCCCTGGGAACCTGCTTTTGAAAGCATTGGGCTCCCTCAGTACTGGTCACATGTTAAGTACTACCTTGTAAGAGCACAGGAACAGGCAATTCTGAAATGTCGGAAGTCAGGCAGGCAGGGCAGAAGGTTGCCTTGTCTGAGCAGGGATCTTCTTCTAGAGCTTAGGCAGAAAAAGAAAGTGTGTGGCCACTGGAAGTAAGGTCAGGTGACATGGGAGGACTACAGAGATGCTGTTTACCATTATAGGGAGAAAATTCATGCAGCCAAAGCTTGGAGATGAAGCTGGGCAGTACTATGGGGGACAATAAAAAGGTCTTTTTAAAATATGTTAACAGCAAAAGAAGGACCAGAGATAACATTGATTCATTTCTTGATGGGAACAGTCACCTCATAAATAGGGACTTAGACAAAGCAGAGATGTTTATTTCTGTTTACATGTGTTGATAGTGATAGGACAAGGGGGAATGATTTTAAATTAAGACGGGAGATTTAGGTTAGATATTAGGAGAAAGTTTTTCACTCAGAGGGTGGTGAGGCACTGGAACAGGTTGCCCAGAGAGGTTGTGGATGCCCCATCCCTGGAGGTGTTCAAGGCCAGGCTGGGTGCGGCTCTGGGCAGCCTGGTCTGGTGGTTGGCAAACCTGCCTATGGCAGGGGGGTTGGAGTTAGATGATCTTTAAGGTCCTTTTCAACCCAGACCATTCTATGATTCTATGATTTAGTGCCTTCCTTGCCTCTGTCTTCAACACCAGTGGTGGGCTTTGGGACCCCCAGAGCCCTGAGTTAGAGGACTATGACTGTTCTAACAATAACCTCCCAGCCAGCCCCAAACTTGTGCAGGATTTGGTGCTCCAGCTGGGTGCATATAAGTGTATGGGGCTTCGTGGGACTCCTCCCAAGGTACTCAGAGAGCTGACAGATGTCATTGTGAGACCTCTCTCACAATGGTCTCAGGAGTCTGGAGAGGTCCCAGTCAAATGAAACCTGGCAAACATTCCAATTTTCAAGAAGGATAAGAAAGAAGACCCTGGCCTGTCAGTCTTACTTCAGTGCCTGGTGAAATTGTGGATAAGATTATTCTGGGAGTTACTGAAAATCACCTGAAAGACAGTGCAGTCGTTGGTAACAGTCAGAATGGGTTTATGAGCAGAAAGACCTGCTAAACAAACTTAATTTCCTTTTATTACAAGGTTGACCAAGGGAAGCCAGTTAATGTAATCTTTTAGCATTTCAGCAAACCTTTCTATAATGTCTTTCACAGCATCCTTCTGGACAAAATGTCCAGCATACAGCTAGACAAATTCATAATACGATGGGTGAACAATTGGCTGAGGGTCCCAGTAACATCAGGCTGGTGGCCAATCATTAGACGGGTTCTGCAGGCCTCCATTTTAGAGCCAGTTCTCTTCAGCATTTTCATAAATGACTTGGATGCAGAACTTGAAAGCATACAAAGTAAGTTTTCAGCCAACACTAAATTGGAAAGAGCTGTTGACTCCCTCAAGGGTAGAGAGGCATTGCAGAGAGATTTTGACAAATTAAAGAGTTGGGCAATCATCAATAATATGAAGTTTAACAAGAGCGAGTGCTTGATTCTGCATCTGGGATGGGTCAACACTGGATGTGCATACAGACTGGGGGTCGAGGCGCTGGAGAACAACCTCGTGGGAAGGGATCTGAGCGTTCTGGTTGATGGCAAGTTGAACATGAGTCAGCAGTGAATCCTGGAAGCCAAAAGGGCCAACTGTACCCTGGGGTGCATCAGGCACGGCACTGCTAGCTGGTGGAGGGAAGGGATTGTCCTGCTCCGCTCTACACTGGTGCAGACTCACCTCGAGTACTGCGTGCAGTTTTAGGTGCCAGAATATAAGAAGGACATAAAACTATTAGTTTCCAGAGGAGGGCTACAAAGATGGTGAAGGGTCTGGAGGAAAAGACATCTGAGTAGCAGCCGAGGTCCCTTAATTTCTTCAGCCCAGAGCAGAGCAGGCTGAGGGGAGGCCTCATGGCGGCCTGCAGCTCCCTCACGAGGGGAGCGGAGGGGCAGGCGCTGAGCTCTGCTCTCTGGGGACAGCGACAGGACCCGAGGGAACGGCATGGAGCTGGGACAGGGGAGGGTCAGGCTGGGGGTTAGGGAAAGGTTCTGCACCCAGAGGGTGGTCGGGCACTGGGACAGGCTCCCCAGGGCAGTGGTCACGGCACCAAGTTGCTGGAGTTCCACAAGCATTTAGACAATGCTTTCAGGCACGTGGTCTGATTTTGGCTTGTTCCTGTGTGGAGCCAGGAGCTGGAATCAATGATCCTTATGGGTCCCTTCCAACTCAGGATATTCTATGATTCAATGATGATTTTGGCACGTGGCTAGAAAATAGTTGCTTTCTTGCAGATTCAAACATCTGATGACAACCTAGTGTCCCTGCTTTTGAGTTTTAACTGCCCATTTTAAACTACAAAGCATCTCACAACTTTCCTGTTGAAATTATTGCTTCTGTTGAGTATATACTTTGTTTTAGGGCTGGAAGTTAATGTTGTGGCATGGATGTAGTAAGCAGCAACAGTGGTTAAGGTTTGCCTTACAGATTTCCTCTGATTAGTGTTTGATTTTGAGAAGCAAATGCTCTTTGCATTGCTTTCTAACTAGGCTTCGGTGTCTAAGTTTTACTATATACTGTATACAAAAGAATATGAATATATGTATATGTATATATATGTACCTTAGATTTGCTGTGAAGTGGCCAAAATGGTCAGCCAGTTGGAACTGATCTTTGTGGGTCTGTTTCAACTGTTCTGTTCTGTTCTATTCTGTTCTATTCTATACTGCAAATAACTTCTGATCTAAACAAATCCACTCTGAAAATGACAACACAAAGAAAAAAAATACGACTGTAAAACTAAACATTCAAAAATTAAGAAAATTTTTTTCATCTTCCTTCAGAGTTTTGCTGTATATTTTATTTTGCTAAACATTAATTAAGCCCTTCTGAAAAATAATGATCTCATGGAGACTACAATAGTGTATGACAGAATAGTGTATCGGTTGCAGAAATACTAATCTTTGAGGAGAAAATAGGGGTGATGAGTTATTTTCCTGCTTTACAGAATTGCAGAACCTTGAATGCCTGATCATGAATACACAGTTTTTATAGTAGTTTGTTATATTATTTCAGTACAATTGGAGTTAATGTTGATATTAGTATATCTCTTTTCACCTTTAGCTGTAAATGCCCAGCCTTATGCATTTGAAAGCCTAAAAGGTCAAGTTGGAAACCTGCAAGATAAAAAACCTGTAGACAGTGACTGCTAAGAAAAGGCTTAGCATATTTCTCAAGATTGGAGAAGACCAATGCTCCTCTGGTGGCCGAGGCAGAGAGTACAATACTCTTTGAAAGCCTTCAGTGTCATAATGTTTATTTCATCCTTTTGTGTCCTGGAAGTCTTGTCTCATTCACTTCTGACTTCTCTGGAAAGATGCTGCAGATTTACGGATAAATGTGTGGCATTTTTAAGCAATTTTGGCTTGTCCCCAGATCCTCCTGGGCTTTGAATAATTTTGTGATCATGTGTTATTTTCTCCTGTATGACTCCTGAATCAAAGGCTAAAACATTTTACATAAGCACAAAGTCTATTTGCAGTCTGTAACAGCCCACTGCTTCCCAGCCAGTTCTTTTTTGCCATCTGTCCCTGTTCTTAACCAATCTCATTGGGTTTCATGCACAAATTAGTGTATAGTGAATCTTCAATAATTATAAATACCTAGCTAGCTCTGTTAGTGACCTTTATTGACTTGCATTCTCTTTTCCCCATTACTCATCACTTGGTTTAGCTTCTTTAGCTAACCCTTCCTAGTTTTTCCTCTTTATGCACACCATCATTAAATTTGTGTACCCTCAGCTTCTTTTCAGATCTTGCCGATTTTCCCGCTGCCACCGCCTCCACTAGTAGGCTGTTACTTCTTATCCTGAGTCAGTGCTTCCACACTCCCTTGCCAAGCTCATACTAAATCAATCCCAGACTTCCTTGTACTGCAGCTCATCTCCTGGTCTCTCTGCACATAGGGTGTAGCATTGTCCTTTTTCTTCCCTACAAACTCGTGCTTTCCCATTTTTGCCAGAATCACAGAACGTCTGAGGTTGGAAGGAACCTCAGGGTCCTTCTGGTCCAATCCTCCTGCTGAAGCAGGGTCACCCAGAGCAGGTTGCCCAGGACAATGTCCAGGCAGCTTTTGAAGATCTCCAAGGAAGGAGACTGCAACATCTCTGGGCAACCTGTGCCAGTACTCCATCACCTGCGCAGTAAAGAAGTGCTTCCTGATGTTCAGGAGGAACCTTTTGTGTTCCAGTTTACCAGACTGTTAGCCTTCTTCCCCAACCTTTGTGGATATTTTTTCCTCCCCCTTTGGCAATCTAGGTTACTATTCCATAGTGGCGGAGTGCCTGCAAGACTCACTAAAGACACTAAGTGCTTATTCCTGAATTTTAGTGCCTAGTCCATAACATCTGAGAAACAGAGTGTGGGAGATTTAGAGTAAACCTCTGTGCCAGCTTAGTATTTCTTAGGGAATGGCATAGACACAAATTTGTCAGCCTTATAAACTAAGACTGTGTGTGTTGAAGGAGTTTTCAGGGATTTTAGTGTTTGGGGCATATGTAAACAGATTTCTTTTTCTCTAAGTTAATAACGTGTCCGGATTTAAACAGATTCTCATAAGTGCCGTGAGAGGCACATCTTTAATACTTCGTGAAATTTTGAGTTTTTAACCCACAACACACACGTAAGCTTCTTATAGAAGTGTTTCCAGAACTTTTTGTAGTATTGCATGTGGAATATAACCTTTCATCCACATCAGCATTTTTCTGAAACTGCAAAAGTGGTTTTACTGAAACTTTCCAGAGCATTCACTCAGACAAGCATCAGTCATAGAATCATTTTCCCAAACTACCTTGCAAAGACATTTGCAATTGAAAGCAATGCTAGAAAAGTTGGATAGCTTCTGTATTCATGCCTTAACCCCACATTGGGCACACTAGTGAGTAATGTGTGACTGGAGTTTATAATGTTGTTTTTCCTATGGGCTGTGATCATGAGAACACTAGCATGACTTTAATCGTCAAAAAAGTTTCTGCTGAACAGATTAATATATTTAGTAAAAACACTAATAGTTGTGCAAGTATGTAGGAGCTTGTAGTTGTCTGATATGTATTTTATTTTCAAAGAGTGACTTTAGGATTGATATGAGATTCGTAAAAATGCAGATAATGTAAATAAGTGTGTCCCTAATAATACAGTATTGAAGATTTGTGATGGCATTTGCACACAGATTATGTTGTAATACTACATAAATCAAAATGCCAGTCCCATTTCAAGCCTTTTGTGGGTAAGCAAAGTAAAAGCTATATTCTCTTTGTGAGAAATCTCCTTCCACTGTACTTAGTATGCAAGAAATGTATTAGCACTCAGAAAACTCAGCTGAGAAACAATGCTTGCCAGTTCCAGATTAACATGGTAAATTGATTTCACTATTTTAAAGGATCTAATGTTTTCGCTGGCATTGCAGCATTATTCTATCTGTGGACAAATAATTAAAATACTTTAAAGCCTCTACATTTTGAAATGTGTGTTAGTTCTAGATTTCTTAGATTTAGGATAGTTATCACTTACAAATAATTTTCACTTCATCTAGCAGAGTTTTCACTGGAACATTTTCTATGGTGGATTTTCTTTTTGCTGTGCAGTCTCTTGTGTTTGAAAAACAAAAAACAAACCCTTTTATTAAAGGAGAAAAGTAAATCTGGTAATGATTTCTTAATCATTGATTTATAATGAATGTGTTGGATGTCAGTTTGTTTTCTTTTTTTTTTAATAGGCACAGTGGACAATTGGAAAACTGCATTGTCCGTTTTGTGAGGCCCGTTTAGGGGGCTTTAACTTTGTCTGCAACACAAAGTGTTCCTGTGGACAGTTAGTAAACATACATTTCTGCAAAAGTCGAACTGACTATCAGCCAGCTTTCTCTCTTAAATTGGCAAAATCATCAGGAAAACACTTACCTCTCTGCAAAATTAAGTCTGGTTTTAGCACAGATAACCACCAAGAAGTGGTAACAGCAACTTCGGAAATCAAACCACAAAGGCTTTCATACATGGTCAGAAATAATAATACTGAAAGATTAACAGAAGCACTTTATCTCGAAGCAAGGTCTCCCAGATTGGAGATGAAAAGTAAAAAACTTCCCTTAAAGGCATTAAATCAAAAAGGAAATCTTTCTGCTTCCTGTCTTCTGAATGATGCATGCACTCTAAAACCTTTCCACAGAAGATCACATAGTTGGGATTTAAATGTCAGCAAGAGACTTGCTTTGTCACCTTCATTTGAAACTTCCAGTACAGGAACTATTTACCATATGAAATGGTCGAATGGACAAAATGAAAATCCACCTGTTTACACACAAAGTGGCTTGCAGTTAGAGACCGACAGTAGTGCTTTTCAGGAACAATATAGGTCAAATGCTGACAAACTGCAGAAGAGGATTCGAGATACTTCCTTTACCACATTGGTACATAGAGGCACAGAGAGTGAATGTGATTTTGAAGCTGCTGGACAATCTTCTGGGAGTGCCATTGCTGACAGGTCACCTTTTGTGATGAACATTTCTTCATCTGCAAGTGCTGTAGAAGAGGAACAATACATTGCACTTGTTGGTCTTGTGCAGCCTACAAATACTTCCATCAACCAAAAACTGAGTAAGAGAGAAAGAAACAAGTTGAAAAGCTTAAGGAGAAAACAAAGGAGGCGAGAACAGTGGCTACAGAAGCAAGTAGGTGTTTAAAGTGAATTGTGCTACTTTTTTTTTGTTTCGCCTGCTTTTATAATTTTTAGTTTTTGATGCTGTCTCGTAAGGTATTGCAACTTCTTCCTAGATGTAATTTTTCTATTTCAACCCAATCTTTTTTTTTTTTTTTGCTGTATTAAAATCAGATCTTCGTAGATATACATAACTCATTTCTGTTGACCTTTTTGTTGTGATGTAACAACAAATCTGAAATGGAAGGTAAAATTTAATCAATGTGATTAAAGGAGGCCTAAATATACAAATCTTTTAAATCAGAAACAGTAGCATTTCAGAACTTCTTAGCTATTAAGTAATGAGATTTGGGGTTATCTTTGCATTAAAAAAATATATATTTTTTTAAAGATGTTTGCATTTACTATTTATTGTAAAACAAATTTTTTTCTTTGAGTAAAGAACTGATTGTTGCTGTTTAGTATAGCTTTAGTAGCTAAATACTTTGTCTACTAATCTAGAAAAAAAACTTACATATTTTTATAAAGCTTTTATACAGCTCAATTATACAGCTATGTTTTCCCTCTTCATTCCATTAAAGAAGAACAGAATTAAACAAAATTGAAGACTATAGATGGTCATGCAAATTTGGAAGGGTGAGGGGGGCAGAGACTGGGAGTATATCTTTACATGAATAACAGTTATAGTTTGCTCAGAAATTAATTAGAAAGGTTGATGACATGTATACCTTTAAAAGAAAATTCCTCCTCATACAATTCCTGCTATAAAATACCGTGTGGCTAGAGAGAGCAAACATACTAACTCTCACCAGAGAAGTAATATCTAATCCAGAAATCATTCCCACTTTAGGAAGGTATGTCGTTGTGAAGTGCAGTGACATGCAAAGCTGCAGAAAGCCTTATTTCACAGATACATATTTTTTTATGTGGTTGTTTTGCATTTGGTATCAGTAAAGTTTAATTTGATATTTATGCTTTATTCAGAAATCCCAATCTTGTTTTAACAGACTATGCTTAGCTTAGGTATTAAACCGTTTTTGTTGGTTTTCATTTAATAAATAGGATACCAATGGTTCATGTATGAATCTTGCATTAGTCTGTTGTACATAAATGGTTTTCACCCTTAATATTCCACTGACCTCCTACAGTTCCAGTATGCTCAGACCTTGAGTGGCTGTGGGCTCTTTCCTACATACTGCCAGTAGAACCTTTAGAATATAGTACGGAATAAAGGCAGAGCACTGAATTCAGGATCGAGAGATAGTTACCTAGAGGCTGTGTCTCTTAATTAAATTTAAGAACCAACTTGAGAATGTGCTGCGTCTGGGGACATATCATAAGACTTTTTAGTATACCGGACATTTTTTTATTTTGTTGTCTTTGGGAAGGTTTTTTGTTTAATTTAAAGAGAGGTTTTAATTGGCCTTGTCATATTTGGAGATCTGATTTTGTAAAATACCTCACTGATACTGAGAATAAAGAACCTTTCCAAGACGTGGATGTCTTAATATTGAATGCCTATTTTCTACTAAGTTTAAAGATTATTAGATGTCAGCATCCCTAAAATGGCTTTAAAAATTCCAGGTCTATATTATTTTTCTTGAATGAAATAAGGATGCAAAAGCCTGGCTTATATGAGCATTTGCACAGTCATGTCATATGCAGTCTCTCCAGATGCTACTTTCAAGAGTAAAATGTTGTACAAATTTTCCTAATTTGTGGTAGCTGAAGAAAGAAAAAGTATACTTTCAAATGTTCTTCTTGAACTTTAAAAATGAATACAGTTGTTAAATCTGGTATGTCTAATCAGCAAGCATAAAATTTACACATTCAGAATATGTTTAAGAGGTATGTGAAATAAATAATCAGCTTTAAATAGTAGTTTTGAGGGGTAGTTATTTCAGTTTGGTTTCCCTGAAGGGCATTGATTTCTTTACTTGTGCTGAAAGTCTATGACCTTGGCATGGAATATTAAAAAGAGCGTAAAAACCCATACTTTTCAGACTGTCTGTCAGCATGTGTGGCTAATGCAGTTGCACTTCCCATCACTGTAAATATCTTCCCACAAGAATGTGGACCACAAAATCACATCCCCTCTACAGTCCGACAGTGTCACAGGACGTGATGCTACTTTGCCAAAGACTACTTGCTGCTTTTCCAGTATAGGTATCCTCCCTTCTCTTGCAAGTTCCTTTTGTCTCCATTTTTCTTTGGCTCTCAGAAACCCTTCTTTGAAAATACATACGTATTATTATAGTGCAGCCTAGAATGGGAAGATGAGCTATGGGACTCATTGTAACTATGATTTCCAACATACTTATTATCTGTGTTAAAGTAATCAGACAGTAAAACCTCACCAAAAAAAAAAAAAAAGAAGCTTAAAGGTCTGATTGGATGAAGTGAAAGAGTTTTGATAAATGACACTGGGGAGTGTTTTATTTAAGTGCTCTTTCAAGAGGCAGTTCAACACAGCAAAATCGTGATGTGGAGTAAATCTCTTCTAAGCTCTCTCTGTTAAAGGTACTGTATAACTTATTTTTATCTTTAATTAAAGCCTTTCTGAAGAGCAGTTTGAGAGACCTTTTCAGACTTTGGACTTGCTTTGCAAATGCAAAGCCCAGTTTATTTTGTAGCATGATAACTATCTGTCAAGTTGTTCTTCCGTCTTTAAGTAAACTAAAATATGAATGCTGTGTCGTGGCAGAATGCGCACTGTAGTGAAGCTGAAGTATATAAGCCTCAAATTGTAAATAGGAACAGTTCTTTGAGCTCCTTACCTGCATTTGCCCTTGCACTTACGCTGTCTCTGTGGAGTAGGTGCAGGACTGAGATGAGATACCCTGCTAACAGCAGAGGGACCCAAGCTTCCTCTGACTGCTCTGCAAGAGAAAGCTCTTAAAGCCTGGAGAGGATACCTATGTTTTGTGTGCATGTATGTGTGCATGCTTGTGTTCGTGGGGGATTTTTAGCTGTCTGGTATATTGGTAGAGTATAATAATAAGTACTTAGGTCTAGGAATTGACAGTGTTAATAAGCATTTTTGTAATTGCTGCTATAGCTAAGAAGATTTACATTACAAACTCTCTTTTGTGTACATCTTGTTACATTTGCATTGTTTATTAGGGTCTAAAGCTCATATGAATTTTCTGAAACATGAAAGGCAGAAATATAATTTGTTGTTCCTCCTGTTTTATTTTGTTTCTGTTCACAATCATTTTACATAGAGGAAGTCTATGTAGCTAGCTTCAAAACTGTGGTATCCTCTTGGAAATCATCCTGATTGTTGTGGATTCACCCCAGCAGGCAGTTGAGTACCACACAGCAGCTTTCTCACTCTTCCCAGGTGGAATGGGGGAGAGAATTAGAAAGGTAAAAGTGCAGGAACTCATGCGTTGAGATACAGACAGCTTCGTAGGTAAGCCACACATGCAGACGAAGCAAAACAGGTGTTCAGCCCCTTCGAGGAAAGCAGGGCTCATCACAAGTAACAGTTTATTGGGAAGACAAACACCATCACAAACATCATCAAATGTCCCTCCCTTTCGCCTTCTTTACCCCAGTTGTTATTGCTGATCACAGCACCACATGGTGTAGGACACCCCTCTGGCCATCCTGGGCCAGCTGTCCTGGCTGTGTCCCCTCCCAGCTCCTGGGGCACCCCCAGCCTCCTCGCTGGCAGGGCAGCATGAGGAGCTGAATCGTCCTGAGCTCTGTGCAAGCACGGCTTTGCAACAGCTAAAACATCAGTGTGTTATCACCACTATTTTCATCAAAAATCCAAAACACAGCATTGTGTGAATCTCCGCGAAGATGATAACTCTGTCCCAGCCAAAACCATGACACTGATCCATCCAAAAAACATACTACTGGGCACCCCAACTGCATCATGTGTCTCTTTCCCAAGGTCTCTGCTATCTTACCAGGCTTGTATTTCTTTACACTACATTAAATTACAGTTGTAAATATCACATTTTCTATGGAATAACTGCTTGTTATGGCTGTGATTACACTGTACAAAGATAACAAAAAAAATAAAAAAGATAGCAAAGGTAAAGAAACATATTGGCTGCAGATACCTGGTCAGATAGAGAAACTGCTAAACCAAGTCAAGAAAAGTTCAGGCAGAGCAAGCCTCAGCCCTGAGGCCTTGCAGGTTAAGTACAAAGCTGACGGTCTGTTTCTAGCAGTGACAATACTGTGTTACAGGGCTACGTGGTTTTAAGCATGAGGCGGTATCTTTATTTAGCTAGGAAATTTTAGACCTGAGTAGCTTCTGAGCCAAAGCTTGTCTATCTTTGCTTTTGATTTGGTTGTAACTCTTATCTGGTGATTTTTGTAATTAGGAGTTTAATTCTGTCACAGATTATAAACCAGAGTAACAAGGAGGTACTGACAATGTTGGATTCATGCCAAAATCTGTAACTTCCCTTCTTTAAATTGCAGTTGTGCTCTCTGTGTAAAATTACTCATGGAGCTACTGGACAAACAGAACACATGAAGGTTGTCTCAGTGTATCAGTATGTATTCTATTTTTTTATGATTATCTTGAAGTTAGAATCTATAGAGTAGAATTTAATGTAGGTACACTGTTTTACTGAAGGCCAAAGTAGTCAGCTGTGTTGTATTTTCCTTCCTTTAAGTGAAATACATATGATTAATCTGTTTGTCTATAAGATACTTTCAGAATATACAATTGCTGCAGAGTAACCTCAGCATAGCAGAAATCATAGATTCATAGAATCATTTCGTTTGGAAAAGACCAGTAAGATCACCTAGTCTGACCTTTAACCTAGCACTGCCAAGTCCACAGTTGAGCTGCTTTGTGTTAAATGCTCATTTGGGGGGGGAGGGGGGGGTATCTGCTGCTTATTTTAGTTTTTCTAGAAGCCCACAGACAACTTGGATAATAACAATTCATGAGACTTGCTTTCCCTTGACTAAAAATGACAATGACTCTTTCATGGAAGTAAGTCATAGTGGTGTGCAGCTAGGTGCATGCCATAATTCCAGCGTGGATCTTTATTACACAGAGTGAAAAGCAGACTAAATTGTGCAGTTAAGTAGGATGACTCATGGCAGATAAAAATCAAAGTTCAACAGTGGTATGAACAAGAATATAGGAGTACGTTCATATTTATGAGATTTACTGTGGATTACCAGAAGGACCACATCACGTGCACAGTAAGGAGAGAGTTCAAGATTAGTTTTTATATTGGAAAAGAATGAATTGTTATACAATTTTGTGCCCTAGACCTGTAATCCTTCACTTCTAAAAATTGTTCTGCTAATGACTTGCTGAGTATGCATTTGAGTCAGTTTTGTATTTCTAATTGGTTTTCATGTTACTAAACTCTCTGAATACATATAAATGGAGGCAAATTAAATAGAGGCTTATATTTTTAAGTAGAAATTTTAAGTAGAGAGCACAGCTTGAGTCTAGAAATGCAGAAATATTTTTTTTCAGGAAAGAAGTTCCTCACATCTGGGAATATTAAATGTCCATACAGTTGGGTTTTTGTATGTTTGTTTGTTTGTTTTTTCTTATTATTTGTTTGCTTGTTTTTAAAAGATCTAATCCTTCATGCTATATAGTGGTCAAGGTATCGATGAATTTTTCTCATTCAAAACCCCTCTTCAATTTTATGCTATCAAGCATCCAAGTGGGTTGTTTGCTTGCTTGTTTGTTTTGTTCTTGTTGTTGTTGTTTTTCTCATATCTCCATTTGGAAGAAAATAATGCTATCTGTTTTTTTTTTCTACAGTTTTTCAACTATTTTAGGTAAAACTGTAGGCATGCACCAAGAAGTCACTCTAAGCATCACAAAGATATCACGCAAGTAGAATAGGGCAGAAAAGATTTAATACAACCTCACCATTTCTGAAATTGATAAGCTCTCAGTGATTTTATTAAGAAATAGAAGAATTAAAGTAAAAAATAGTGAAATTAATTGTTATATATAGTACTCAAGAGATGTTTTTTTGGTAACTGCATTTCAGAAATAAATGTAAGGAAAGATGGCATCTACGGTTATAGTTGAAGAAGTTTCTAAATTTAGTTTTTTTTAATTTAGTTTTCTAAATTTTGAATGTTTCACCTTCCCTTTGATCATTAGGAGTTTAGATATATTGTTTCTAAAGACTGGATTACTGGAGAATCAACAATACAACATTTAGATACAGTGGGCATGAAAAGCAGAAACATTCTGATTTAGTAATGATCTCACATTTTTGAAAATACTATTGGACAGAAAGAAACAAATTCATCCTCATTAAGGAAGGCTTCCTCCCCGTAATCTTTAAAAAGAAATCCAGCAGTTTGACAGAGGATTAATCAAATCTTAATCTTTTGTAGCTCAAAATGTTGAAAAATTGTAAGTAAATTTATTTTCATAATTTGTATATCTTATTTTCTTCTACATACAGGGTGAGGAGAGCTTGCAATACTTTTACTAACCAATTTTGTAGGTGTGGAAAATCAAATAAGTATTTGACATTATGAACACTTAGAGAAATAAACCATTTGATTCTTCGCCCAACTTTTGAAAGCCATTTTGGGTTTTGATCGTGATTTAGACTTTTTGCTATGGTGCAGTGCTAATATAGATTCTGAAGCAAATTGCAAATAATTAGCAAATTTTGCATTAAAATATGATCTTAGCTAAGAGAGAGTATGAAGAAGTAACTGGTGAAGAATGATGATTTTCTAATTTAACCTCTTCCATAAATGTAAAATTTCTAATTCATCATTTGGTGAAAGCTGTATAGAAGATGAAAAAATATTTTTTTTAAATAAATAAAAAACAATTCTGTGTACTTTTTTTAAAATGTAAAATTAGAAGTAGATCCGAGTAGATCTAATTTAGAATATGTCAACTTCCATTTGCAGATTAAAATTAGTATATCTCAGGAAGAGCAGAGTTAAAAATACAGTGCGGCTCCGAAATGCGTTTCACTGAAGAAACAAAACTCCAACTGCATACTTACTCCACTATCATTCTTGTCTTGTTAATTTTCATACAAAGCAATCCATTGGTAAAGAAAAAAAAAAAAAAAAAGACACAGAGAGCTATTGAATTCATAAGGATCAGAGCAAAAAACACTCATTAAAATATTAAAAAGGGCATGACTGCAGCCATGGTGGGGGAAGAAAAAATACTGAACAGTGAAAGAAAACATGCAATGTGGAGTATTACATTCACTGGGTTCCCAGATCTGGCAGAAATAAATGATTTTGGAGCATTCTGAATGTTTTCCAGTTGGTAGTAACAGAAGGTTTGTTGTAAAAAATAAATAAATAAAACAAAATAAAAAGGTGTTTAGAAAATAATATTAGACCTGAGATTCTGGAAAAAGGTGAAAACCGTGTGCCAATCGTTCATATAGAAACAAAACTTACATTCTTCATTTTGGCATATTTCCTCAATATGTTTTGTCTACTTAACGTTGGAAAAGTAGGTTTCTGGAATAGGCAATAAAAAATGTAGCATTGCATATTGGCAATTGTATGTAATTCTTATTTTTATTTTTTTTCCTCTTTTAGGAGGGTTCAGTGTTCAGTCTTGCTTATTACAGGAAAAGCAAGGGTGTGTGAAAATATACAGAGACTGTTTGAAGATTAGATACAGGCAGACATGGTAGTTGCTCGTGGCTGTATAATGACACATTAATTAAGCAGTGGTCCCCTTGAGGTGGGTCCAAAATCAAGATCGAAGTAAGAATGTTAATTTTGTTACAATAAAAAGAAATTCTCATCTTGTCGTACTAGCAAAGTGAATATTGGTTCTATGCATTAAAATAAACAGTGAACAGAAACAGGTTTTTCCTGGATGATCAAAGCTCTTGTACAGGGAACTACTAAACTGAAAAGCAGAACACCATTTCTGTAGTCACTGTGATAATATGTTGTTGTTTCCAGCACAACAGACCAATCTGGTTTCTAACAGTAAGCTGTTTTATGAGGATATAAATAATACATTTGAATTAGTACTATATGAATCTTTCTAGACTGAAATCTGTTAATCTATGGAATATATATATGTATTTAGGATGGTATTAACCACTGCGTAGATGTCTGTCTTTTGTTCTAAAAATATCCTATTTCTCTTTAGTTCAAATATAAATGTAGCATTGACTGAAACTATTTTTATACAATTATATGAGCAGAACTGAATTTTAGAGAGGTATGCTGGAAAGTACAATATGTGACCTGTGACTGTGGGGAAAGAATATGATGGGGGTCTCTGGGAGTAATGGTATTGTCACTACCCTATGCATAGCATGTAGTCTCACTTTTCAGTGGAGAGCTGATGTAGCAGGTGATTGCTCAAACAGGCTCCTATGGATAGGTTCACAGTTGTTCTTCACTTTTTCTCCCAAATGACTTGGTTTGCTCAGCCCAGAGCAGAGCAGGCTGAGGGGAGGCCTCATGGCGGCCTGCAGCTCCCTCACGAGGGGAGCGGAGGGGCAGGCGCTGAGCTCTGCTCTCTGGGGACAGCGACAGGACCCGAGGGAACGGCATGGAGCTGGGACAGGGGAGGGTCAGGCTGGGGGTTAGGGAAAGGTTCTGCACCCAGGGGGTGGTCGGGCACTGGGACAGGCTCCCCAGGGCAGTCAGTGGTCACGACACTGAGCCTGCTGAAATTCCAGAAGCATTTGGACAATGCTCTCAGACATCTGGTTTGATTTTGGGGTATACCTGTGTGGAGCCAGAAGTCGGACTCGGTGATCCTTGTGGGTCCTTTCCAAGTCAGGCTATTGTACGAGTCTGTGACTTTACCTCTTCTAAGCCTGTCTTGGGCAATAGCAATGAAATGTATTACTTGGATTTGATCTCTAGCAGCATGTTGTACGAGTTCTCTGTTTATCTTCATCTATACCACTTTTTCGTCACCTTCAGCTACAAAGACACATTTTTCTCTTTCTTGTAATGCAGCTTTTGCTCAGCATTTTGAATCTCTACAAATCCAGTGCTCCAGGTAGATGGAGATTCAGATTATCCATTTATCTGTCCCAAGTTTCTCTACCTAATCTTTTCCCTGGGCTCTTGACAGCATTTTGTCTCTTCTGCCCTTCCACGTGTTACCAAATCAAAAGGTTTGGGATCTTTGCAGTTCTTTTTATGAATTCTCATGTGCATTTTCTCATCATCATATCTTCATTTGCTTATTTTCACCCTAAAACATTTTTTTCCTATTTATCTTCTATCAATCTTTTTCACTTTTCAAATACGGGTGTGCATGTCTTTTGAGAAAAGACTTGCTATATTTTTGTATGCTATATGCTTTTTACAGTCATTTATTGCCAGTTCAACTGTTCCCTCATGAAAATCAGGCAGAGAGTGAGATTCTGAGCACAATAGAAGAAAACATTTGGTAAACTTGGGAATGGGCAGTGTAAGAAATGTTCGTCAGTATTTTCCTAGCCAAATGGAATATGCACTAAACATGCTATGGAGTGGCCCATAACTAGATTTCATGTGACCTTCTGCACTCCTGTGTGCCTCAGATACTAATTTATAGGGACCCTTTTTGTATGGAAAGGAAAGAGACCTGGCCCACAGCAGGCACAACTCAGTTGGCTGGTGTGTAGTGAGAACTTCTCTGACAAACTATGCATCTTGAGTCCAGGAGAGAAACTGTTTAGTCTAAGAGAGTAGGCAAAATACAAGTTTTGTATTTTTCTTCAGTTGTCTCATCATGCTAGTGCTGTGTTGGATAGGACTGTAACTGAAGGTGAGAGAAGCATAACAAAAAGTGGTGGAGCTGAAGTGCAAATGCACGTCTTCTCTGCTTCTATTATGCTATAGGATATTTCTATAGACACATAGAAGTGAAATGTAAATAGAAAATAGAGTCATAGAATCATTACGGTTGGAAGAGACCTTCAAGATCTGATCCAACCATCACCCTACTACCAATGTCACCCACTAAACCACGTCCCTAAGCACCACGTCCACCCTTTCCTTAAACACCCCCAGGGACGGTGACTCCACCACCTCCCTGGGCAACCTGTTCCAATGCCTGACTGCTCTTTCTGAGAAGAAATGTCTCCTCATTTCCAACCTAAACCTCCCCTGGTGCAACTTGAGGCCATTCCCTCAAGGGGAGAGCCAGGATGCCATTGGCCTTCTTGGCCACCTGGGCACACTGCCGGCTCCTGTTCAGGCAGCATCCCCGGATCCCTTTCCTCTGCACAGCTTTCCAGCCACTCTGCCCCAAGCCTATAGTGCTGCATTGGGTTGTTGTAACCAAAGTGCAGGACCCAGCACTTAGCCATGTTGAAACTCATGCCACTGGCCTCTGCCCATTGATCCTTCCAGTCCAGGTCCCTCTGCAGGGCCTTCCTACCCTCCAGCAGATCTACACTTCCCCCCAACTTGGTGTCATCTGCAAACTTACTGCAAAATGGAAACAAATGAAGCCTCTCAACTCATGCTTGTAATTTGAATGTTGAAGAAAGATGCAAAGAATTGGGGAGGTAGAGGAGGGCAGGATATGAGGATGTGGAACACACAAAATGGAGAGCATCTTTTATTCATTTGCCTTTGCATTTCTCTTTTAAAGAAAGAGTTAAGACATATAGTTAAAAAGCAAATTGCAGCAATTTCCAACATGTATCCAAGAACATATTTTGTATTTTCGTATAATCTTAGGAGTTTCATTAAAGAAGTACCTCTAATCCAGTGTAATGCAGTAATGTTGAACATTTTTTATTATTATATGGTGCCTAATTTATTCAGAGAAACATACATGGTGGTTTGTTGAAATATCGTTTCAACAATGTTGAAATATCATTTCAACAAAAATTTTTGCTGATGTTCTAACTTTTTATCAATGCCAGTAGTTCACGTTTCCTGATTTAGACCCTGTTGATGCAAGATGCAGCTTCTCTGGCATGTTCTGCTGGAAACTTGCTAGCAGTTCAAGGTGCCTGGTACTTTATAGGATTGCCCCTTTGACAAGCTTACAAACTGAGCTAGATTTTTGGCACAAGACAAAGCAAAAGGTATGACACTTGTACAATACTGAGTCATATGCCTTTCTGCAGGTCTCCTACTATTGACTTTGTTTAGTCTGTTTTAAGAACACCAGCCTGTCAGAACTGCTAGATTGACATACTGGATTGGTGACTGAACCAGAATTTTTCAGTTTTTTTTCATGCTTTCCTTTTTCCAAGCATGAGCAGCAAGGAAGGTATATGAATCACCATGTCAGTGATATACTATTGCCACATAATTTTATGAATGATTTTCTGGGCAATTTGCACAGTTCTATGTACAAAACAGAAACAAAGAACCACATGCCAGTACCAAAATATTCCAGTATCTAATTATCTTTATTTTAAATGCTAGTGTGATTTGGCAACTTAGTGCTTAGTTGTTGCAGTGGGTGAAAAGGAATCCCCCTATGATTCTGGACACAACTGTCTACTTCTCTTATCTCATCTGATTCCACAGCGTCCCTGTTCGGAGTGGAAAACAAAACAAAAACTGAGTGGTTCTTTGTTGATCTTTCTGCAGTGTCAGCTCACACTGGATTCAGTGGATAGCTACAGCCAACATAAGAGGACAGGTAGAACTGTCTGGTTAGAGGTAAAGAAATGGTAGCCAGTAGGTCAGCTGAGCTATAACATGAAAACATGGCCTTATTAGTTTTGATAGCTACATATAGCCTGACTGGATAAGACAGTACATCATAAACATAGTTACAATCAACTACTTGCTACCAATATTTGTAAAACTGACCTGAAATTACAAGAGTTATATTTTGGTCATTTGATAACAGAAAAAAGTTCATCCATGTTGTACTGGAATTCAGTTAGTGGCATTTTAGTTTTATCTCTAGGAGATTTTTTATCTCATAAAAGAATCTCAAAAAAAAGAAATATATGCTCTGAAAGTACAAATGTGTTCTGGGAATACTAGCGTAACTTCAGCTATTGCACTGCCTCATTAATTATGTTGCATAGTAGCATGCTGTAGTCTTGTATTATATGAAGCAGTAAGAATGTTTTTCCTGCTGTTGTTTTTTTTCTTAGGAATATCACATTTAAAAAAAAAAAAATCATCCACTGCAGTACATATGTTGATAGATTAGTAAAAAGTATACAGCACTTATTTCAATAGTGCATAGTTTTCACAGAATATTGCTCTAGCGATAATGTCAAATTATAATGATGCCAAATATATGGATACCAATAATTACACAATTGAAAGTAAAAAGTTTGCCAGTACATTAAGGCTAATTCTTGTGCTTGATTAATTCTCTCCATAAGGAGGACCTGGCTTAGTTTAGCTTCTTCATACTGCATTATATATTCCTTCCAAAGACTATAAAAATTATTTCATATTCTTTTTTTCAATAGTGGTGTTTTGGAAAAGACGCTAGCTGTCATCACAGATGATTTGTATCCCACAAAATTCATTACTTCTTGAGGTACATAAGCATGCATTTGCTACTTACAAATTGGAAAAAAAGGACTCAGCATTCTGGAAGGATAGAAATGAAGTTAAATGTAGAAATTTACCTGTGTACAGTGTGCAGTCATTCTAAATGTACAGTTACGGAGACTAAGAGTGTAAGAACTGCAAAGAACTGCTATACCATTTACTTTTAACATTGCTAAGTTCATACTAAATCATTTGGTTAGTAAACAACATCCATTTAGTTGTGTAGCATTTCCGTAGAATTGATTTGCATCATTTTCTAACGAAGGCTTTAGGAGGTAGAGTATCCTAACATCTTTATTTGTTTCAGAGAACTTTAGAACTGTTAGATAGTTCTCATTGTAGGTAAAATCAATAATCCCTGCCTCAAGGGCATGCAGTTTACCTTCAGAAATGATTCAGTGGAAGATTCAGCTAGAAGGCTGAAGATCAGCTGAAGTAAAAAATGAAAATTGGAGAAATAAAATGAAATTCTCAGCAAAACATAGCATATCAAGAAGCACATGACCAAATTAATTTAGTTAACAACATTAGAAATAAATTGTTTTTTCTTTATTTATTGTGGCTGAAGTAGGTGCTGTGGTGATTAATGGTTAGATAATTTCTGGAGGTTGCAGTGTTTTATAGTGTTTATAGACCTGTGGGTGAAAAAAGACATCCTATGGTCAAGCTAGAAACACTGACAAACCAGGTGCTGTGAGATACAATACATGGGGTTAGGTATGCTAGGGGCAGTCAGAGCTTCCCCATGTCTTCAGATTTTCATAGAATCTGATGCAAAACTAAGCATGTCACTTTCTCTAGTATGGAGAATTTAGACTGTTCAGGAGCAAGCTGAATTTTGCAAGTGTTCCTCAGTTCCTTTACTGTCATTTCGTGTATCACAGGACAATTAGCATGAATGCAGTGAGGGCTACATACAAGTTGATGCCATGACTTTGCACTGTCAAGAAAGTGCATGTGATGGAAACATCTAAGCTTCTTCATATGTTTCTTCATCATACCTTCCTGTTTCTGGGACTATTGAGCAGAAGTATTTGAGTTAACATTGCACAGAAGCATTTCTGGTATGCTATTTTTATTTCTTCACACTATATGAAAGTGGTTAGACTGCAAGTGGTTAGACTGCTCATATGTCTAATTGGCCCTGAAAGCTTAAGATAACCTTTCATGTGATTCTCGATATGTCCTATGAGACCTGCTAGATACAAATGAATGTGCAAAGAGCCAGTTGTCTTTGCACTGATGACAATTAATCACAATCCAGACAGACATTCCAGAAACAGATGGTTGCCAGTGCAGAATGCAGGATTAGCCCATATAACAACGGCAGCAAACAGTGGCAAGTGATTTTTCATTAGGTGTTTCCAGTGTTAGAATATTACAAAAGGTTAAATTTCATAGAGTAGTTACATGTTTGCTTTGCAAGGCATGTGGGTAATTCTTGTTTCCTTACATGACCATCTTTCCTAATTGCAAAAATTTTACATGTTAAATGTATGTGTATGTATATACATATACATGTATATGCCTGTTACAAACCACAGATCATCTCCAGTATAACAGATCATAGTCTTATAAAGTATTTTTCTAAGTTGAGTTAAAAGCTTGTATTGATTGTGGTATTATGGAGCAGTCTGAATTATTAATTGAGTTTCATTTGGCAGGTAAAATAATTCTTAATTGATTTTGTTATAAAAGGTGATATATGCTTTTACAGAGCTGTTATCCATGTTTTAAAGATATTAATGAATATTTAATGTTAAGTCTGAATAAATCAGTATGCTCGAAAACAGAGCATAATCTGAAACTCAAAATGCCTGCTTGACAAAGGATAGTTGTCTGAAAACTGTCATAAAAATCAGAAGTAGTTAGGAGCTCTGGTTTGGGTAACGGAGTTGAGATTGTGAGGTGAATTGTTCTGATGCAGTTTTTTGGGATAAGTAGATACATACAAAACTTTAATTAACTGAAAAATAATGAACCCTTTTCAAGGTGGTTAAAACAGATTCACAGTTTACAGCAGTTGTCTAGAAAAGCAATTTCTGTTGGTAAAGTACATTTCTCTTGCTGTACTGAAAACTGAGGTTAAAACAGGTCATGCTCAAACCTGGGAGAACAGGGGTAATTATTGTGTTCTCTGAAGACTCTTCCTGGATTTTTGACCAGAATATCTTGATGCCTTCAAAAAATTGTTGCAATTTTAACAGAAATGTTAGGTTATAGTTAATTTAAGGATCATGTTAGCCTTTGGATTTTCAAAAGAATTGCAGCTCTATTACAAGGAATTATATTAAATTGCCATTCAAGCAATTATAATGTGTACAGCTACACATTTTGTGAAACCAATAGTTCAGGGTTATTTTCCATTAAAATGTTCAGGATCTTGATCTCAAATCTCCTTTGATACAACAAGTAAAGCACTAAATTGTGGTATTTGTGCTCTAAAAGGGTAATCATCTGTAAGAAGAAAAATGAAACACTAGCATCTGCTTCGAGTTAGTGTGCGTGCCTTTCACTCTTCTACAAGATTGTCCTTTTGAAATACAAAGCAAGAAAATTGTGTCATTCAGAATGTCAGGTTATGTGCTTTTCTTGTAAACACAGAAAATTAAACATTCATGAGGTAAAAATAAGAATAAAGTCATCTTGTATGCTAAATAAACCTTTTATCAAAGGCAATATCTGAGGTCCTTCTAACCATTCTAACCTGTCTTTTCAGAGTATCATTCTTACCATGGCAGAGGTAGGAAAGAACCATTCTGCACAACTTATTTTTTATACCGCTGGATTTTAGCTTTTGTTTGTATAAGACTTAGGCTCTTAGAAGGTCACCAAGCATTGCAAATTTGCCACAGCTAGAGATGATGTAGACAGAGTGTTTTGGCATTAAGTTCTCAGATGCTTGGTTGACATGCTGTGTTTGTATTCTCAGGAGTAAACCTAATCACTAGATTTGGTGCCAGGAAAAAAATTTTTGCACATGTTGAACTGGTGAATGCAGGTGTATATATAGATCTCTGGACAAGTTCATACTGCCCAGTTATATCTGTCATTGATTTCTTTCCTCTTAGTTTGCTAGGTTGTTGGTTTTGCTTTTGCCTTTCAGTACAAATGTAAAATTTGTCTCAGGATATTGGAATGTGGTTTAGGAAACGTGCATGTGAAGCTGGAAAGCCATGGTCCTGTGCTCTCTGCTTAGAGTTCGTTTCCCCCAGAGAATGCTAGTTTTGTCCTTCCTATAAATCCCTTGGCTCTGGGTCAGAGAACCAACTGGTGCACCACAGTCTGAAGATGCAATCAGGTCTTGGATGTTTCCTCTGTCAGTTCAAAGTCTCTGGACTGATACAAGGACTACAGATTCCACGGCATATCAGTGCAGTGATTTTTACAACATCAAAATGTGAGTAGGTATTGCATAGCTAAGAGTAAGACCTGAGCATATGGGATGCAAAACCTTAAATTATGTAAAGGAAGGTGTATCTTTCTCTCCTTTCCCATATACTACCTTTCTTCCTGCAATTTGCTTTTTGTTTATTTACCTATAAGTTAGTTCTGGCATTAATATATACATTCAGAATGTACTGCTCCTAAACACTTGTCACATGAAGATACCGTAACATTTGAGCTTTTTCGAACTGGTGATATATAACTAATATTTTTGGTATTATAAATTATTGTATCTTGATTTTTCAAATTAAGCCAATTTTGCATATTTGCAATTAACTATCTTAATTGCTGTCTATTTTTTCAGGTTTTTTTTATGTTTGGTTGGCAACTTTATGCAGTCATTATATGTTGATTGTTTCTGTATAAAGTCTTACAGAGTGAGCTTGTGTGTTTTGAGCTGGAAGCATGGGATGTATAAAGTGAGCTGCTATATGGACTTCATTTGTATGGTATTACCTAACAAACTAAAATTCAGTTGCTATATAGTTTTAACTACTATGAATATTTTTTTTGGAAATAATTGAAAATCAATAAAGCATTAGGAGTATATATATATATATATATATATACACTTAAGTATGTATATATATATATACACACACACATACTTACTCTAGGAGTATATATATATATATATACTTAGGAGTTAACAAATACTGCTTTCTACCACTTAGGAAAATTACTTTAGTAGTATATAGTATGTCACTTCTGGCAGCCTTTCCCTGAATGTGAAAGTAGTTTAACTCTGTAGTTTTCTGCTGCAGCTGTGCAAAGGTACTACAAAAGAATTGTTTTCACAGTTTCTTGTAGTTTTTAAAGGTGGATGATTATGTTTATGAGATACTGAATTAAGAACAGCATTTGAGGGTGGCTTAAAGTAATATTTTGCATAAAACTTACATTTATTTCATCTTAGGATTTGTTTGGGCCTCTTACAAGACCTTTTGAAATAATATTTTAAAGTAATTTGTCCATAATATTAAGTGGTCTCTTCCGGTATTTAAAAAATAGCTGATGAAACTTGGGACTATGCGTATAGTAATGTAAGGTTCAGTGTGTGAAAGTGGCATTTATAGTGCTTTCTTATCTTCTCATCTTCTGTATGATTATCCTCCAAAATTATGTAACCGGTGCTATGTTTTTGTTTGATTTTATATATGTATATATAGATAGATACATGTATTTTAATATATTTTTTATGATCTTTAGGCTTTCCTGATCCTGACAGGGTACTGCCATTGGAAGAATAATTAAATACTTACTTGGTAATACCTGCTTAGTACCTTCAGGGCTATGTTGGGTTGACCCTGGTCAACAGCCAAACACCCACCTAACCTCTCTCTCACTCCCCTCTCACCTCTCTGGAGAGAAAATACAAGGAAGTCAAGAAGACTCATGGAACCAAATAATGCCAGTTTAATTAGGGAAATAAAAGCTGCAAATGTAAGCAAAGCAGAAGAGGAATTCACTTACTAATTCTGATCATCAGGCAGATGTCCATCTGCTGCCTGGAAAACAGGGTCTCAGCACTTATAACGGTTGCTGGCAAAAACAAATACCAGAACTATGCATGTCACTACTTTGTCATCCTCTCCCTGAGCTATTGTTACTAAGGGTAATGTCTTGTAATGTGGAATATACCTTTGGTCAGTATGGATCATCTCTTTTGGCTAAGTCTTCTCCCAGGCTCAAGCCCATACCCAACCTAAATGCAGTGGAGGGGAAAGAGAGAGTTCATTTTTTCTCTAATTGGTAGTTTCCTTTGTACTTTTTACCTTTGTACTTTCCTCTGCATTTTCTTCCCAGCAGCAACTCTAATTGAGATCTGAGTCTGTTTCGTTACCATTTCATACCCCATACTTCAGTCATTAAGTGACTTAAGTTGACATTGATGGACTTCAGAGCTAATACTGCAGTCAGGCTTAAGAGGGGCAGAGTTCGCATCACTGAGTTTTTCTTTCAGGTTGTCTCCACCAATTAAATTTTATTATTTTTAAAGGTTTTTCTGCAGAACAAGGGTAAGAACTACTTTTTAGTAACAAAACACTCGGTGCTAGAGGATTTCAGTTTGTCATAGGCAGTCTAAGTATTCATGCTCGTTCTGCCCTTCACAAAGGCTTTGTGTTGGATCTTCTGCTGTAGGGCTTTTAAGAACCCAAACTAAAGTACCAGCCTCCGACTGAATTCACTGTGAAAGCCATAAAATAAAATGTAGGTTACCATGTTTTATTCTTTTAAGATAGCCAGGTCTTTGAACAATATAAAAGTGAGCTTCATTGCTCCAAACATGCCCTGGTTTTGCCTGAGGAACTGACATAAATAATCCATCTAAAAATGATCACAGTTTATCAGCCACAAACTTACATTAAGGAGGCAACCAACCTGTCACAACCAAACTAAATGGCAATGGTTTACTTTGTGTGCTTTGCTGTACTGTGTCTTTTGTCTTTGACTGTTACATTTCCTTATCAGGAAAGATTTCTTCCATTCTACTAAACTAGGTCACAGGATGCTGCCTGCATTAAGGGCATAAGTCAAATTATTCTGTAAAAAAAAATTAGAACATTTATGTATCAAACCTAGGAGGGTTAAGAATGTTTAAAATATTTAAAATATGCTAAACTAAAGAAGGGTTCATTTTATGCATTAACCTCAGCATCAAAGAGTGATTTTTCCCAGCAAAGGAAGCCCTGTCTCATTCAGCTACCAAGACTCTGAACACATCTACTCGTCAAAAATAAAAAAAAAGCAAATATACCTCAGGCAGGAGCCTGGTATTTCTATTTAAGTGAAAGCCTTGCTTCTGAAGCTGAATGCCTCTTTTGGTCACCAGAGAGTTCTCTTTCATTGCTGATTTTTGGGGTCTTATGTGGGGAAGGGTGAGGTGGGTAGTAGGTCCCAGTGTGCTGTGTCACAGCAGTCATATCCAAAACAACTAGGCAACTGTGATATATCCTGGGACACTGCTCAGTGCTCTTATTTAGCTAAAATAAAAAAGTTTGCAAGACCTTGCTTGAGAGTCCTGAATAATGTGGGATGCTCTTATATGAGATCTGTCCTTTGCTGAAGTTTAATAAGATTATTTTGATTGTTTCTCTTTTCTCCCCACTGTTTTACAAGATGCAAGGTAGGTAATAGAGTCACTTCTTCATTTCAGTATAGATAATTAAAAATAAAACCATCTTTAGCTAATGTCAATACTAGTGGGCAGTATTAGATTATCACATTCAAATTTGAAATCTATTGAATTTTTCAAAAAGGATTATGTGTATTCTGATTTCAAACTAAAATACAGTGCTTTGCAAAAAAAAAAAAAAGTTCATCTTGTATAATTTACAGCAATGATTCATAAGTAACCCTTTCTGATGTTCCTTTTTTTTCCTTGAGCATATTTTCAAATGTTCTTCTAATAAAAATATTGTAAGCTCTGTTTTCTATTTCGTTTGTTTATATTTCTACAAATTTCCAAATTCTCTTTTGCCTTCTTAGTGTTAGTCTGGCAAGAACTTTTAGGCTGGCAGCAGTGAATTTTTGAGATGCCTTGCCTACTAATGATGAATTGTTTTGTATATTGTCTACCATAGCCAGATCTGTCTATTTATTTTGTCATATATCTAAGCTGAGTCAAATATGTGAATTGTAGGGCAATGTGTTCACTTCTGTAAATCCAAATATATTGAGACTCTTAGTGAATATATATTTGAGAGGGTTGCTGCATGAAAATTTAAGGTTTTTAGATAAGGTGTACTGGTGCTGAGATAACTTCAAAAGCTTGTGATCCATTTTAGATGAAAGAAGATGGTCATGTTTAATGTGTTTTTCCTGGACTACTTTCTGCAAAATTGTAATCCTTAAACAAGAGTCTTAGCCTGCATCTAATGATCACAAATAATTTTTTATGTTAAAATGCTGCTTTTTCAAAAGATCACTAATTGCTAAGACTTACTGTATGCCTCTGTTTATATCATAATCTTTTAGCTGCAACCTATATATTTATAAATACACATTTTTGTAATAGTTACAAATTTGTGCAAACTGTACTGCTGCAATAAACTCACGGTAATGTCATCTTAACTAATGCAGCAGAACAAAATCCTAGACCTGTCCAGGTGACTTTAATGGACATTGGTTTCACACTATTGGCACCAAAGAGCCAAAAGTATCATGGCTTTAAAATGCAATGTTGTAATTACAGAAGAGCTTGTTTGCTGTTTGGTGGAGTTAAATCATTTTGTCTCCAGTAGTCTCATTCTAAATTGCATTTCAGTTTTGCAATAAAAGATTTTTTTTTTCTGTTCTAATAAATTATTTCCTTCATATCCTCTTGGGCCCTGAAGGATAGGCGATTAGTAAAAAATCCCAATGGACATTGTATGTGCTTCTTAACTATGAAAATGTTCATTTGTAACATGGCTCTGAAGTGGATTCTTCCTATGAGAGATTGTCTGAGTATGATTTTTTTAATATTCCTAAAAAAGTGCTTTTTGACCAGTAGATTCCCAGTAAATTCATTAACAAAAACAAAACAAAACAAACAAACAAAAAGAATAAAAGTGTGAAATGAATGTAAGCAATAGAGTGAATTGTATCCCTTTCTCAGGCAGCGGCTCGTCATTGCCTGTTTTCTGCAGTGATGCAGGTTAAATTCTCATGAAAGAACAGGAGTAATTTTAAATTATTATTGAAACACCTTACAGTATCTTTCTCTGTTTCTTTGGTACACATACTTTTCTGTACTTTCACAGCATTTTCAGCAGTTTCCTATGATCATTTTACCAGCATAGAAAGTCAGAGCAAATTCCCACTGTTGAGTGTCTCTTGCATTTTTAGAGATGCTGACTTCACAAGAAGCCAAGGTATAAGAGCGACTGGCAGTAATTATTTTTTAAGTTGGTGTCAGAGTTCTTGATCAGGACAGTTACATTCACCATTGCACTTGACTTTAGCTCCCATTGAATCATAGAAGCTGTCTAGTTAAAATGGATTTCATGAAATTTCTAGGCCCACTGAAGCTGAATTGGTATTAAAAAGAATAGGGATATTATGCCTGATTACTCAACTTTTCTACTGCTGAGGAAAATCTACAAAATTTGAAAGCAACTTTCTGGAGCAGGTTGTTTTATATGGTGATTAAGTCTGGATACAGTCTTCTATGCTAAATTCCTGTTCACCTACGTAAGAAAAGCTTTTTCTGTATTACGAAGTTCTTGAGAAAAGTTAATGGAGCTACCATGAGCAAATGTCATTGACTATGCCTGCAATTCACAATGGATATAGTGTAGATACACACAACTTATCTGTGGAACAGCAATTATTCTAGCCATGCTAGTACTGTCTTTTGCCCACACTAATTATCCCTGTTGAGAGGAAAAGTTCATTAGCTTGTACACAGCAGTGTGCTAACATGGATTACTGCTTTGGGCTCCTTAATTACCATTTCCATATGGAAGACCAAATTAGGGCACTCTGCAGTGGAAAGAAACTTGACTTTTCTGGGTTTTGTTTGTTTGTTGTGTTTTGTTGTTTGTTTTTTTTGTTGTTGGTGGTGGTTTGTTTGTTTTTTAATGGGCTTTGAGAGGGTGAGGGAAGGAGGAAAGTGTGTTATATTTAGCAATAGCTACCATAAAGGTTTTTGTTTTTTTTTCCCAAAGTTAATTCCATTTTTTTTTAACTTTTTAACTTTGTGTGTGGATGCTAGTTTCATTTGACTAACATATTCTGTAGATTCTAGCTAATTGGTTAACTGAATATCCAAATTATGTACTTTAATTCTCTGTCTGTGACAGCCAAAAGTACAACCATTGTTTTCAAATTCTGTCTATTACTATTTTGTATCAGCTGTATTTTCTTTCATTACACTATCAAAAGAGTAATTTATAGGTGAAAATGAGAACATGGAGCATTTCTGTATAGATTCCTTTAATAAAAACATACACTGCTGTTTTATATGTTGCTAATAATGGAAAGATATATTCCAGATTAGTGTGCAGTATGAGTGTAAACGATACAGGAAGGACAGAAAATGCATCAGATTGAACGAACACACATGGTTGCAGAATCATAACTTAATACTATTCTCACTTTCTCAAAAATAAAGAAACATTTCTTACCACTGTCCTATGCAGCTGATCAGAATGCAAGTTAGTGTTGTTCAGGCAAAAAGACCACCAGAAAAGTAATTTTGTTGAGCATTGCAATAGCAGTGGTCAATGGTGACTTTTCCCCCTTTCATGTCGTTGTGTATCACACACCCCCTGAAGATAGAGACTTGGGAGCATGTCTTGGGCCAAATGGCTTCTTCCATATCCTGTGACTTAGGGAAAAAGAATTATGTTTGGTCAATGGAATTGTGGATGTGGATCTTGTCAAGACTGAAACTGATGTTAAAAGAGATGTATCACAGCTGAGTGTCCAAGATCTCCTAAGCACAGGGAGGTCTCATTCTACCTCCTAAATACTGCTTGTCAGTGCGTCCCTGAAAAGTTGAGCCAAGGCAGGTTTTCATGTTTCTTTATCCATCTGGTTCTTTGAAAGATTTTTTCTGCCATGTCTGTGTCATATTCAGGACCATGTTTCCTTTACGCTAAGCCAAGAGAAATGTTGATTTAAAAAAATAATAAATCCTGTGCAACTATAGTCAAGTGCTTGTTTCCTTTGCTAATAAAATTTCATCAGCCATGCAAGCAGAAAAAAAAATCTACCATTGTTGTTCTTTTAAATTTTTTAATCAAAAGGCCCCGTCTTGTAGCAATGTGTTGTTTAAACAGAAACTTAAGGCATGACAATTAGCAGAGTAGCATATGTATCACAAATAAAACTGCACATAACATCTTTTTACGAGTTACAGAAGTAACATATATTATGCCTAGCCCACTGCAGAGAGGTGAAGAGATCTCTACAAGAGAGGTGGACAGCTGGCAGTGCTTGTTACAAGATCTCCTTGTCATCAGTCTGCTTCTTAAAATTCAGAAAGCTACTATTTGTGGACTAGCTAGACCTTTTGTATAGTTTATGTTTTAAAGAAGTTATGGCAAAGGAAATGGTGCTTGAGAAATGATGGCCACAGGTAAATGATTTGGATTTTTTTTTATCTGTAGGCTCTCATATAGTTATCAACCACTTTGAGGTTTCTAGTAGTACTTTCATTTTGCTACTAATCCTATTTATAGTCAGTTATACACTTTAGCACAGTAACTCTTAAATCCTTCTGTTGATGAGTATGTTGCACCAACATTAATAGTGAAATAGCAGATGTTCAGCTCCATTTTTCTGTTTCATCATTCTGTCACTCCAAAGCAGAGCTTTAAATTCTGAGATTTTTCTCTGGAGGGGGGTTGAGAAGGTGGATCTTCATATTTGGTTTCTGAGAAGCTTTGTGAGAGACATCACTAGAAGAAAAATCTGCAATGTTAAATCACAGCAATGAGAAAAGATTGAAATTGTTAGTGTGTTATTCAGTCCCCTCAAGGCTTTTGAAGGAAGGCTTATAAGAAGAGAAGAGTTGTCACCCTAAAGTATAAAATGTTCTTATCATCATTATAAATAACTTATGGGGAAAATGAAGTAGGATGCAACATGCTGATTACACAACACAGATAATTCACCTTTACATAAAATAAAGTAGGAATGTTGTAATACCTGTACAGGAAGTGTAGCTTGCTCTGTATGGAACTGTGTATTAAATTACTAATTATTACAAAAAAAATGTGCACGCATGTATACAAGATTTTCCACTTATACTGAGAAATTAAAATAGGCAATAATTTCTGCTCTGTTTATCAGACAGAAAAGATTTGGATAGCAGCTGTTTAAATAGAGTATCTGGAAAGAGGATTTATTTAAGTACCAGCATACTGACAACTGACCCCTTTGAAGATATCCATGTTCAGCATTTTCAAACTGGGATATTTAATGGTGAAACAAGCTTTTGCACAGTTTGGATGACTTTGGATACAACTGGATAAAATTCCAAGGAATAAATACAGTGCTTATTGCTGACAGCTGCCATCACAGAGCCATAATTTACATTTTCTGATCAAATACTATAAAAAAACAGTTGAGATTGGTTAATCAAACTGAATATCTCGATCTCAATTTTTCAAAAAAGAAATATATGGAATGTTTGAATTGCATTTTGTTACTGCAGATCAAGCTAGGTTTTTTTTTTTTTTTTTTTAAGAGCAGGATCAAATTTCAGTGTCACTCAGAAGGGTGCTTGAAAAGAAAAAACAAAAGGAACTTTTTTTTTTCAATTGATACATGAAGACATCTAAAACACTTTTATATTTTTGGTGGTTTATTGTCTTCATTTTGTATTGAAATGTCTACTTCAGATGGATTATAAACTTCAAATTTTACGGAGTCGGAATAACTAAAAGATAACTAAATAACTAAAAACTTGGCCTGTTTACAGGTGTGTTTGTTGGTTTTGAGTCCTAGTATCTTAAACCTAAATCACCATGCTTTTCAAAGTATCATTTACAACTGAAAATCTCATGAAGGCAATACAAGGTCTGCAGGAAATCACAGAGATTTGGCCTTGCATATTGGTACTAACAGAGTATCTACCTTAATTTTCCTGATGTTGTTGAAGTAAAAACATATTTTTTATATTTCAGTTGTTTGTTTGCATTTTAAGGAAAAACTCTTTATGATTTTGTCAATTTGTTCCTGAACTATGTGAGAAGTGAATTCAAAGATTCGAGGCTACTAAAGTTAGGATTATTCAGTAGTGATCTTACTGTGCATAAAGGATTAACCAAGAGTGATTAAAGATGATTAAATTTCACCTAAGTTTCTTAAATATAGTCTTATTCAAAATGCTTCACTTGCCTTTATTTTACTTCAGTGTAAGTGAATGTTTTACTTTAAACACTGTTTGCAGATGGAGTCTGTTTATGTAATAAATAATTAAATTCAGTTTAAGAAACTCGGGCAAGACACTTTAAATAGGTGGCCTGATTGTTCTAAGCAAAATGATCGCCAGTTCCTCCATCCAGGTAAGGAAACATTTGAAAACTGGAACAGTCATTTAATTGTCTAAATATAGATAAAGGTTCCTAATTTTAGGATGACATATTTTAAATCAATTCATCTCACTCGGTGAATCTTTCTTTTACTGTAATATGTCAGAAGCTATGCCTTGACTGTGGAAACCAAGGGTACTAGCAGATTCATAAATCTAGGTGCCCTGTTTGTATCTTGATTTTGGGGTGAGAGGTAGATATATCCCAGCCCAATGGAAATGACACCCTGGGCTACCAGCCCAGGTGGAAGCATGTCACATTTCAACAGGTGCCCAGCTGGTTATGGTTGGGGCATACCATAATGCATATCCAGGTAAATGCAGGCAGAGGCACGGATTAATGCATATTGGTTAAATTTCTGTTTCAAGTCAGTGTTGTGATGGTTCTTACCTAAATTACTTCCTATCTGATGAATTATATGCAAGAACTTTCTCACTCCTGTCCCTGGTCTGTGTTGGAAGTCTGTGTTATCATTTAACAATAAAATTAGAGACACTGCAATGAATGACTGAAGGGAAGGTCATGCTTATGTAAAAGAATGAAAAGACTGTAGAATTTGTGTAAAATTTAAAGTAATTCCTTAAAAGAGCTTGTGATGAGAATTAAGTTTATCAAACCCATCTTTCTGTCCAAAACATCAGTAAGCCTTCTATATCCATATCATATTTATTCATATATATATTGTATAATGTATATTATATATTCTATATAATATATCATGTAATATCTATCATTATATAATATATTCATATATATGTGAACATCATATATAACCAAGCCAGAAAATCTGTGTAGCTTTCATTGTGTTGTTATTTTGATAGCTGTTTGCAGATAACTCTGCAGTTGCTGTAGATTATATAAGCAGTAAAATATATAGTCTACATATATAGAGCGAGAGACTATAGGCTCTAGGCAACTACATAGGCCACTTGGAGCTGACAAATCCCATGAACAGTGAAACATTGGTAGGAAACTAAAATCTATCAATTGATGTTGTTTTTTATAAAGCTATGTCCCAGAAGTGGAGATACATTGGAGATAAAAACAACTTGTAAGTGCTGTTCAGAACAGAAGTGGAACGCTGTATCCAGACAGATCTCTTTCCATGTTGTCTTCTCCATGTTCTGCCATATAGTGCTGGAGAAGAGACCTATTTTAATGACGGCAATAGGAGTTGTGCAGAAAAGGGCCTTTTGTACACTATCTATTAACTGGGATTGTGTCATGCTTCACTATAAATTGCTTTAGATTTATGCTGAAGAAGAATTTCAGATTAATTGTTTGATATGCAATGACTATATTTATTCAAAGCTGTCAAAATATAGCAGCACTGCTCCGGACATCCCTTTATAGGCATTTTGTTAAGAGCACGTTCCCCAAAAGGGTAGTACTATATACATTCCCACAAAGCCTAGAATTAAAATGGAAAAATAAATACATACAATTGTCTGTTATTTCAGTGCTGCAAATCTGTTTAAAAAAAAATGTTTTTACAGGAATAACATTAATATATATATCAACAAAAATAATTTATTGATTTTCTAGTTCTTTATACATGTGAATTAACAGGACTCTTTCTTTTTACCATGTTTCAGAACAAACACTACTAGCAGAGGAGAACTTTTCAGATGTAAATAGTGATTGCTTTGATCTAGCAGAAGGCAGTCTTAGTGCTTACAGCCTTTTTACTGTTTCAGGTCTATCATTTAACCTCTCAGCAAAAATGCATCTGTTAACCTCAACAGTAAGTTTAGCACATGTGCTACTGCCAGTTCTATAACTTTTTAATTTTCAAAGTGCAAAGGGATTCTGTAAAAAGTTTTTTTTAAAAAAAATATGTCTGTGTTTTCTCTGCATGGAATTCATACCAGAAGGTCCAGCCCAACTTTTTATCTGTAATTTATTCATTGGATCAAGGCTCTAGGAAATTCACAGAAGCTTTTGCAGACCTCTGGGAATTAATTTTCCCCCTTATTGTTTGAAATACTAGCTGCTATAATGATGAATTATTATTAAAATTTGCTTTATTGTTAGGTGTAGCCTAACTAATAGCTGTGCCTGGATGTTCTCTGCATATTAATTTTTGCTGTGAAGCTTCATTTGCCAATTTATCTGTAATGCCTACATTATTCTCTTTACTTAAATGCCTGAATCGGTAATGTGTGTATTTCATTAGATGCAAAATCAAAGTAAAAATGAAGATAGACTTGCAACATGACACATTTCTTCTCTACTAGTTCAGGGGTGAGTATAAATATTCAAGCATTAAAGTGATTGTCATTCAAGTACTTTGAGTAATATTTATTCCCGTGGCCTATCTCTGAATTCATCTTGGAAATTAAATTATTTTAGTAGAAAAAAATCTTTTTGAATGAAGTAGTTGCCATTATCTTCAAGAGATCTTCATAAAAGCTGTGTATGCAGGTGTTCCTTTAACAATAAATGTGATTCTCGTAGGAGAAATTTCCAAGAGGGTAATAATATCTAGAGCTGCCAATGTAGATGTATATTCCAAAAGCTTAACAGCTCAATTATTCCATAAAAAGAACTGTAGAGATCATCCAAGCTGCTTAATAAAAGATGTGTAAACAATTTCAAATCCATCATAGCAGGCAACTGAAATATATATGATGCTTGGTAAAAAAGGGGAGATGTATACTGTATCTACGCACAGTATCTAGCACAAAGGTTATTCTGTCCTGTGCGGCTTGTTGCAACCTGATGAAAACAGTATGAATCAGTAATACATTAAAATATTCATTACTTTACTAGTTCTGTGAGGTGTTTGTGGGAATAAAAAGTGAAGGCATTGCGTCATTTTCTTCTCCTTTACCTATATTTGTGAGGTGTTTTTTTTTTCACTTTTTCCATAAAATAATCCTCTATCTCCTGATACTAATAAGACTAACTCTCTGCTGAAGTAAAAATATTTCAATGAGACAAACTGATTAACTTTTCATGTATCAAGCCATTTTATAAATTTATTTCTCTTAACATAATCTAGTCATGTCCTCAGATTGTCCTTTTACTTAAAAGAAATCACATTCATGGTCATTTAACTAACATTACATAATGTTTGTCATTAAGAAGCTACTGAGGTTACTATGGTTCTATAACTCTAAATAGATTTCTAACCTGAAGTTTTTTAAAGGGTCTAAATAATGTTCATTAATTACTTTGGTAGAAAGAGTAAGACTTAATGACATGTATAAAAAGGACATGGTTCCTTGAATAATCAGAATAGATAAATACACCCTCTAAAACTTCAAATTTATTCTGGGTCAGCCATGGATTTTTTGTTGTTGTTTTTGTTTGTTTAGTTGGTTGGTTTGGTTTGGTTTGTGTTTTTTTTTTCCTAATAGTTTTAGGTCTATGAAAGTCAGATAGAATTACAGAATCATAGAATCACTCAGGTTGGAAGGGACCTTATTATCTAGTTCCAACCCCTCTGCCATGGGCAGGGATGCCACCCACTAGACCAGGTTGCCCAGGGCCTCATCCAACCAGGTTTTGAACAACTCCAGGGATGGGGCATCCACAACATCTCTGGGCAACCTGTGACAGTGCCTCACCACCCTCTGAGTGAAGAATTTCTTCCTAACCTCTAATCCAAATCTCTCCTCTTTTAGTTTAAAACCAGTCCCACTTGTTCTGTCATTATCTGCTTTAGCAAAAAGTTGCTCTCCATCTTTTTTATAAGAACCCTTTAAGCACAGAAAAGCTGCAATGAGGTTCCCCCAAAGCCCTCTTTTCTTGAGGCTGAACAGTCCCAGCTCTCTCAGCTTTTCTTCATAGGAGAGGTGCTCCAGCCCTCTGATCATCTTTGTGGTCCTCCTCTGGACCTGTTCTAAAATATCAACATCCTTCAAGATACTGCCAGATCACCTTGATATTTTTTGAGGATAACTGCTTCTCCAGAGAAGAAAAATGCAGACTGAACTTACTTAGACTGCAGTAAATGGGCTTGATGTTCCATAGAGTGCTGAATTAATCCATTAATTGCAGTGCTAGCATTATCTCTTAGTTAACTTCTGAATGCAGCTGGGCTGTAGTTCATCCACTGAAAAACAGCCTCTTAGAAGCTTTGCACTCAGTATGTCTTACACTTACTCCATCAATTTATAGGCCATGAGTTTAGCTATTTTGGAAAAAATAGTCCATGTATGAAGCCTGTAAGTGGAGAAGAGTTTAATGACATGTTGATAATTCATTCAAATTGTTACTGTTCTCATTTAAAATTTATGGTTTATTTTAACTTTGAGGTGTTAATTGCATCTATAAGATGTGGTATCTCATTCCTTCTTATGGTAGATTTTAAAAATTCAGGTTGGTTGAATTCCTTTGCCTTCTGTTGTAAGATGTATTTTAGGCTGTTAAATGCATACATTGTGCCCTCTCTGGTTTTCAATGTCAATTTTAAATTGTAGATGCTTAGACTTAGCTATTTTATTCTAGAAGAGGTCTCAGTAACAACCTGTACTAAATTTCAGGAGAGCCTTTAAAATCAACTTGTGTAAGGAATAAGAGAAGACACTCCTTTTGGGTAGGTACAAGCTATTTTCTTCAAATAGTTTTCTATATGCACATTTATCCTGTGGGTATGAAGGTATCCTGATATTCAATAAATAATAGAAGAATTTTCATAAAATCATTGACTGGTTTGAGTTGGAATGGACCTTAAAGATTGTCTGGTTCCAACCCTACTGCCTGTAGGGACTGCCAGTGCCTCACCATCCTCCAAGTAATGAATTTTTTCCTTAATCTAATTTAAATCTCACTCATTTTACGTTAAAGCCATTGCTCCTTCTCTTATCTCTACACTCCTTGATAAGGAGTCCCTCTCCTACTTTCCTGTAGGCCCACTTTAGGTACTGGAAGGCCACTATAAGGTCTCTCCAGAGCCTTCTCTTCTCCAGGCTGAACAAACCCAACTCCTTCATCTTGTCTTCATAGGAGAGGTGCTCCAGCCCCTTGATCATCTTTGTGGCCCTCCTCTGGCTTCATTTTAATAGTTCCACCTCTTTCTTGTGCTTGGAGCCCCAGAGCTGAACACATTACTTAATGCGGGATCTCACAAGAGAAGAGCAGATGGGAAGAATTGCCTCACTTGATCTGCTGGCCATGCTTCTTTTGATGCAGCCCAGGTTACAGTTGGCTTACTGGGCTGCAGGTATACGCTGCTGGCTCAAGATGAGCTCCTCATCAACCAACATGCTCTAGTTTTTCTCTTCAGGGCTGCTCTCAATCCATTTTCTGTCCAACATGTACCTGTGCTTGGGATTGCCTTAGCCCAGATGCAGGACCTTGCATGTGACCTCGTTGAACTTCATGAGGTTCACATAGGCCACCTCTCAAACTTGTGAAGGTCCATCAGGATGGCATCCCTTTCTTCCACCATGTCAACAGCACCACACAGCTTGTTATGATCAGCAAACTTGCTGAGGGTAAAATAACACCAGTCCCAATACCAACTCCTGAGGAACACCACTCATTACTTATCTCCATTTGGACATTGAATCATTGACCACTACACTTCAAGTGTGACCATCCACCCAATTCCTTACCCACCAATCCTTACCTCTCCAACTTAAAGACAAGGATATCATGTGGGACAGTGTCAAATGGTTTGCACAAGTCCAGGTAGATGATGTCAGTAGCTCTTCCCCTATCCACCACCAATGCTGTAAACCCATCATAGAAGGCCACCAGTTTTGTCAAGCACAATCAGCCCTTAGTGAAGCCATGATGGCTGTCAACAATCACTTCCTTATTTCCACATTCCTTAGCATAGTTTTCTGGAGAATCTGCTCCATGGCATCTGCTCCAGGGTGCCAGGCACAGACGTGAGACTGACTGGCCTGTGGATCCCTAGGCCTTCCTTTTTTCCCTTTTTAAAAATGGGGCTTATGTTTACCCTCTTCTAGTTAATGCAAACTTCACTGGACTGCCATGACCTCTCAAATATGATGGACAGTGGCTTAGTAGCTACATCCACCAGTTCCCTCAGGACCCTTGGATGCATGTCATGAGGTCCTATGGACCTGTGCACCTTTAGGTTCCTTAGCTGGTCTCAGACCTGATCTTTTCCTACAGCAGTTCTTCATTTTCCTGGTTCCTGCCTTCTGGGACCTGGTCTATGTGACCATAGCTTTTGTCAGGGAAGACTGATGCAAAAAAAGTCATAGAGTACCTCAGCCATTTCTGTATCCCAGGTAACCAGGTCTCCTCTTTCCTTCTGGCAAGGGCCACAATTTCCCTGGTCTTCCTTTTACCACCAATGTACCTATAGAAGCCTTTCTTGTTGTCCTTGACATCCCTGGTCAAATTTAATTCTAATAGAGCTTCAGCTTTCCTAACCTAATCCCTGTCTGCTTGTACAATTTCTCTGTATCCCTCCCAGGTTATCTGTCCTTGCTTCCACCCTATGTAGATCTTTTTCTGCCTGAGTTTGGCCAGGAGCTCCTTGATCTTCCATGCAGGGTTCCAGGCATTTTTGGCTGACTTCTTCTTTGTTGTGATGCATCACTCCTGAGCTTGGTGGAGGTGATCCTTCAATATTAACTGGCTTTCTTGGGACCCCTCTTCTTGGGCCATGGTACTCTACCAAGCAGATCCCTCAAGAGGACTAAGTCTGCTCTCCTAAAGTCTAGGGTAGCAAGCTTGCTATGCTCCATCCTTTATGCTCTCAGGATCCTGAACAGCACCATTTCATGTTCACTGCAGCCAAGGCTGCCCTTGACCTCCATACCACATCTCTGTAACACCAGTGAGATTATAACCATAGCAAGTTTCCTGGTCAGCATATGAGAAGACTTACTTGGATTTTAGGGTGCACAATAGACCTTCTTTGAACTCAGGAGGAGAGAAGCGAACTCAGAGAATCTCTCAAAGAGCTGTTGCTGTGCAGAGCCCTGTCAGCACCTTTGATCCTTGCTCCTAATTGTGTCATACTGTACACCTGAGCAGAGGAAAACAGTACCAGTGCCAGCTCATGTGTTATGGTTCTTAACTAGCAAATATTACTTGCTTTCCAGGAACAGCTTATCAGGCTGCTCTCCTTACTTAATCTCCCATTTCTTTTCTGTACAGTATCCAGTTTTTCACCTTGTGTTTTAATTTGTGGCTAACAGACTTGGACCTTTTAAAGACCTTTTAAAAACATCATACGATGGGTGAGCAATTGGCTAACGGGCAGGGCCCAAAGGGTTATGGTAAATGGGGCTGCGTCAGGCTGGCGGGCGGTCACCAGTGGGGTCCCTCAAGGCTCCATTTTAGGGCCGGTACTTTTCAATATTTTTATAAACGATCTGGATGTAGGAATAGAAGGTATTTTGAGCAAGTTTGCTGATGACACCAAACTTGGAGGAGTTGTGGACTCGAATGAGGGTGGAAAGGCCTTGCAGAGGGATCTGGATAGGTTGGAGAGCTGGGTGATCACCAACCGCATGAAGTTCAATAAGAGCAAGTGCCGGGTCCTGCACCTGGGACGGGGAAACCCTGGCTGCACATACAGACTGGGCGATGAGACGCTGGAGAGCAGCCTAGAAGAGAGGGATCTGGGGGTCGTGGTAGACAGCAAGTTGAATATGAGCCAGCAGTGTGCCCTGGCGGCCAGGAGGGCCAACCGTGTCCTGGGGTGCATCAAGCACGGCATCGCTAGTAGGTCAAGGGAGGTGATTGTCCCGCTCTACTCTGCGCTGGTGCGGCCTCACCTCGAGTACTGTGTGCAGTTCTGGGCACCACAGTATAAAAAGGACATGAAACTGTTGGAGAGTGTACAGAGGAGGGCTACGAAGATGGTGAAAGGCCTGGAGGGGAAGACGTACGAGGAATGGCTGAGGTCACTGGGCCTGTTCAGCCTGGAGAAGAGGAGGCTGAGGGGAGACCTCATCACAGTCTACAACTTCCTCGTAAGGGGGTGTCGAGAGGCAGGAGACCTTTTCTCCATTAACACCAGTGACAGGACCCGCGGGAACGGGGTTAAGCTGAGGCAGGGGAAATTTAGGCTCGACATCAGGAGGGGGTTCTTCACAGAGAGGGTGGTTGCACACTGGAACAGGCTCCCCAGGGAAGTGGTCACTGCACCGAGCCTGTCTGAATTTAAGAAGAGATTGGACTGTGCACTTAGTCACATGGTCTGAACTTTTGGGTAGACCTGTGCGGTATCAAGAGTTGGACTTGATGATCCTTAAGGGTCCCTTCCAACTCAGGATATTCTATGATTCTATTCTATGATTCTCAGATTCACCAGTGACCTGTGCAAAGGCAGTCACCCAGTCAAGCCCAAACGATGCTATGCAGAACTTCAGGAATTTGTCATAGCTGAGTAGGCTGGCAATAGTACAAAGTCACAATAAACACAATAAAGTACAAAAACTGTTAACGCATATTAGAGAAAGTAATTTCAGCTAACCATACAATCTTTCATGAGTTGCACTGGTGAAGTACTCAGGTAACAAAATACTGGACTGGTTATTATCATGGGCAGGAGTATGATAATCTCAGTGAAAACTTAGACTTACTGACATGGATCTATTTGTAGATGTATAAAGTGTGGATCTGGTAAGCATTAAAAATCTGATATTTTAGTTTCTTAGCCACAGTCTGTGCATAATAATTCAGTGAACTTCAACTGGGTAAGTAATTTAATTTTCCTGTGTTTTTCTTTATGCGATCATTCATGATTAAGAAAAGTTTGTAGTCTACTGTTGTAGTCATCATTAGCTGAAGACAGAAACAATTTGAGATTGATAAAGTTAGTATGTGTACATATATTTGATTAGACAAATCAAATGAAGCATATTTGATTAGGCAGGCTGCTAGAACATGGCAAAAAAAGAAATGGAGAGTCAAAATATCTTTTCAGGTCAGTGTAGTAGTAGCCTTCATGAATAAACATAACCTCAGAAAAACAAATAGAAAGGGAAGGGGAATTTGAGTGTTAAGGAGGATAACTTTTCTGAAAAGAAGGAAGATATGTAATTTATTTTCTCTGGAGCATGGAAGAGGCTAACTGGAGGTTAGAGTACAAATATCTGTTCAGAATATTCTAATTTTCATTTTTATTGCTTATTCATTTATTGTTGTCTCTTTAGAGCCTCATAAAGTAAAAGTACTCAAAAAAGGTGTCTCATCAGTACCTAGCCTTAGAAGCTAGGGTCTGCAAAGCACTTCATCACAGGAGTTGAATAACTCCATTGCCTAAAGCTACCTCTAAATGACACAAAATAAAAATAAATACACTGTTCTCTTTAAACAAAAGTTCTCTGTGGAAGAAAATGTCCTTCAGTTGTTTTTCCCTTGAGCAATTTATCTAACCCAAGTGCAGCAGAGAGGTTCTGAAGGGAGGACATGGCTTCTAGCAGTAGGTAGCTCCAGAGAGCTGCTTAAGTTGCTTTGCTATGCTTTTTAGTTTTTAGATTGCTTTTGGATTTTTTTGAAATGCCGTATAGAGAGAAATTTAGAGTGCAGGTAGTTCAGAGTGAATTACTGATTTGTACAAATATTTAATCCATGGGCATTGGTGCCAGTGCTGTATTATGATTTATATGTTTCAAGGTTTGCCAGAAGCCTGAAAAGAAGTCCTTTTGCATTCATCATATCAGTCAACAAAACCAGAGTGCTTAAAGACATACAAAGCCCAGTGGAACCTATGGCCTGATTTGGACAAACTTCTAGATTAGTTAACAAAGATTTGGGAATTTTTCTACTGCAGTTTAAAATTGTACATGAATTTGTTTTCTGTTTGCTTGTAAAACTCCAGAAGTCACCAACTTAGTCTGCAGAAATCAGGCTAGATAATTTCTGATCAAACCAACAACATATTACTACTGTTATCATCAGTAGTTACCAGTATCACTAACCTGAAAGAAAAAGAAAACGACTAGAAGTTGTTATGCAAGTAAGTAGACCCTGCTTTTCTATTTCTTCCTATCATATAACTACCATATTTATGCCTATTCTGTGATTTTCTTCTCATTCTTTACTTTCCTTACCACTAACTGTCCCAGCTGTTATTTAAAGATGTTAAAGTTTCGTACAGTGCTCCACTTTTCCCCGGTTTCCTCTTCCAAGTCCTGCAGACGTTCCCATAGTGATTATAGAATCATAGAATATCCCGAGCTGGAAGGGACCCACAAGGATCATTGAGTCCAACTCCTGGCTCCACACAGCACCACTCCAAAATCAAACCAGATGTCTGAGAGCATTGTCCAAATGCTTCTGGAATTTCAGCAGGCTCAGTGCTGTGACCACTGACTGCCCTGGGGAGCCTGTCCCAGTGCCCGACCACCCCCTGGGTGCAGAACCTTTCCCTAACCCCCAGCCTGACCCTCCCCTGTCCCAGCTCCATGCCATTCCCTCGGGCCCTGTCGCTGTCCCCAGAGAGCAGAGCTCAGCGCCTGCCCCTCCGCTCCCCTCGTGAGGGAGCTGCAGGCCGCCATGAGGCCTCCCCTCAGCCTGCTCTGCTCTGGGCTGAGCAAACCAAGGGACCCTAGCTGCTTCTTATAGGTCTTGCCCTTTAGACCCTTCACCATCTTTGTTGCCCTCCTTTGGACACTCTTTAATAGTTTTAAAGTGATGGCACTCACTTCAGTCTCTCTACTCAATCTAACTGTCAATTTTTATGAATTTTTCAGGAAGCCAATATAATTCTCTCAACCATCCTGTCAGATTTGGTTACAATTGACTAATGGGTTCCAAAGCTGTTGTGGGACCACCTGACAGATGGATAGACATGGATAGATGGACAGATGGATAGACATGGCATAAGCTGCATTTCTGTAGGAAATAAGGCTCAAACCACTGATGATTTTTTCCAGCAGCAAGCAGGAAGTATTTATGTCTTTGTGATCCACGTCTCTACAAAACAGGATCTATATTCATTCTTTCAAAATTTTCAGACCTGTAGTGTATGGTTCTGACTATATAATATAACTGAAGGCTTAAATTCTATTTTAGGGGCTGTGAATCAATTTTTGTATCATTTATGTACGTCTTGTGAATAGCATGGAACAGACTACCAAGGGGCAGCTTCCAGGATAACAAAGGAGAATATGCATACTGCCCCTTTCATAATGTGAGGTACCCAAATGCGCAGCAAATCACATCTTCCTCCTGGTTTGTCAGGGTGAAAATGTGGCTTTATGTATTCTTGAGCCTCCCACACCACTGCTCAAATTTTGAGGTGCTATTTGAGGTACTGTTAGTGTAAGAACAGAAAGAGATTTTACCCCTCCTAGCCAATCTGTGTAGCATCTAAGAGAACATCTATTCTGATCAGCATATATGCCAATATCTTTTAGTAAGAAATAATTGAAAAAGACGATCATTATCCAGTGGAGCACCATTATATTACGAATGCTGTCTGGAATGGGGTCTCCAGAGTTTTATGGCAAGGATGAAGAATGTTTCTCATTTTAAGCATTCACAAGAACTTTTGGATGTATTTGATGGGCCACACAGTATTAATGTACCTGTAATATTTTCCCAGTCTCTGTTCCACAGGGCTCTCCATCACTCATACACAATTTACTATACCATCTCATGCAGTGTTTAATGCCCAGCTATTTCATAGCGCACATTTGTAAAATTCAAGTCAGCACTTTACACTGCTAGGTGTTTCTCTAGTCCTCCATATTGCACAGCACTATGCTGTGTATTACATCCCGTATACAAATTATTTCTCGTTATTAGCAACGCAACACTACAAAGCACTTGCCTGATAAAGGCATGTCAAGGCTGAACGGCTTACCCCTGGTTCTGCCTTCACACCAATTTCATTTAGATTGCAAAGCAGAGTCCACAGCATGTTTCAAGACCTGGTTGGAAGACTTAGAGAATGCAGCCATATGAGGCATTTATTGTCATATTCTACCCTTATTTCAGGGCAAAGTATTGGTACAATTATTATGCCCTAATAATAAGTCAACTACTAATTAACTTGAAATTATGTTTGCGTTCTGAAAGCATACACAGGTACATTTATGCTTTCATTCTTCTGACTAAAAAGTGAAATATATGGAAAACATTCTTTGATATTTACTTAACTTCAGGGCCCTTCAAAAAAAAAAAATCCACCTTTGATCATTAAACTTTGCTGGCTTAATATTTCTATGAAGTACAGTTTTACGTATTTTTTCTGAGTTTTATTTCAGGGCAGCTATCTTTGCAAGATAATCTTATGAATTACAGAACTGGTATTTTCTTGGTTATCAAGCCCCCTAGTTGTCGACATTTTTGAACTTAGAAAGCATTCTGAATTGGTGAGTTTAACGTGAAGTTTTTGGCAAGGCTTTTTTGTAGTTTGGCATCTTGGTGCACATCTTAGGTGTGCTGTTCTGATCATACTCCCAGATCTTCCTCTGAACTTCTTTTTACTTGTACTACACATACGGAAAGTTTTCTTGGTAATGTCTACATCCACTACTTTGAGGTATTTTACATGCTTATAGTGTAAGGTAAATCTTACAGTAAATGCCATATTACTCATTGGTGCCTGTGATCTCTCTGAATGCAAAACTGAATTAAATACTTTCATGTAGTCCAGCCAAACTACGTTAGACTCCTTCTGTTAGTTAACATTATTCATAGACTTTTCAAGCAAAAGTTGATCCTTTGTTCCCCTGTTGTGTTGGGTTTTTGTTGTGTTTTTTTGGTTGGTTGGTTGGTTTTGATAACATCCTTCTGCCATCTAGCCAGTGAAATATCAGTGATTACAGTCAGGTGATAAAGTCAGTTTTAGCAATTTCCAAGTGACTTGGAAAGATGAAACCTCTTGAGGACTGTCCTGCTTTCTTTCATTTCTTAGTAGTAATAGTATTGCTTTGCTTTCAAGGTTTTGCTGTTCGTTTTTGACTATCTTTTCTTCCTGTCACTGTCCTCAGTGTCTGCATGGCCTTTCTCAATTTTGTCTGTACTATAATTCTTCAAGAGGAACAGTCTGTTTTATGTTTGTAAAGCTCTGAAGCACTGAAACTCTGCTTCTGATTGGAATATTCAGACACTGCTTAATTGCAGAGGAAAAATAATACCCATTTAAGATCTTTTGCATTAGCTTATTGCATAAGGGAATTGCACTGATATCAGCTTTGTAGTACTAAATGATGAAGTGTGCACAGATAGGTCTTTTAAGGAGGGGTGCAAAGCTGTAGAAACGACAGGTCTTTCTCTGATCCACTAATCAAATTACTCCTAACTGGAGTCTAGTTGGCACATTAGAATAATATTGATCTGCCTTCTAATTGCAAATGGCTCTGAGATTGTCCTGTATGTTCATCTTATCCTGATTACAAACCTACCTCAGAACTAACAATTACTCGAGTTCTCAGCCATTTTGCCTCTAGCTCCCTCATTTGCTTAACTGGCTCATGGAAAATGTTTAACTTGCAGCCAGCAAGAGAGGCAGCTCCTCTGTGCACATTAGGTATTTCCTTTACAGTCAGTACCCATCAAAACCAGTCAGCAAATACTTGCCTGAACCCAGTATCTTTTGGTTTTGTGCTAGCTTTTAATTTTGATTTTGTCCTTACATGGCTGAGTTGCCTGTGGTGGGGGCAGAGGAAGTTTTTGTTACAATGTAGTAGGGTTTCACTGTTTCTGCTGAAGTCATGTATCAGACTCTGACTACTTTCCTTGCTTTCTGTGCCGGTGCAGTTTCTTTTTCTTTGTGTTTTTTTGTTGTTGTTGTTGTTGTTGTTGTTGTTGTTTTTTGTCCAAAATGATTTTGAGGCTTCCCTCATTCTACAGTTGCCTAGGTCAACTCCCAGTGACTTTTTACCACACTGTGCTGGTGTGGGTTATCTGTTCCGTAGGTGTAGAGACAGTGCATTAAAGCATTAAAGAGAATTATTGATTTGTTGCAATCCAGTGCTGCTCTAACAGTCTTTCCAGGGCAAGCTTGCCCCAAAAAATTACATGGTTGCTTTCCTGCAGCATGGAGCTACAAGCTCCTAGTCCCAGGCAGACTACACTGACTGTGTGTCAGGACAAGCTAGATGTCTCTGCAGTAAATTTCTGTACACACTGAAGCTTTCTGGACATATCTCAGATCTGGCATGGAGAAAACTGAGCTGGAGTAATAACTGCTGAGGTAAGTGCTACAAGAGCCACATAGGTGTTGACAATCTGGGGTGCACAAGAGCTTATGTTTGGATGCAGTGCTAAACCCAAGCTGTCTGCATGCACCTGAGTCACAGCAGGCCAGAATCTCTAAGCCCTTTTGGCAACTGGAAAGTGTGATACCTGGGCTGAGATAGACTAGTGGGACAAGTGTTGATACAGAAATGGTAAATTCTGGAAAGATATTTCTGCTCTGTGTTTTTAAATGCATTCCATACCTATCATATTAGGGTTTATTCATTATTTGCAGTGTTTAGTATCCCAGGCAGCAGCAGACTAATACTAAGAAGAGACAACAGAAATCCAAGCCAGGATGCTAGAAATGTAATCATCCCTGAAACAGATGTAGGGACTTCCATCTCTACAGTAGGCACAAAGTAACATTATAATTAATGTTTGGTATACCAGCATCAGGCAGTCATTGTCTGCCATAGCCTACAAGTGTCAAAAATGTCCTGCATAACATACATACAAGTCATATATCTTACACAGGTAGTCATGCAAATTGTATGCAAATCAAGCAGCTGCTCTAGCACAAGTAGTATTTATGGGGTAGAAATGCATCATGAGGTATGCTTAATGTCAACATGTAAGGACTCGTGCAGGGCTAGCAAGGAGGTATATACAGAGCAGGTTGAGCAAGAGGCATTAAGTATGGATGCTGGAGCCTGCCAGAAGTCACTGATACTACTAAAGAGCTTAGAAATAAGATGCTTAAATTAGGATCATTAGGCAAGGATTGGGAGTTCAGAACAAGGGGCATAAGGGAAGAGTTTGTCACTCAGCAGTGTCTGACGCCCTCCTCTTTCTTGGTTCTTAACTGGTGGGTCTCTTGGATTTTGGTATATGTTGGGTTCTGATTTTTAGCTATGAAACAGAGCAGGGATAGAGGAACTACAGCAAGGCCAATGTGTCTTGTGTGGCTCTCATAGAGATGAAAAGAATACTTTTTTCTTTACGCCAAGAACACTAGCTGCTTTTCATATAAAATCTTCAGATTGCATGGAAAGTTTTAGTCATCCTACAGGAGCAAGGCAGGAACCTGGTAATATATCCAGATTCCTATGTTCATATGACATGAACACTATACAGGAAGTCCAGCTATATCCTCCTACAAATATATCAGTGCAAGGAAATTTAAAGCATACATGCTGGCAAAATCAAGCACTTTCCAAAAGTGTTAGGATTTCCTAGACTGTCTACTGTAAGGCTAAGGTTCTGCATTATAGTAATAAAGTTGTGGCTTGTTTCAAATTGTGAATCATTATTCATGCTGAAACATGTATTTCACTAATGACCTTTCAAAGGAAGAACAACCCACAGGTTATTTTAGGGGATTGTTATTATCTTCTGCATTTCATAGGAAACTAACCAGTTATTTTGGTAACAAAGTTACAAATAAATTGTAAAGTTTATTTTAAGAAATGTGACCAGAGTACCATTTTAATCAACCTTTTTGGTTTTGTTATTTCTTTCTTTTACTGTCCCATATGATATTTGTTCTCCTTCCCATGCTTGTTGTGGCATTCCTCTCTAACCTGTATGTTTCATCATCTCATTAAAAGTAACCTGTATTAAAAATAAATATCACCAGTGTGCACTGACTTCTTAAAGTGTTATTTAAAAACACCTTCCTACATATTGTTTTATCCAAAATAGTTATGAGCTGTAAAGAGATTTTTTCTTTTTCTTTTTCTTCTTGCAGACTGCAAATGATAACCTGCATACAGAAGATGAGCCTGAACTCAGAGGAGATAAAGAAAGCTATCTCTGTGCCGTATGCCTGGATGTTTATTTCAATCCTTACATGTGCTATCCATGCCACCACATCTTTTGTGAACCTTGTTTAAGGATGCTTGCCAAAGACAATCCAGCCAGCACTCCATGTCCACTATGTCGTACTACAATAGCCAGAGTCTTTTTCCAAGCAGGTATAAAAATTAAAGTTTTTATAATATAGACAATTTTTTCTAGCTTTTCATTCCTGTATTTCTGGTCTGAATAAATATGTAGTTAAAAGTATAGTAAATCCAAGCTGACCAAATACAGTCATAAAATTATTTTCTTGTCCAAAGAAATAATAATGTACAACAAGTATATCCAAAATCCATGGAGATTAAAATTTAGTCTTGTTATCCATTGTGAGGAATTATTTGCTAGGATTCTTTCTAGAACTGTGCCACACAAGCTTTCTTAAGTTGTAAGAAACTATTCTGAGAATGTATTTTAAAACTTTTTGATATTTGAAGTGAGGTTCTGATATTTTGTATTTTTTGGTTTTCTCTTGCTAAATAATTACAAATTCCAAGCATTATAAATATACATTTTCTCAAAATATCTCACCAGAACAGCATTTTTTAAATGGCTAACTTAATTAGCAAAAAAATAAACC